>NC_064640.1:618776844-619100455 GCF_023864345.2 Schistocerca serialis cubense
TCCATTTTCTGCAGATGAGACTTTCAGCGGTAAAACTATTTTGTACAGATCGAAAAAGAAACATACGGCAACCATGTTTCACTGACTGTTAAATCCTGCAAAAGTGATCTACAGATCATGATACATGGAAAGACTCTTTCTCAATGACACTGCTCTGCTAATGTCGAGGAAAACTCGAATTTTTCTGGGCGCTGATAACCTCGTTGTTGTGCGCCCTAAAACATTAATCATCATCATCATCGTCATTGAATTTTCCAACATGAAACCTATCTCTATCAGAGCTATATCACCGCATATCACATTGATGTATTAAACACACAATTCGTATCCTGCACTTTACAAAATCATCACTTCTGCATGCTGCATATAGCTATCGACCACCAGACACTCATACACCGTGAAGACAGATGGATCCCAAAAAAGAACATAAGCACATGCACTGTATATACTCCTTGCACCGCTAGTTATTTCCCACAGGGTCAGGTGGTCATCCACTGCAGCCATCGGTCACACGGCAACTGCCCCCATACACATGTTGGCCCGACGCACGACCAGAGCGCCCTATACAGACAACTGTCGTACAAAGGCTGGGCCGGTTCCCCTCGGCACAAAGACATTACTGTTTCTGGCCCCAACCTACTTGCTTTCTTCACCATCTCCTGACTCTGAGATTACAAGAACATGTGTATTTTCACAGTGTTTTTGCCAGAATATCATACCGTTTACACGATAGTTCTCGATATCGAGCACATAGTAGTGTGTTTCCGATCGCCTCCACATTATAATTCCGAAGAGGAAGACTGGAAATTATATTTCTAGAAACCTGAAACTTCAGCGAGGTGAAGTGAGGCAAAACTGCGTAACTAGAAACTTATCTCGTCTGCGAAGTTCTTTACATGAAAACTCGAAAAAATAGAGGAAACTGATATTTCCACTCATGAATACCTATGTCAATGATATAACATATTCCAAACCACCATTCTGCTTTAAAAAGTCAACTAAGGTGTTTCTCATGTCTAGAGAACCAGCAAACACGTCTTCCACCTGTCTTTCACCATCTGGATGCACACAACACACACCACAATCGATGTTCTCTCAACCAAGTAATGATGGGAAATGTGCAGAAGCAGTCAACTGGACAATTTACATGGGAGGGAATAATGGCCCACTACAAACACACGTCCATACTGAATCTTCTCAGCTTTTCATGGAGAACATACATGATCACAAAGGCTGCCCAACACATACAGAGTATTAGTTCCCTGTTCAACCGTCTAGAGAGCGACATGGTCAGGTCAGCTAAGCCCCGTACACCAGCCGGCTCTCTAGTCTGGGTGGCTCCCACCGTAACACAGAAACGTCAATCGTTCCCGCCACAGGCCACCGCCGCCATGTACTCCCAGCACACCAGACAGAACCATCCTAGGAAACCGGCCACATATATTTTATCACAGTACTAACAATTAAATATTACAATTGCAGCCTCAATTAGACGACATTCGACAATGAACGAAATATCGGAAATATCCCCTCCTGACAGCTGTGGCTGTACCTTTCCTACGACTGGAAACACTTTTCAAAGCAAAAAATTATCTTTCATTTCCCTTGCGGCTATCACAGTTTCTCATATAAAATCCATATCTTCCTTATAACAACACACAGTCATTTTCTTTGCACATGTCGGAACACACACATACTTTACAAACCAGCTGATCACAGTGAACCTATCATACACCCTCTACAACTAAGTATAATACTTCACCAATAACTGAATGCTGGCGATACCACACAATACTGAGTAAAAATCTGTATTGGATGGCTATGTCTCATAAATTCTTCTTGCGAGTGGAACAAGTGTCTTAGGAAGAGAGACGCAATCGTTTTACAAGCCACCAGATGTCAAAAACACGATCGCAACGACTATGTTGCTATCACAATCGGTCTTGGTTCTACCGGCCCACACAATTATCCATGTTAAAAACTATACTGGCTTTATAAATCGAGGTATGGTATTGCTTCCGAATGAAATGATTTTCCACCCAAATACCGCGACATTAAATACAGACGGTGATCGCTTGGGTCTATATTAACAGACTGACAGTGCAGGCACATGTCGCCAGCTGTGTAACCTCATAAAAAATAATCATCGAATTTAAAAAGTGATTCAGCTAAGGAACATGGTATGAAGCCGCCATTTGCAACTCCCTCACGCCGCTGCTAATTGTTTCTCCAGTAACTAGCACATTCTATCTCGATGCAAGGTCAGAGGTCTTGTGATATATCCACTGGATTATAGGCGATGGTTGATTGAGAATAAACACATAGAGGAGATGGTGTGCTATGCGACGATTCACTTTAAAAGAAATGCAACGCTAGATTGAGGTTGTAAGAAATGTACACTAGCTTTTCAGATCTATACTGTTACGCTTTCTGGTAGAAATGCTGTCTGCGATTTGAAATCAACCACATACCTGCGTTGGATCCTATGGAGAAGTCTTTAATGATCACAGCCACAAGTGAATTATATTTGTGGCACTCTCATATCTCAAAACGAGTCAACTTTTTGGAATCTATCTGCTACAGTAATACTCCAATGTGGTTTTTTAAGGCAGTCCCTGTGCCTTGTGCAACTGTTCCTCAGACTCTGCCCACCATCTCTGCAAATTTGTGCATGTGATCGTTCCAATTTAAATCGGAACTGAACAGAAGTTGAAGAGCACTATATCTATCACCTTCTGAGACCAGTGCAGAGACAGGGTAAGCTGAGCTAGTGCGACAGGACCGTGTTTTTTGGTGGAAATGGAAAAATGTTGTCGCAACTTCGCCAACCGTGTATGATGTGTAAGGCCAGCGCCAAACGAAGCTTTCTCCTACAACACGAGGTCGTAGTGCAAAAATACAATACGGGAACTGGTAGAAGGACGAGGATTTTGCAACTGCATTGCGGTGCGCCTCCAAACTACATCAGGTACTGAAGTCTGAAGGAGATCTGCGCCTCTCGGGGAGCATTCACGTCTATCACCCAAACATTCTCTCTATCATGTCCCACCCAACAGAGAACAAAAAACTATGAACTATAAAAAACTCCGCTAACTTCATCCGGCAGAAAACTCGATATATATATATATATATACAGCGTGGTCCATTGATAGTGACCGGGCCAAATAACTCACGAAATAAGCATCAAACGAAAAAACTACAAAGAACAAAACTCGTCTAGATTGAAGGGGGAAACCAGCGCTATGGTTGGCCCGCTAGATGACACTGCCATAGATCAAATGGATATCAACTGCGTTTTTTTAAAAATAGGAACCCCCATTTTTTATTGCACATTTGTGTAGTACGTAAAGAAATATGAATGTTTTAGTTGGACCACTTTTTTCGCTTTGTGATAGATGGCGATGTAATAGTCACAAACGTATAACTACGTGGTATCACGTAACATTCCGCCAGTGCGGACGGTATTTGCTTCGTGATACATTACCCGTGTTAAAATGGACCGTTTATCAATAGCGGAAAGGGCGATATCGTGTTGATGTATGGCTATTGTGATCAAAATGCCCAACGGGCGTGTGCTATGTATGCTGCTCGGTATCCTGGACGACACCATCCAAGTGTCCGGACCGTTCGCCGGATAGTTACGTTATTTAAGGAAACAGGAAGTGTTCAGCCACATGTGAAACGTCAACCACGACCTGCAACAAATGATGATGCCCAAGTAGGTGTTTTAGCTGCTGTCGCGGCTAATTCGCACATCAGTAGCGGACAAATTGCGCGAGAATCGGGAATCTCAAAAACGTCGGTGCTGAGAAAGCTACGTCAACTTCCATTGCACCCGTATCATATTTCTGTGCACCATGAATTGCATGGCGACGCCTTTGAACGTCGTGTACAGTTCTGCCACTGGGCACAAGAAAAATTACGGGACGCTGACAGATTTTTTGCACGCGTTCTATTTAGCGACGAAGCGTCATTCACCAACAGCGGTAGCGTAAACCGGCATAATATGCACTATTGGGCAACGGAAAATCCACGATGGCTGCGACAAGTGGAACATCAGCGAAATTGGTGGGTTAACGTATGGTGCGGAATTATGGGAGGAAGGATAATTGGCCCCCATTTTATCGATGTCAATCTAAATGGTGCAATGTATGCTGATTTCCTACGTACTGTTCTACCGATGTTACTACAAGATGTTTCACTTCCTAACAGAATGATGATGTACTTCCAACATGATGGATGTCCGGCACATAGCTCGCGTACGGTTGAAGCGGTATTGAATAGCATATTTCATGACAGGTGGATTGGTCGTCGAAGCACCATGGCCCGCACGTTCACCGGATCTGACGTCCCCGGATTACTTTCTGTGGGGAAAGTTGAAGGATATTTGCTATCTACCGACAACGCCTGACAACATGCGTCAGCGCATTGTCAATGCATGTGCGAACATTACGGAAGGCGAACTACTCGCTGTTGAGAGGAATGTCGTCACACGTATTGCCAAATGCATTGAGGTTGATGGACATCATTTTGAGCATTTATTGCATTAATGTGGTACTTACAGGTAATCACGCGGTAACAGCATTCGTTCTCAGAAATGATGAGTTCACAAAGGTACATGTATCACATTGGAACAACCGAAATAAAATGTTCAAACGTACCTACGTTCTGTATTTTAATTTAAAAAAAACCCACCTGTTACCAACTGTTCTTCTAAAGTTGTGAGCCATATGTTTGTGACTATTACAGCGCCATCTATCACAAAGCGAAAAATGTGGTCCAACTAAAACATTCATATTTCTTTACGTACTACACGAATATGTAATAAAAAATGGGAGTTCCTATTTAAAAAAAACGCAGTTGATATCCGTTTGACCTATGGCAACGCCATCTAGCGGGCCAACCATAGCGCTATCTTGTTTGCCCCTTCAAGCTAGACGAATTTTGTTCTTTGTAGTTTTTTTCGTTTGATGCTTATTTCGTGAGATATTTGGCCCTGTCATGATCAATGTACCACCCTGTATATACACTCCTGGAAATAGAAAAAAGAACACATTGACACCGGTGTGTCAGACCCACCATACTTGCTCCGGACACTGCGAGAGGGCTGTACAAGCAATGATCACACGCACGGCACAGCGGACACACCAGGAACCGCGGTGTTGGCCGTCGAATGGCGCTAGCTGCGCAGCATTTGTGCACCGCCGCCGTCAGTGTCAGCCAGTTTGCCGTGGCATACGGAGCTCCATCGCAGTCTTTAACACTGGTAGCATGCCGCGACAGCGTGGACGTGAACCGTATGTGCAGTTGACGGACTTTGAGCGAGGGCGTATAGTGGGCATGCGGGAGGCCGGGTGGACGTACCGCCGAAATGCTCAACACGTGGGGCGTGAGGTCTCCACAGTACATCGATGTTGTCGCCAGTGGTCGGCGGAAGGTGCACGTGCCCGTCGACCTGGGACCGGACCGCAGCGACGCACGGATGCACGCCAAGACCGTAGGATCCTACGCAGTGCCGTAGGGGACCGCACCGCCACTTCCCAGCAAATTAGGGACACTGTTGCTCCTGGGGTATCGACGAGGACCATTCGCAACCGTCTCCATGAAGCTGGGCTACGGTCCCGCACACCGTTAGGCCGTCTTCCGCTCACGCCCCAACATCGTGCAGCACGCCTCCAGTGGTGTCGCGACAGGCGTGAATGGAGGGACGAATGGAGACGTGTCGTCTTCAGCGATGAGAGTCGCTTCTGCCTTGGTGCCAATGATGGTCGTATGCGTGTTTGGCGCCGTGCAGGTGAGCGCCACAATCAGGACTGCATACGACCGAGGCACACAGGGCCAACACCCGGCATCATGGTGTGGGGAGCGATCTCCTACACTGGCCGTACACCACTAGTGATCGTCGAGGGGACACTGAATAGTGCACGGTACATCCAAACCGTCATCGAACCCATCGTTCTACCATTCCTAGACCGGCAAGGGAACTTGCTGTTCCAACAGGACAATGCACGTCCGCATGTATCCCGTGCCACCCAACGTGCTCAAGAAGGTGTAAGTCAACTACCCTGGCCAGCAAGATCTCCGGATCTGTCCCCCATTGAGCATGTTTGGGACTGGATGAAGCGTCGTCTCACGCGGTCTGCACGTCCAGCACGAACGCTGGTCCAACTGAGGCGCCAGGTGGAAATGGCATGGCAAGCCGTTCCACAGGACTACATCCAGCATCTCTACGATCGTCTCCATGGGAGAATAGCAGCCTGCATTGCTGCGAAAGGTGGATATACACTGTACTAGTGCCGACATTGTGCATGCTCTGTTGCCTGTGTCTATGTGCCTGTGGTTCTGTCAGTGTGATCATGTGATGTATCTGACCCCAGGAATGTGTCAATAAAGTTTCCCCTTCCTGGGACAATGAATTCCAGGAGTGTATATCGAAAACAAATATTGTCTATGGGCTTGCATCGAGCATAAGCGCCGATCTCATTAAATATACAGGTATTGATCCACCTCAGTCCCCTGCACAAACCAGTCTCAAATGTCAACGCCCGTACTGCAAGAGGAGGAGGGCCTTATCCCACAGATTCAGTCGCAAGAGAGGCTCTCTGTGACCCTGTGTCATTCTTTGAAACATTGTTTTTTTTCTGCTGTAACACGTCCAAACAGCGTATGACACGGCTTTGTACACAGCTATACATTTTTTTTCACCACGACTTCGAGGTCTGTATCAGGTTCTAAACTGACATTAACATGTTTCGATCCATTGACTCTCATAGAAAACTAGACATCTGACAGTGTAAATCATGTTGTTGCTGCTGCTTCTGCTGCTGCTTCCACAACACACACACTGGATCATCGAAATAAAAGACAGTCACTATAGGGGAACTGGAAGAATTTTACGGCATTGTGGAGCGTTTTCAAGCAGGTCTCCGACGGTTATTGATGACCTCAACATTTACACTCATCTGTCACAGTGATGAAATAGCCGATGGATCTGTGTTCCATTTCGATCGATTCCTCATGTATCAGTCATGTATGCAATCACTGTTTCGGTGTTAGCCATCCACAGAAGGTGTTGCCCCTCCACCCAGACTCTTTCTGCATCTCGAACAAGAGTCGTCAGTCAGTCATTATGTGGTAATCAACAGCGTACCATTGAAGAGGTGGGATGGAAAAGACACCGTCGATGTACTGTAATAATAAGCATCACAGTTGATAGTGCGATCAATTTTAGCAGTTTTACGGTAATTTCAACACTGACGAATGACGTGGCCCAGTTTCTGTATCATGCTAAACCGCCCCTCCTCTACTTTGCGAGTACCATTGCGAATGTAGATAGATGACTGTGCAATATGTATATTCATTGTTAATGAACCACAGTGTACCAGTCAGCAATCTACATATCTCTAGCACTTGCATCATCGTGCGTAATTTACGATCTTTCTCTATGTGGATGCGAGTCACAGGGCATTCTCGCATTATTAGGACAGAGTTAGAGATTGGAAGATCTCCTCGCATTGTCTTTGACCAACAGTGCCTGGCTGCGTGGGGTAGCCGCACGGGGTAGCCATGCGGTCTGGGGCACCTTGCCACGGTTCGTGCGGACCGTCCCGTCAGAGATTCGAGTCCTCCCTTGGCCATGGGTGTGTGTGTTGTCCTTAGCATAACTTAGTTTAAGTTAGATTAAGTAGTGTATAAGCATAGGGACCGATGACTTCAGCAGTTTGGTCCCATAAGAACTTACTACACATTTCCAGTTTCAACACTGCCTGCAGCACTGGCACCAATTTAATCTGCATCTGACCAGAAGTAGACAGCTACATTCCTTGTTTCATGAAGGAACAGTGCGAACCAAGTCTGTAACTGCTGTCCTGCACCCATCCAAGAGCACAAGATTTCTCCAAACGCGCAAATGTCGAGGAGGTTAGCACCCCTTATCAGTGTATAGTAGATATGAAACTACTGTAATGATATAACATAAGAACAAGAAATGGGTGGTTTTTATGCATGATGCAGCTCCAGCCGGTTGGAGTTTGAAGCATTTTACATAAATCAACTCTGAAGTATTGTTCCAGTGTCTCCAGTCAGTACCAAGAAGCTAATGGTAAGAGAGAACATAACCACACGCGCTCCTAAGGCTACATGGTTCTGCACTTAAAACAGAATGTAGTGTTAGATCGTTGCGGTTTCCGACCTATTTGTGGTGTGGAATGTAACGCTGTTATTATCCCAATGTAAGAAATATATTTCCAGCGCATGACATACATTCTTTGTTATACCGGAGCCAAGGTAGCCCCTGAGGGCCGGCAACCCATATCCTAAGGCAAAATAAATAAAGTACACTCCTTCCTCTCCAGCAGCTGGACGGAGACTGACAGTTTCCCGCCAATTCCAAGGAAGAGGTGGTGCTTGGATGGCTTAGGTTAGTGGAGGTAGCCCAATTGACCTATTTTCCCGCCAAAATTTCCCTGCCATTTTCTTAGGTTAGTAGAGGTAGCCATATTGTGCTTTTTCCCTCCGTTTTTACCAGCTCAAATTTTCCAACCATTTTCTTAGGTCAGTGGAGGCAGCCCGGTAGACGTATTTTCCTGCCAAATTTGAACTTCCTGCCATGATGTTAGTGCGACGTTGTCACATCTATCGCCGCCATCTTGGATGTGCAATCTTGAATAAATTTGGCAACAATGAAGAGTGAGGTGGCGTCCTTGTTGCCCTACTACTTCCATCCTCCTCTACAATTGCATTTAGCTGTCAGGGAATAGAGACAACAAGTTTCCAGATGAATCTTCCCATATGTCATGACGTGCTTTGGACAACGCTGGCTTGGCTGTGTACTGGTCTTATACGCCTAAAAAAATTTTCCTTCTCTGCGTTTATGTGCTCTATGGGACAGAGGTCAGCACTTTTTGGAGGCCAGTCCAACAACACATGTTCATTTGAAAGCAGTGTCCTAAATAGTTCGCAATGTGGACAGGAGAACGGTCATGTTGGAAGATTATTCAACTCTCCAGAAATCTCTGACGAACAGAAGGAAGCATTACGTACTCCAGTATTTCGCAGTAGTAATGACTAAAAAACGGACGGTCCACTTGCCACAGAATACCTCAACCACTCGCTGATATCAGTCCCCAAACTATGACAGTAGTTCGGCCATACTTTTGCCTCTGATAGACGTACTTGCTATCGAATCTCGCCCCACTTGGTCGACATAACAAGGACTGAAGTATTTGATGCAGTAGAAAACACTTTATCGTCCGTAAATATAACTTGCTCCCAGTACGAAAGCGGTTTTCTTCTATTCGGCTGTACGAAGTTTAATCTGGCAGCCTTATGTTGCTCCATCAACATTTCCTTAACCACTGATTTTCGTCAATAACTTCCTTTGTCGTTGGGACGACGACAGACGGTCGACCTGCTCACACTCGGCTGGAGGATGTTCCTCTTTTCTTTGCTAGGCCTGAAAAGGTGTTCATCACTGCAGTGGAGTATACTATTATACAATAGTAGATCTTGCGTGGCAGTCCGTGGACGTTCAGGGCAATAACGACGGTTCACGTGGCCTTCCTGCGCCATCCTCTTCACCCAGACTTGTATCGTTGATCTGCTGTATCCTAGGGCACGGGATATGGTGCTGGTACAGTATCCATATTCATAAAGTGCAAGAATGCGCCCATTGTCACATTCGTTGAGATGTGACATTTCGCAAGTAAGAATCTACTAACAAGACAGGAGGAAACGAAGTGCGATACAAAGTCGAGAACACTTCCTTCACCTCACTACACGTAATAATAATAATAATAATAATAATAATAATGACACCGTTTTCAGAGATTAAAAGTAAAATTTAGAGTCACGCTGTACTGAAGGTCATGCTGCTCCCACTGTCGTATTTGAGTCAACAGTGTAACCACAAATATTACACCACATTAATCTGTAACAGCGCTTTATAGTGTAGTCGAATTATTGTTTGAGGATGAACTCAGTCTTCGTTTGTTACTCTTCTTGTATTTTTATCAATACCATACGCTCATATGTTGAATTCGGTTTCAACTAATGATTTCCACAGCTACAAGAGCACAGCATGTGATACCTCTCAGGCGAACTATAATGTAGTGCTATCAGACGAAAAGATCGACCTGGCCCTTTATGTGCTGACTTTATTTTGAAACCTTTTCCTGCCTGGACGATAAGCATTTGTTATTCGGTAAATTTCTGAACGTTGCTTTTTAAGATTTTTTAAGATTAAGCATAGTTCCTTCACCTACGACATCGTTAAAATACATCCTCTTAACAGCACTAAACAGAGGTTTTATGAAGCTATTACTCGTCGCATTTTGCCTCTTTTCGCTGGTTAGAAGGGAACGAAACGAAATCTCTCATGTTGGGAGAACATGTGACTTTTATTTCAGTGATTACAAAATGAAGTGAAATGAAGCTGGCAGTACGAGCCAGTTTACGTTACGAATATACACAACTGGAAGCCACGGCTCTATTATATTCTGCTATTTGTAAGCTTTGCTTGGACGTGAAATGACTGTTCCGGTATAGTTATGGAGCCCAGTAAGTCAAATGTGTATTTTCCGGTGAGAGAGAGCAGCGGTAAACAGTCTTCGCTATATCAGATTATGAAACTGATGTTCCACAGTGTTAAAATTTCTGGTTGGCGACTAAGTGTAAGGCCACTGAATCGGATGTGAGTTTTTCTTCCATGTACTACTTGAAATAGGTGACGTCGATCAAGTCACTACAGAAGGATCGTGACATTTAACAGAAACGTTAATATCCTCTGGCTTTGAAAGTGGCGTTTACCGCCAGTTTTAGCATTTTACAAGCGTCGTTGCTAAGCGCAAGTAAATGAAGTAATGCAACGCAATGTCTGTTCTGAAGTACCGTCTACATTAGTTAATCTACGAATAGTTGCAGATGTCCGATATTAACTAGAAAAGTATTCGCCAGATACGGAAAGAAACAAATATTAAATGAAACAACAATTTCACTGTTACCAGTCACCGTTTTTTATTTCCACGACGCGTTTCGAAGGTTTAAACCTCCATCATCGGGTGGGTTTACATTAGTAAGTATTACATTTGTGTGTGTGTTGTGTTACGATTTTTGGGGGAACTTGTGGCACTGCCTAGTGGAGAAACGAGACACTATTTCAGAATATGGTTTAGGATAACTTTTATGAAAAATTAAACTGATATCTAATGGTAAACATTAAATAAGTAAACTACAGTACCTTCAGTGATCACAGGTTCCTTTTGCTGTCGTAACACATCACATGTATACTGCCACATTTGTAAACAAATATGGCGTCTGGAATCAGCTGGGTGCAAAGTTCGTATAGCAGAAGTGAAGACATAATCGCAAAGCGCAAAGAATATATATCATAACAATATAATAACAGAATGATTGCTTTAAGCATTTGGCGGTGTTTGTTTTCAGGTGTCAAATATATGTGTGTGTACTTCAGGTGGTATGTAAATCCAATTCTGACAAGTTAAAACAGCAAACATTCGTACTTGTTTATACAAACAGGTGAAATGTTAAAATGGCTTAAACATCATACTTATTGATAACAATTAGGTGAAATGTTACAGACTATAATTTCAATGACCATATTGGCTACAACAGTAAAATCATACATACATTACACTCTTTGATTGGGGTTAATAAACAGGTGTGAAGTGAGGGGCTGGAGGCAGAAGGAGAGGTAGAGAGAGAAAAAGTGTGTGTGTGTGTGTGTGTGTGTGTGTGTGTGTGAGTGAAAGGGTGAGGGAGAGGGGGGGAGAGAGGGGGAGAGAGGGGGAGAGAGAGAGAGAGAGAGAGAGAGAGAGAGAGGAAAGAGTGATTATTGAGAGGAAACATTTACAAGGCAAGGAGTCTTATGATTGTATGTTGCATATAGTAGTTGCCTAAAGGTTGGGGAATACATTGGTTAATGCTATGAAATATGCAGATAGATATACATTTGTGCCATTAGTTGATGTACATACAGTTTTAAGCTGACAAGGGGTACAAGCTGTTGGTGTGATGAATTATCTTTGAATGAGGTCAGTCTCTTGTACTCTTGGCAGCTGTCAATATTTATGGTAAATATTAGGTGTGTGTGTGTGTGTGTAAGTGTGTGTGTGCATTTTTATGAGTGTAGGCAGTTGCTGAAAACGGAGATGATACTATTGTAAATATTGTCATTTTTGTCATTTAAGATAGATTCTGGTTGTTTCATTTGATGTTTGTATATTTGGAGTGTTTCAAGGATGTCTAGTTTTCTGCCTTTTGGTTGGGTGTGTAGGATGCTAATGCTTGTGTTGTTAACATGGTGTTTTGTTTCATGCAAGTGTGTAGCTATTGCTGATGTGTGATATATTTTTTTTTTTTTTTTTTTTGTTTTTTAGTGCTGCCATGTGTTCCTTGAACCTAATCTCAAATGATCTGCCTGTCTGGCCTATGTAGAAGCAGTCACAGTCCAAACATTCAATTTTGTACACACCTGTGTGATGAAGTGGGTTTCGTGTGCCGATGTTGTGGGGTAACTTCTGTCCAATCTTGTTGTCTGTTGTAAAGGATATGCTTATGCCTTTCCGTTTGAAGACATTGGCAATCTGGTATACTCGTTTCTCCACTAGGCAGTGCCACAAGTTCCCCCAAAAATCGTAACACAACACACACACAAATGTAATACTTACTAATGTAAACCCACCCGATGATGGAGGTTTAAACCTTCGAAACGCGTCGTGGAAATAAAAAACGGTGACTGGTAACAGTGAAATTGTTGTTTCATTTAATGTCAGTAACAGTCACGGTAAAGCCTAACCTAAAAATGTTCGCATTTAAAGAAACAAATAATTACCTGTTACGGTCCTGTTGCCACATAACGTCGTAACCATTTCCTACGAATTAAATATTTACCTGTTTTTGGCAACTGCTTCTAAAAATGACCAGAAGCGTTTAATGTTTCCTTTAAGCACGCGGGTAACAGCAGCAGGATGAAGAAGTTAATAGCGATAATGACAATAATAATCGAAGTATTTGTTGACTTCATACTCTGCAATTGTACTTCTCGAGCCAAGAAATTTCTCGGAATAGTGAAATTTTCAATATGGCTTCTAGTCGAGGCTGTGACTACTAAAAGCATCTCTGCATCCTGCTTACGTGAGACTAGCATAGTTCCCATGTCAGAAGCCTGCTGATAATTAATCAGTTAATTGAGAAGATAAATTTTTTCACCGTGTCTAATTTGTAAGCTAAGCGCATCCTACGTTACTCCATATCACGAATGTAGCAAATGTGTGTTTCAGTAGTCTAGTGGATTGAATTTAGTTTGTTAGTAGCGAGATATGGGTTCTATTTCTAATTTCTTCTTGTATTTTAAACACACCCGATCAGATCTCCTACACCTCTACTAATGTCAAATGAAGACCGTCAAGTCCCACATTAGTTCAGAATTCGCATTGTGAGAATCATATCCTCCCTTCCAACTGGGGCAGAGCCGGTTTAGGTTGGACCATCACAAAGTCGGAAGTCGCGGCAGACAGTGAGCTTCCTTACACTAGAAACATAATTTTATTTAATGAGTCAATGGTCATTTAAGGTCACAGGGTTCTTATTTTATTCGAACTTGAGACGGAGAAAAATTTATTGCTGGACCAGCATTTGAATTCGGATCTCCTCTTTATGGTATCTGACCCACATGAAGCGATAGATGCCGTTATTTTTAGTCAAGCACATCTCCCTGCTAGTGAGCTAACAATTCATGCACTGAAAACAACGACGATGGGTGCCGGATTCGATTTCTGGTCAGGCAAAAGAACTGCACCCTGATCTGAAATTCGAACATCTCGCTGCTGTTGAAAAAATTCGAAACAGAACATCTGATTTTACTAGTTAACAACATTATTACTCGCAGGGTTCGAGTCCCCGTCACAAATCATTACATCATGGCACTTCGTTTTAAACACGCGGAAACTTTGCTATCTGAAATTATATTGTGGCAGCCAGTCAAGGAATACTTTAGGGAACTGGTTTAAAAAATTTATTTTTTAGGCTCAGTCAACTCTTTACACTTCCACTGTGCCTACATGACAAAAGTTACCTGCCTTTCAGAACCGAGGCAGTTCTGTGCAGTTAAAGCTGCTGACAAGAAGCGCCTTGAGCCCTATGCTGAAATTGCTAGCGGAGTCAAGCCATCAGTTTTAGTCAATAGTGTGCGTGGAATACAAGTCACGTGTGTAGACACTGGACGATTCTGCAGTGCAGAACACTGTTGCTTCTCTCTCTTGTGATCCAGACTTCGAGCAGAACAGAAGTCTTTCCTGGGAGACAGAGCCTCTGGTTCTGCGTTCCATGACCGGCCACTAACATTAAGTTAACATGAACCGCCTCGCCATCCATTGCCCACTGATTTCGTTGTTCGTCCTCCTGGACTGGCCTACATCTGATAATTTCTGACCTATGCGCGCGCTTTGTCTACATCTACATCTACATTGATACTCCGCAAGCCACCCAACGGTGTGTGGCGGAGGGCACTTTACGTGCCACTGTCATTACCTCCCTTTCCTGTTCCAGTCGCGTATGGTTCGCGGGAAGAACGACTGTCTGAAAGCCTCCGTGTGCGCTCTAATCTCTCTAATTTTACATTCGTGATCTCCTCGGGAGGTATAAGTAGGGGGAAGCAATATATTCGATACCTCATCCAGAAACGCACCCTCTCGAAACCTGGCGAGCAAGCTACACCGCGATGCAGAGCGCCTCTCTTGCAGAGTCTGCCACTTGAGTTTATTAAACATCTCCGTAACGCTATCACGGTTACCAAATAACCCTGTGACGAAACGCGCCGCTCTTCTTTGGATCTTCTCTATCTCCTCCGTCAGACCGATCTGGTACGGATCCCACACTGATGAGCAATACTCAAATATAGGTCGAACGAATGTTTTGTAAGCCACCTCCTTTGTTGATGGACTACATTTTCTAAGCACTCTCCCAATGAATCTCAACCTGGTACCCGCCTTACCAACAATTAATTTAATATGATCATTCCACTTCAAATCGTTCCGCACGCATACTCCCAGATGTTTTACAGAAGTAACTGCTACCAGTGTTTGTTCCGCTATCATATAATCATACAATAAAGGATCCTTCTTTCTATGTATTCGCAATACATTACATTTGTCTATGTTAAGGGTCAGTTGCCACTCCCTGCACCAAGTGCCTATCCGCTGCAGATCTTCCTGCATTTCGCTACAATTTTCTAATGCTGCAACTTCTCTGTATACTACAGCATCATCCGCGAAAAGCCGCATGGAACTTCCGACACTATCTACTAGGTCATTTATATATATTGTGAAAAGCAATGGTCCCATAACACTCCCCTGTGGCACGCCAGAGGTTACTTTAACGTCTGTAGACGTCTCTCCATTGATAACAACATGCTGTGTTCTGTTTGCTAAAAACTCTTCAATCCAGCCACACAGCTGGTCTGATATTCCGTAGGCTCTTACTTTGTTCATCAGGCGACAGTGCGGAACTGTATCGAACGCCTTCCGGAAGTCAAGAAAAATAGCATCTACCTGGGAGCCTGTATCTAATATTTTCTGGGTCTCATGAACAAATAAAGCGAGTTGGGTGTCACACGATCGCTGTTTCCGGAATCCATGTTGATTCCTACATAGTAGATTCTGGGTTTCCAGAAATGACATGATACGCGAGCAAAAAACATGTTCTAAAATTCTACAAGAGATCGACGTCAGAGATATAGGTCTATAGTTTTGCGCATCTGCTCGACGAGCCTTCTTGAAGACTGGGACTATCTGTGCTCTTTTCCAATCATTTGGAACCCTCCGTTCCTCTAGAGACTTGCGGTACACGGCTGTTAGAAGGGGGGCAAGTTCTTTCGCGTACTCTGTGTAGAATCGAATTGGTATCCCGTCAGGTCCAGTGGACTTTCCTCTATTGAGTGATTCCAGTTGCTTTTCTATTCCTTGGACACTTATTTCGATGTCAGCCATTTTTCCGTTTGTGCGAGGATTTAGAGAAGGAACTGCAGTGCGGTCTTCCTCTGTGAAACAGCTTTGGAAAAAGGTGTTTAGTATTTCAGCTTTACGCGTGTCATCCTCTGTTTCAATGCCATCATCATCCCGTAGTGTCTGGATATGCTGTTTCGAGCCACTTACTGATTTAACGTAAGACCAGAACTTCCTTGGATTTTCTGTCAAGTCGGTACATAGAATTTTACTTTCGAATTCAATGAACGCTTCACGCATAGCCCTCCTTACGCTAACTTTGACATCGTTTAGCTTCTGTTTGTCTGAGAGGTTTTGGCTGCGTTTAAACTTAGAGTGAAGCTCTCTTTGCTTTCGCAGTAGTTTCCTAACTTTGCTGTTGTACCACGGTGGGTTTTTCCCGTCCCTCACAGTTTTACTCGGCACGTACCTGTCTAAAACGCATTTTACGATTGCCTTGAACTTTTTCCATAAACATTCAACATTGTCAGTGTCGGAACAGAAATTTTCGTTTTGATCTGTTAGGTAGTCTGAAATCTGCCTTCTATTACTCTTGCTAAACAGATAAACCTTCCTCCCTTTTTTTGTATTCCTACTAACTTCCATATTCAGGGATGCTGCAACGGCCTTATGATCACTGATTCCCTGTTCTGTACATACAGAGTCGAAAAGTTCGGGTCTGTTTGTTATCAGTAGGTCCAAGATGTTATCTCCACGAGTCGGTTCTCTGTTTAATTGCTCGAGGTAATTTTCGGATAGTGCACTCAGTATAATGTCACTCGATGCTCTGTCCCTACCACCCGTCCTAAACATCTGAGTGTCCCAGTCTATATCTGGTAAATTGAAATCTCCACCTAAGACTATAACATGCTGAGAAAATTTATGTGAAATGTATTCCAAATTTTCTCTCAGTTGTTCTGCCACTAATGCTGCTGAGTCGGGAGGTCGGTAAAAGGAGCCAATTATTAACCTAATTCGGTTGTTTAGTGTAACCTCCACCCATAATAATTCACAGGAACTATCCACTTCTACTTCACTACAGGATAAACTACTACTAACAGCGACGAACACTCCACCACCGGTTGCATGCAATCTATCCTTCCTAAACACCGTCTGTACCTTTGTAAAAATTTCGGCAGAATTTATCTCTGGCTTAAGCCAGCTTTCTGTACCTTTCCGTACAATGAAATATATTCTCTTTATTTTACCTAATTTTCGTTCTGTCATTTAACAGCAGCCCTGGATGACGACTCACAACTCCTGACCGCTCAACCTCCTATACATTGTCGTCATAAGCAGAATCCAACAATCTTTTCCCCCTTCCCAAGCCATGTACAATATTATATGTTTTTCGTAGTTAGTTAACAGGCAGGTAAGGATCTTGACAGGATTCCAGGTAAAGCACAAAAATGTTCAAATTCGGATTTGCTGACTGACACCGGTGAAAACTTCGATATTTCATGACTCTTTATGCCTAGCCACCAATGACGAACGTTCTGTCATCGAGTCTCGGTCAGGCACGAAAGCTTTGCTTAATTACAGTGGCTATAGGTGTTTCAATCCAGATCCAGGACAAAAAAGTTCGTCGTGTCGTTTGGATTTCAAACATGCGCACAAATATTTATTTAAATATCCATTTTCTCGTACCAGAAATGATGTTTTACAGGTGTGGGAAAAACTTTTAAAGAACAAACATATTTCGAATTGTCATAGAACTTTAGGATTCCAGATGTTGTCTCAAACTCTCTTGTTCATAAACATATTTAATTTTGCCTAAAGGTTCCTAGAGTGACTTATGTGACGGAGTTAGTTTACTCAGATTGTAATTAGTGCGGTAGTGATTTTGAAATGTCACTTACTGTAATAAAATTGAGTTTACAAGTGTTAAGGACTGTCTCATCTTTAATAACGCGTTTCCCAGTATTTGCAGTATCGTGGTGTTGATTTAGATCTGCACTGATTATCTTAAGGGACAGTGTTCTCTATTGATCTCTTGTGGTATTCACTTTGCATAGTCAAACGACTGAATTGCAAAGCGATTAGAGGACCTGCAAGACAGCTACGTCTTATGGGCTGCATGCGAATCAGGCGAAACGCGCGATTCAGGTCGTTAGGATACTTTTGGGTATTATAGTAAATCACGTTTGCCGATTTTCGTCTCATTCGGATCAGTCCTTCGTGATGCCTCTTTTTTTGTCTTAAAGTGTACTAACACACCTCAAAGCATGTACCTTTCCTTGTAATTCACCCTTCATGTACCGTACGTGGGTGAGAGAGAGACGATGTCTTCCCCACTAGCTCTCAAGTCGGTGCACTGTCGCTGGGGACAACCATACCTTTATGCCTGCACATCAGAATTATTATTTTTTTAAATAAAATGCATTTCCTATGTTACACCATTTTGTGATGATATTGTTTACATTGTACTTTTTAACAATGTGTTGAGATGTTCCTACAGCAATAAGAGCACCCAGTTCCTAAAGAGATTGGTTAATTCGTGCTACCTTAAGATGTATCTTATTGTAGTAGATGTAATTTATTGTAGTAGAGTTAAAGCGCGAAGAACATGAAGAAGAGGAAGATTACGTGTCTTTCGTTACAAATTACGCATACAAAACACACTATTTTATGCAAACAGACTGGAAGTGACGTGTCCTTTACAAATTACCTATACAATACACACTACGGTACGTGATCAAACTGGAAGTGATGCGTCGTTCAATGTTTACCCACGTGGGTCGATCTAATCTATAATTATTTATCACCTACGTACCACGCTTTGAGAATTGTTTCAGATATTCACGTGCTTTTGTGAAGGATGTGCAACAGATAACCATTTCATGATCATTAGCATTATTATTCTCAAGAGGGGATATGGTTGCTTTCGTGATTCTCATAATCATTTAAAGCCGGTTCTTGAAACTTTCTTCATAGACTTTCTCGGGACAGTTTACGTCTGTCTTCAAGAATCTTCCAGTTCAGTTCCTCCAGTATCTCTGTGACACTGTCCCACGGATCAAACAAACCTGTGACCGTTCGTGCTGCCCTTCTCTGTATACGTTCAATATTCCCTGTTAGTCCTATTTGGTATGGGTCCCACAGACTTGAGCAGTATTCTGGCACCGGGCTCATAAGTGATTTTTAAGCATTCTCCAATGTAGACTGATTGCACTTACACAGTATTCTACCAATAAACCGAAGTCTACCACCTGCTTTACTCACGACTGAGCCTATCTGATCATTCCATTTCATAACCCTATGAAGTACACTACTGGTCATTAAAATTACTACACCAAGAAGAAATGCAGATGATAAACGGATATTCATTGGACAAATATATTATATCTGAACTGACATGTGATTACATTTTCACGCAATTTGGGTGCATGGATCCAGAGAAATCAGTACCCAGAACTACCACCTCTGGCCGTAATAACGGCCTTGATACGCCTGGGCATTGAGTAAAACAGAGCTTGGATAGCGCGTACAGTTACAGCTGCCCATGCAGCTTCGACACGATACCACAGTTCATCAAGAGTAGTGACTGGCGTATTGTGACGAGCCAGTTGCTCGGCCACCATTGACCAGACGTTTTCAGTTGGTGAGAGATCTGGAGAATGTGCTGGCCAGGGCAGCAGTCGAACATTTTCTGTATCCATAAAGGCCCATACAGGACCTGCAACACGCGGTCGTGCATTATCCTGGTGAAATGTAGGGTTTCGCAGGGATCGAATGAAGGGCAGAGCCACGGGTCGTAACACATCTCAAATGTAACGTCCACTGTTCAAAGTGCCGTCAATGCGAACAAGAGGTGACCGTGACATGTAACCAATGGCACCCCATATTATCACGCTGGGTGATACGCCAGTATGGCGATGACGAATAGACGCTTCCAATGTGCGTTCAGCGCGATGTCACCAAACACGGATGCGACCATCATGATGCAGTAAACAGAACCTGGATTCATCCGAAAAAATGATGTTTTGCCATTCGTGCACCCAGGTTCGTCGTTGAGTACACCATCGTAGGCGCTCCTGTCTGTGATGCAGCATCAAGTGTAACCGCAGCCATGGTCTCCGAGCTGATAGTCCATGCTGCTGCAAACGTCGTCGAACTGTTCGTGCAGATGATTGTTGTCTTGCAAACGTCCCCATCTATTGACTCAGCGATCGAGACGTGGCTGCACGATCCGTTACAGGCATGCGGATATGATGCCTGTCATCTCGACTGCTAGTGATAGGAGGCCGTTGGGATCCAGCACAGCGTTCCGTATTACCCTCCTGAACCCACCGATTCCATATTCTGCTAACTGTCATTGGATCTCGACCAACGCGAGCAGCAATGTCGCGATACGATAAACCGCAATCGCAATACGCTACAATCCGACCTTTATCAAAGTGGGAAACGTGACGGTATGCATTTCTCCTCCTTACACGGGGCATCACAACAACGTTTCACCAGGCAACGCCGGTCAACTGCTGTTTGTGTATGAGAAATCGGTTGGAAACTGTCCTCATCTCAGCACGTTGTAGGTGTCGCCACCGGCGCCAACCTTGTGTGAGTGGTCTGAATAGCTAATCATTTGCATATCACAGCATCTTCTTCCTGTCGGTTAAATTTCGCGTCTGTAGCACGTCATGTTCGTGGTGTAGCAATTTTAATGGCCAGTAGTGTATTACTCCCAGGTAGGCCGGCCGGTGTGGCCGAGCGGTTCTAGGCGCTTCAGTCTGATACCACGCGACCGCTACGGTCACAGGTTCGAATCCTGCCTCAGGCATGGATGTGTGTGCATTGGTTAGTTAGGTTAGTTAGGTTTAAGTAGTTCTAAGTTCTAGGAGACTGATGACCTCAGATGTTAAGTCCCATAGTGCTCAGAGCCATTTGAACCATTTGAACACCCAGGTACTTGCATGAGTTGACCGACTCCAACCGTGACTCACTGATATTATAGTCATAGGAGACTATGATTTTTTTTCGTTTTGTGAAGTGAACCATTTTACATTTTTGAACATTTAAAGCAGGCTGCCAATCTTTACACCACTTCGAAACCTTATCAAGATCTGATTGAATATTTATGTAGCTTCTTTCAGACAGCACTTCATTACAGATAACTCCATCATCGGCAAAATGTCTGAGGTTACTATTAATATTGTCTGCAAAGTCATTAATATACAACATGAACAGCAAAGGCCCCAATAGACTTCCCTGGGGCAGACCCGGGGTTACTTCTAGATCTGACTATGATTCTCCATCCAAGATAAAACGCTGCATCCTCCCTACCAAAAAGTCCTCGATCCAACCACAAATTTCACTTGATACCCAAGTACTTTTGCATTAAGCGTAGCTCTGGTACTGACTCAAATGGTTTCCGAAATCAAGATATACTGCATCTACCTGACAGCTATGATCCAATGCTTTCAGTAAGTCTTGTGAGAAAAGAGCTAGTGGGCATCACATGATCGATGTTTTCGGATCCATGGCGGTTGGCAATGAGAAGGTCATTCTACTACTACTGCTACTAGTCATTCCATTTACTGTTCCACTCGCAAATAGAGTGAGGAAAAAACAACTGTCTATATGCCTACGTACGAGAGCTAATTGCTCTTATCTTCTCTTCACGCTCCTTACGAAAAATGTACGTTGGCGGCTGTAGAATCGTTCTGTAGTCAGACGCATATGCCGATCCTCAAAATTTTCTCAGTAGTGTTTCGCGAGAAAAACGTCGTCTTTCCTCCAGGGGTTCCATTTTAGTTAACGAAGCATCTCCGTCGTAAACGCGTGTTCATCGAACTTTCAGGTAACATCTAGGAGTACCCCTCTCAAGTGCTTCAATGTCCTCCCTCAATCTGGCCTGGTGAGGATCCCAATCACTTGAGCAGTACTAAATAATGCATCGAAATAGTGTTCTACACGCGATCTCCTTTATAGATGAGCTACACTTTCGTAAAATTCTCCCAATAAACCGAGGTCATCATTCGTCTTCTCTAATACCAACTTTACGAGCACGTTCCATTTCATCGCTTTGCAACGTTATGCTAGATTAATTATGTATATCTGATGCATATTGTTCTGGTTACAAAAAAATTAAATCAAAAAGAAATTAATTTTAAGAAAATGAGCACATAACTGAGGTAATTTCTGGAAACGCGTCTTCATATTCTCAGCTACAAGTATGATAAAGTAGTAAATCCAGTCTCGTTCTCAGGCCTGTAGATTAGAGAGCACTCGATCAGGATTAATGCTACCAGCAAACCACGAAAAACATAACGCACTCTAGCGTACAGACGCCGTAAGGCGACGTTAACAAAGTTGTTTTCTTTTTAACTCAGTTTTGCATACAATAATTAAAGTAGCTTAATAATGTTGACTGAGCCAAGTTCCAAAATATTCTTTGTTACTGATAAGTGCCTCTTCTAGAGGGAAACATGATACTACCAGTTACTTTACCTGTCAATCGGAGAAATTCCACGTGATTTTTAAAACTTTTTGTGAGTTCCCCGATCTTCTCCGCACAAACTGAAATTGAATATTTTAAAGTGTTGTCGTGTACCGTGTTCTTCATATTTTTGATTACTGATAAGTGAATTAAGTGTTCTGTGATTTTGGATAAACATGTACTTATTAAGCGTTTTAAATCCAAAGCGAATTTTTCACGTCAAGAAGTGTTGTTTTAACGCCAAAACACAACATGTGTCCATAAAATGTAACAAAATAGAGTATTGTACCTCCTGCTTCCATCGACCTATGCACAGCCTATTAACTCTACTCTGTGTCGCTTTTCCCACAGCATCTGTTTGAAATATTATTGCCACTCACTTAAAATTTCTCATCTTACTTTTGTATGATATAAGTGCTTATGTGTGAGCAAAATATAACAGCAAAGAAAACATTTCAGCACACTCGTGTTGATTTCTTCCTGCTCCGGAAATGCGTAATGAGCAAGGCGTATTTGATCTGGTAACATCCAGTAGAAGACAACTTTACTAAAGGAAGAATAACAGTTTTGACGGATGTGGACAACGGAAGTGACCACCACCCAACTTGCTACACTGCAGGCCGACAAAATGAATCACACAGTATAGATCAAGCTGACCGACTCGTTCTTCGTGCTATATTTGAGGCAGACTGCCGCTGCTCCACGTCATTCCATTGCTGTATTGTGTAAGACATCTATGAACTCTTCACGGATTATCAGTCGAGTGGCATCGTCTTCTAGTCGCAACGTTTCAATGGATTGCGTATCCATCATCATTTCCTCTATTTCAGTTTTATACATCAGCAACGTGTACGTACTACACATGGAATTAAAGACCTTTCTTTTTATTCGTTGACATAAAACCTCAGTTCTTCCGGAGACGTACATATAACACAAAGGGATTCCGTACTTTATATTTGAAGAGAGCATCATGTGATTTAATCTCCTCACTCCTGAGCTTCGATTTTGTGAACAAAAACTTTATATTGGTGGTTAATGGGTTGTCCTGGGATAAAATAAGCCTAAAATGCTAAATTTACTAAGTAGTTGAGATTCACGAAAATATTTGGACATGTAGCATGTCCATGCTACAACAGGACTCAAAGAGGTTTTTTGCCGTAGTAATGATATATTTCAGGGATTCACTTGATGGATATTTTTATAAACGGACCACTGAAATAAATAACTCTATTTACGTGATATGTACGTAAGTACCACAAGTTTGTATTTTATTATTGCATTTGAAAAAACAATTTGAAAACTTGTCACACGAGGTGACTTCAGACACTGACTTACACGTTATTATGGCAAGATAAGTAACATTTACTGGATACTTTAATGCACTTCGAAATGACACAGCTGCATGACACTATTTTAAAACATAGTCTCCATGTCTCTGTAAACTACAGTCAGACATTCTACCAATCGTTCAATCTTCGACGATAGAAATCCGCTACCTGGTCATGGAGCCATTCGAGAACATATGAGTGAACAACTTCATCGTCAGAAAATCTGCAATTGCTGCGAATCAGTTCCTCGATTACCTGTACGTAGTCGTCTGTGGTCGTTGTCGATGACCTTCCTTTCCGATTAGCATCACCCACTTCTGTGTAGCCATGGTCAAATAGTGGCCTCCGTTTCATTACGGCTGGACACGACATTGCAATCAATCGGTAAACAGCCAGAATTTCTCGAAGAAACTGTGTGCAGATTAGACCTTTTGTCGGCAGGAATCATACTTTTCCGCCTGCTTCAACCATGGAGTTTGTTTCCAGTTGCCATTCCATTTCATTCCCACACTGTAACGCATCTCTTATCCGTACCGCAGTAGAACTGTATCTCCAGGACATCCGGGGCATGTACTCTCTCTTCTAACAATACTTGTCGTAGGGTGGCGTTAGCGTGGGACGACATGCGTAACAAAAAATTTTTGAAGTCCCTACGTATATGATCCATTGTGCTATTTTTATGAAATTTTAAGAAAAACCAGTTCCGTTTCTTTTTTCTTTTTGCTAAACAAATATATTTTGCGTTTAGTACATGATCTCGGGAAGATGCATGATGTATAACGTCTTCCTGTTGGTGATGGCACAGAATTTTATGTTCTGGGGCGTTTCCATATTCGTCATCACATTGCTCTTCACACTCTTCCTCCTCTCGTATTCTCTCTTGTGATCGTGAAAGTCTAGGTCCTTTCTAATTGTAGACCCAGTGCTACAGAGAAAAAATGTATCGCGATATTGATGTGAGGAAATAAACAATCACTTATTCGGTAGGGTTTACTAGTATACTACAGCATAATGTAAACAAATTATAATTCAGAATTACTAAAAACCAGCGGAAACTACTTTATTTCTCGAAGTCATGCTAAAACTGCGATAAACAACTTTCTTCAGTCAGGTGCTGAAACCTAGTAGGAGCTTGCAGAAACGGAAAGAAGTGCATCCAAGAACGCACATGATGTACAGTACGCGCTACAATCAGGCACAGCAAATTTTGTTAATTGCCTGATGCACAAAAGAATTAAAATTTGTGTGTAGTATATACCCTGCATGAAGTGTTTAAACAAGGTGTCTGAAACCTACAATGTTGGGTATATTTCACGCGAATGACGCTGTTTGATGTGATCGAGCCTAGTGGAAGAATTTTTGTGTCAGTCCTCGCGAACTTCCCGTACTTCTATATCACACGAGAAACAACATAACTTTCAATTTGTACTTCTAAAAATAGAATCATGGATCTAGTATAAATAGAGATTTCGCGCTTTAATACTGTTATCATCCATCTTAGTATCTTACTTTTCTTCTTCCAGCGAATGTAAGGGGAAAGTGCTTTATTGCGGTAGGAACTCTTAATTTCGCTTAATGGCAGCAACTAATGTATGTTGCTTCAGTTAAATTACAATCAAGATAGCGTTGCTTTCCGTTTAGGACTGTGTACGGTAAATGAACACATTTAAAATACTTAAAGTAATTTATCCAAGTTGCCCCATTAAATCCATGTAAGAAACTTGAAGAACCTGTCGTAAGGTGCCTTAAAAGGTGGTTGTATTTAAACTTTCGCAACTTGAGTAGCTGTAGCCGGAAAACTATTTATCGTATGGGCACCCAACTTTATAGGAATGAAGTTCAGGTTGTGCGCTGCAGGATTTGCGTTGTTAGTAGTGATAGAGTCACGACTTGCCGTTGAACTGAAACACAAGCATTAGTGTGCATTATAGTTGCAGAGAGTCAACAGGGGTCTGGACAAGGTAAGTCGAGCTTTTCTTGTAAAGCTGTTTCATCAAAACAACCTCAATAATGCTGCTACTCTTCACGAATATCGACGCATTAAAGAAACACGGAGTTGTTCTCTTTCCGCACCGCAGTTGAAGAAGACGATTCGGAAGTTGGAATTGACTGGCGATTTGGGTATTGCCTGTGGGCGAGGACGACGACCGATTGCCCACAAATTATTGAAGAACTTACTGTTGCCATGGCTGAGAATTCTGGACGCAACGTATGATCTTCAAGCAGTACACGAGCGGTCTCACATCTGAACATTCCATGCTCCACCATTCGAAAACTGGTGTTTCGTGGAGCATTAGAGCAATCTCTAGTGCGGTTGCAGGCGGTTATGTGTGCAGATGATCGTCACCCTAAGCAATGCTTATAACGTGGAACATAAACATGGTACGCAATTAACAAATGTTACCCTCTCATGTGGAAATTAAAGAGTGTTTTTTCAGTGGTTTATTCGTTATTTCTTTTCCACATGTCCTTGCAAGCGTATCCAGAAAGTTTCATTGTTCTACTATCACTCATTTTTAATGGGTACCCCTCTCAAGTATCGAAAGTAATTATAACCACTCCGTACACAGATCAAAAAAGGAACCATACCCTCAAGTTCCTTCATTTAGTTTTATATATTTATAGTATATATGTTATGTATTTATCTTAAACTTGTTATAGTTTCTTTCAAAGAATGTACAAATGAAATCTTGAAATGGTAAAATATTCACTTATTTTCTGTACAGTAGTGTACTGAGAGAGACCACAGGAGTGTACAGTCAGATAGAGGGAAAGCCTGATGGAGAGCGAGGAGTTAGTTAGTTAGTTACTTAGTTAGTTGGTTGCGTGTTCCATTTATCTATCCCACGGTACGGTAGCCGTTATGATGTGGAACGTGTCAAGTGCACAAGAAATCCACATATGAAAGTAAATATTTTAATATATATAATATAGAGTTAAAGATTAATATTTCTATTACCCCATTCCATTAAATGGCACAAAATGCATGTACTATATTTATAGATTTATTTATTCCTATTCAAGAATTCATCTATTGTATAGAAGGAGTTGTCAAGGAGATATGATTTCAATTTATTTTTGAAGCTATTACTGCATTCTATCAGACACCTTATTTCATCTGCTAATTTGTCGAAAATTTTTATAGCAGCATATTTTACCCCTTTCTGTGCCAAAGATAGGTTGAGCAAAGGATACTGTAAGTCTTTCCTTTTTCTGGTATTATAATCATGAATGTCACTGTTGTTTTTAAACTGGTCCATGTTGTTGAGAACAAATTTCATTAGTGAGTAAATGTACTGTGAGGCTGTTGTAAGAAATCCCAATCTTTTAAAAAAATTCCTACAAGATGTGCGATTATGAAACCCACACATTATTCTAGCCACTTTCTTTTGAGCAGTGAATACTTTTTGTCTAAATGTTGAGTTACCCCAAAATATTATTCTGTATGACATCAGAGAGTGAAAGTATGCAACGTATGTTAGTTTACTGATTTCTATATCCTCAAAATTGGCAATTATTCTGATCAAAAAAGTTGCTGAACCTAGTCACTTTAGGAGATACAAAATATGAATTTTCCAGTTAAGATTCTCATCTATACGTACACCCAAAAACTTAGTATGCTCTACCCTGTCTACTGACTTCTGTTGATGTGTTATATTTATTGAAGGAACTGTGCTTTTTCAGCAGAAAATTGGATGTACTGTGGCCATTGTCCAACCATACACGTGTATGGCTGATTACACGGACAGACACATTGGCACAAGAATGATGCTTCTCGAAGACAGAACTGATAAAGAGACATGCTCACCACATTCATAACTTGCAGATATCAGTGAAAATGTAACTTCTGATAATGAAGGAATGCTAGTACAAAGAAACATTCTTGGTTTTTAGCACCTGAAAAGAAGGCATTACGAAAAAGCTATGAAAGTTGTTAAATAATTTTGTTGGCGGGACAAAGAACGTGAGCTGTCCAATCAGGTAAAGACGCACACACACATAATGCAAAACATTAGGGGAGGGGTCCACCTAGTGCAAGAGACTGTGAGGCTCCCCTTGTTTTGGAGTATATTTATTTTTCCAAGTTTTTCGTTTACTGGAATTCGGCAGACAACAAAAGTCAATTCGCTACCTTAAGCAGTGCTGCAAAATAAGACGGCAGCGAGTAGGAAGCTCGTTCCCACGGAGGCCGTGGGTAGCGACTGGACCGCGCATAGAGGAACGCGAGCCTTGAGCATGGACCTTGCTCGAAATCAATATGTATGGTAACGGTGAGTGTTCTGGCGTGAAACTCCGCATTTACTTTAGTAAATATTGTGACTGAAGTCCACATTTGGCATAACTGTTAGTAGGAGGAGCCCATGGGTCGTCAGAGCATCATTACAATAATAACGCTGTGCAGTAAACCTATAAATCAGCACAAATGGGTATTGTTATCTTACTGAAGGGCTACAGTGTTTTACGGTGTAAGTAAGAGAATTCGGCTGCACGCTTATCTCGCCAGTCGACGATAGGGCGTACTCGGAGCTTGTAATGCTAAACTGTTACTGTTGTACGGAGTTTGCAAATAAACGCCCTGTAATGGCATTCTGGGACTTATTTCATATAAATTAGCAATTCCACTTACAAGGGAAACTCCCCATCGCACCCTCTTCATATGTAGGGGTAAGATGGCCGATCGCATAGCCCGTCAAAAACCGAACACAGATCAAACATGAAAATAGGAAAGTGTACTGAACTGTGAAAAAAAGAGGCAAAATGAACTCTGTGAACCGTCTAAGATTGGTATGTCCAACGTTCAGCGATTTACAAGCAGCAGGGTGTCATGGTCATACGGTCACGGTATTAGAGTGTGACGGGGCAGACCCTGGTTCAAGTCTCCCTTATTCCTGACCGTTTTATTTTTACATAAAATAATGACCTGGTCGTCCAGACATAGACGTGTATGTTCGTTGTATTAAAATTAGTGTCTGTATCGTTCTGTAGCGCCCGTTTGCAAGCGCGAGTTTTAACTAAGGGACCTACAGACGTCCATACTTCCTATTTGTTCTACACAGGTACCACATGTTATGCCTCTTGAATTCCGTTTTGGAAGTTTTGACTCTTGAATTCCTTCGTTGTAACATAGTTCACACCCGTTCATTTGTCGTTCTCATTGCTGTGAGAGGTCTAGGCCGGCCGGTGTGGCCGTGCGGTTCTAGGCGCTTCAGTCTGGAACCGCGTGACCGCTACGGTCGCAGGTTCGAATCCTGCCTCGGGCATGGATGTGTGTGATGTCCTTAGGTTAGTTAGGTTTAATTAGTTCTAAGTTCTAGGCGACTGATGACCTCAGAAGTTAAGTCGCATAGTGCTCAGAGCCATTGGAACCATTTTTTGAGGGGTCTATGGGGCATCTCGCCTGCTGTCACTACTCATCACATTTACTTGCAACGGTAATATATTCCTACCACATGACTCATATTCTACAACCAGTGTATATTATGACAGTTGCCATGACTACAGAGGAGAACACACACGTCAAGGACCAGAGGGACAGTTCGTAAATTACATTTGTAAAAAAAAAAAAAAAAAAAGTGGGAAATGAGGGAGGTTTGAACACTGAGCGATAGCCTTGTAGTCCAACACCGTCATCGCATAACCACGACGCCATTCTTCTTGCAACTCGCTCAATCTTGCACGTGTTGCTCATGTTGGGTCGTTCAGTTTCTATTTTGCTTCTTTTTTCACAGTTCAATAAACCTCCTTCTTGTTTTCATGCTTGACCTGTGTTCAGTTTTTGACGGGCTATTCACAGGGCCATCTTACTGCTAAATCTGAGGGGTCTGCGATGGGGAGTTTTGCTTATTAGAATTACAGGTGGCTTCCTTGCATCTTCTGAAGAATCCAATGCACCACAAGAGTTGCTTCGAGGGTCTGTATCTATGAGAGCTTCGCAGAGAACAGATATGAGGAAGTTCTGTGTGCTCCTTCGCTAAGATAATCCACGGCAGGATCATCTTAATCAGTACAGTTTCAGGCAGGAAGGCTTGGCCAGTATACTGTACGTCACCTTTATCACCTTCTATGGATCGCTGCTGAACCGAGAGGTGATTTTGCGCATGGCATCCTACGTGTGGAAATAATGCTGCCCCAAAAAAAAAAAAAAAAAAAAAAAAAAAAGTCACAGATAGCATAGAAGACAAACATGGTGGATTTTACACATGGCAGCCTTTGTCAAAAAATACGTGTTCAGGATAGAAGATGTAATTTGAAATCATGTGCGTCAGCAAGAAAAGCAGGAGGTGAACTGTGAACTGAAAGTGACTGAAATTTGTGGTTCGCGGGTAGCAACGTAGAGTTAAAGTTGTGTGTGTTGCGGTGTGCGGAAGTGTGTCACTAAACATAAAGTCCGCATCGTGGAAAATTTGAACCGCATCCAAGGATTACAAACATTTAGTGAGTGAAGTATAATGAACAATCATCAAGAAGACATCATGGTGAAGGAGAAAGAAGACAGTGGTCAGTGGCAGCAAACATGGCGAGGCCAGTTACGTAGAGCGAGAAGGCATCGCTGCAGTGAGCTCCGCGGCAGGTGGGGGGGGTGGGGGGTGGGGGTGCTGGAGGGCACACTTGTATGTTCGGGGTTCGACATCGGCGTAATCTGCAAATAGCTACGTCATCCGAAGAGCAATGACACTTATCCAGAGTAAGTTCAAGTTTGAAGTTTACATCAACTAAACTGGGCGTACAAAATAAGTTCGTATATATATATATATATATATATATATATATATATATATATATATATATATATATATAATACTTAGGAGTGGCAGGACAAGCCAAAAAGTTAGAATGAATAATTTTGTGGAAAGTGCTGAGCAGAATATGGTTCAAGAATATGAAGATTCAGCAGAAAATATTAGTAATTTAAACTCGACAGAGGACTGTGATGAAAGTCAGGAAAGTAGAATGAATGATTTAACAGTAAATGGGGAGCATATAATGTCTCAAAGGACTGTAGGCCTGGCAGATAACGTTACTAATGACGGTGCGGCCAAAAGAAATGAGAATGTAAACTTTAATACGCAGGAACTATTGTTAAACTTGATAAATAAAATGGAAAAAATTAACAAATCTTTTAATGTGACTAACCATAAATTAAAAGATTCTTCTTGGGAAACTAACAATAAATTATAACAATCTTCTAGTGATACTAATCACAGATTAGAACACTCTCACAAGGAAACTAACCATAATTAGAAGAGGTCAACAACAAGATGGACACATCTAACAGCAGCATGGAAGAATTTTTTAGGGAGTAGAACAAAGGTTTGACGACATAAGGAAAATCAGTCAGTAGGCTAACAAAGCGTCTAATGGTAGATCAGACGAAAACATTAAGAATACAGACAAATTGATTAAAAAGGTAGACGAAAAAATAGGGGAAACTGTAAAAGAACAGAAAGCAGTGACCAATGAATTGTCAGGTAAGATATCACCATATTTCTGTACTTGCATTAACACAGGTAAAAAGTATTAACTGCATTTCAAACAAAAAAATTCTTATGCTGCTAAGATGATCCTGTCGTGGATTATCTTAGTGAATCAGCACATAGAACTTCCCCACACCTGTTCTCTGCGAAGCTCTCATAGATACAGACCCTCGAAGCAACTCTTATGGTGCACTGAATTCTTCAGAAGATGCAAGGAGGCGACCTGTAACTCTAATAAGCGAAACTCCCCATCGCAGCCCCTCAGATTTAGCAGTAAGATAGCCCTGTGGACAGCCCGTCAAAAACTGAACACAGGTCAAGCACGAAAAAAAGAAGGAGGTATACTGAATTGTGAAAAAGGAAGCAAAATAGAAACTGAACGGTCCAACATGAGCAACACGTGCAACATTGAGCGACTTGCAATAAGAGCGGTGTGGTGGTTATGTGGTCACGGTGTTGGACCACAAGTCACTAGATCAGTCCTCCCTCGTGTCCCATTTTTCTTTTTTACAAATTTACGAACTGTCCGTCCGGTCCTTGACGTGTGTGTTCTCCTTTGTAGTCGTGGCAACTGCCATAATATACATTGGTTGTAGAATATGAGTCATGTGGTAGGAATATATTACCGTTGCAAGTAAATGTGACGAGTAGTGAGAGCAGGCGAGATGCCTCATAGACCTCTCACAGAAATGAGAACGACAAATGAAGCTGCGAAATATGGATAAAATTAAAATTCAATTTCTTATTGGCACTTAGAACCTGTCGGTTCCTTAGGACGGCGCCTAGAATGTTCTAAATAAGTTATTTATTTTCTAATTTGTCTCATTATTTTTGTAGCGATGAGGTGGCCAGCATAAGTCTGTGGTAGACCTTTTCATTTTTTGGATACAAATAAAATATGTACAAAAAGAGAAACATCGCTTTCTAATTCTTCTGACAAATGTGAGGCTTCACACTTACACCGTTTGAAATTTCCACTGTTCGCGTGCTTTACTGTGCTAAGAATGGCATGTTTCGAGGATTTCTTTTCAGTTTCAATTGCTTATGTGCTATCGTGTGACACAAAACACTGAATGTCTGGCTCGTATTGGTCACCATCGGTCAACAACACTAAGCTAACGGCCGCTACCCCGCCCCCCCTTCCCCCCCCCAGAACGCGGTGTGCGAAGGAGGTGGGCAAGATAACACTTTACGTAGTGGTGTCGGGAGCACTTCCCCGATGAGTGCAGGATTTGTATGACACTTGGTGATCGTCATAGAAGAGTGTAGAGCTGGCCAAATACCAATGCATGTCTCAGGAAACAGTCCCAAGTATTCTGCAGGTAGTTGGGACAGCCATGGTTTGTGCCAGTATCATGTACAGACCTCTGACACCACTCAGCACTATAGAGAGTAATTTGAGGGATGTGTAGTATCTGGACATGGTCCTTCAACCTATTCTTCAGTCATATTGTCAATATTTCGGCAATGAACTCGTCTTTCATGACAATAATATACAAGCACTTCAAGCACAATAATATACAAGCACACCTGCCTCCAAGAAGGGGAATCAACACATTGGAATGCCTGCGGTATTTGCTGACATGGACCGGACTGAGTACACTTGTGACCAGTTGAAACTTCCAGAGCATCGCTCAGAAAACTCATACACTGGACAACCTCAGGAGGGCCGCCGTTGAAGAGTGGGACTGGCTAGAGCAGCAACGTCTCCACAGCCCTAATAGATGGCCAATGTATGGTTTTCCAGACCGCTGGTGCAGGTCTTCTTCTGTTCTTCGTTCCCATTTACCTTCCGTGGTATTGTTGGTAGGACCATAGATATTTCGAGATACCTTCTTCTCGAAGATTCAGATTATTTCTTCAGTTGTTGCTAGTATCACCCAGGTTTCACATATCTATAAAAGTACTGGTGGTACTAGTGTCATGTATAGCTGAATTTTATTCTTCTGTGGTATCATATGTACCTTGAATAAAGTGTTCAGACTCAAGAACATGCGATTATCGTTGATATTTCCTTGATGCACTTCTTTCGTCACTTCACTTTTATAAGTCAACATGGATCCCAAGTACTTGAATTCTTAAACTCTCTCAAAGGTATGCCCGTCAACAACAGAAGAAGGAAGGAGAACCTGACTGCGTGAAACAACGAGATATTTTATTTTATCATTATTCGCCACCATCCCAATTTTCTTTGCACTGTGTAGAAATCGTGGAACTATCAGCGCACGCTTGCTCCAGGATGTCGCCAAAAATCACAACATCGTCAGCAAGTTCAAATGGTTGAAGTGGCGCTCAGCACTATGGGACTTAACATTTGAGGTCATCAGACCCCTACACTTAGAACTACTTAAGTCTAACTAACCTAAGGACAATACACATATCCATGCACGAGGCAGGATTCGACCCTGCGACAGTAGCAGCAGCGTGGTTCCGGACTAAAGCGCCTAGAACCTCTCGGCCACAGAGGCCGGCCGTCAGCAAGTGCCAGGATTGTTTCTTCTCCCACAATATCCATTTCTCTGCTTCGAAAAGTGTCAGGGCTTACTTCTTCCAAGATTTTATTTTGGATATTGTTTCATTTTTATTTCATATTTAATTTTTTTCATTTCTTAAGGGGGCTATTTTTTTCATTTCCTGCTCCCCGTGAACTGAAACGTACACCTTCCCTTGATATGTGCATATAAAATTTAGTATGAACAGCTTGTAATCAGCAAGAAGACAACACACTATGTTTACTCTGATTCGTTGTTCACTATTAAAAGAGAAATAACATTTAGTGCATGACCAGTAAGTGTGACACTCAGCCTACTCTGTCATTTTAAAACAACACAGGAAAAGAAAATGTTCTCTTACAAACGTAGCATGTGCGCTACTCATACACAATATAAAACCAAAACAGAGAACGTGACGTGTTTTTATAAACATGTGTTACGCAAGGAGCCAGTAAAGTGACGTCTCACAGCGAAAGACTGCTGTATATGAAGCAGGAGTTACAGTTGGTCAGCTTAACGTACGTTCCGTCCGATTCACTTTATTATCGCTGCAGTAGCACAAGTAGCGACGTGGTCACTTTCACTGCTCATATCCACCAAAGCTGAGTCATTACGTCGCCTCTAACAACATCCTTTCCGACTCCATGTTGAATCACAACAATTTGCTCCTTCACGATCAGGGTGAAATTAATGTGTGGATGTGATGCAAGTCAGTTTTTTAACTATTTAAAGTACCCATGCTGTCATTTGGTTCTAAAACCGCAGTGGTTCATTTGGAAAATTCGGTAATACATCTATGGCAGAATGGAAAAATAATTAATAATGGAACTTGTCTGTTGTTCTTATGGTCGGTTGAGGTGTACACCACCTGGAAATTTACTCTACTTGTTGTCGAAGACATAAGAGATCCGCGATTGTGTATTTCTGACTGAAGTATTTGTTTGTAGCGCCAGGGAACCGGTGTCTACGTAGAATAAGTTCCTTATGAGGTGTAAAGAAGTAACTTTACATCGTGGCTATGGAACATTTACATTATCTGTCATTAATTTGCAAATTTTTTAGGTGTCTAAGGATTTCTTTCGTAAATGAAGAATAGATCGTTGGGGTTTTAATTTATCAAAAATTTCACAACAGTTCTCTAAGTGCATCAGAACATTTACCTATATAGCAGAATGCAAACAATTTCGAAATTACTACAATAATATGAAACTAGACTGATATCAATCGAACGGAGTTCTGAACATTCTTCGTCGCCATTGAAATCTGCACAGTACGTCCAAAAAGTTAATAGACTGTTTTTTTATTCCCGAGATTTAAGAACCGTCAAAGCAGTAACTATGATGGCAGCTGAACTAACAATTGTAAATAACAGATATGCATACGACCAGTCAATTGTGAACAGGCAGCGTTGAGCAGTGAACGTACGACGTGTCACAAATTACAATGGAGCAACGTGCCTAAATCAAGTGTTCAAGACAGTCTCCAAAATGTTTTGAAGAAGAGAAAACTGTGTGCAAAGTTTGCCCCACACATCTTGACTGCTGAACAAAAAAAGACAATGCGCAGACCCATACCATGACTTGCTTGAAATGGAAAACAGACAGTTCTTTTCTGGAAAAAAATCATTACGGGTGACGAGACCTGGCGTTATCAATACGAACCCACCACAAAAAGAAAAAGTGCAGAAATTCACATGAAGGTTCAGCGCTTTGACGACATAACCAACATTCAATCCAGTGTGACGTGCGAGTTGAATAATATTCCAAACAATGATTTTTGTGACAGTTTCACATGGTTGTACAGTGGCGGATTTACACATTTGCCGCCCGAATTTTGACGCCCCTACCGACCTCTACAATGCGATACCCTAAAATGGTTCAAATGGTTCTGAGTACTCTGGGATTTGACTTATGAGGTCATCAGTCCCCTAGAACTTAGAACTACTTAAACCTAACTAAACTAAGGACATCACACACATGCATGCCCGAGGCAGGATTCGAACCTGCGACCGTAGCGGGCGCGCGACTCCAGACTGTAGCGCCTAGAACCGCTCGGCCACTTCGGCCGGCCGCGATACCCTACTTCACAATCATAATAATTACATTTTTGTCAATAAACCAGTATCTTTATGCAGTATCGTCATAACTACACCACCTTTTTCCCGTAATTAGTATGACTTTGAACTATGGGGTCGATGTGCAGTTCCTAGATTATTTTTACAACTCGACGATTTAGTTAAGATTGCACAAGAAACAGTTTTTGGGTCTATTTCTGAGCTAATAAAAGCTCAGTCATGTAGTACTAATAAGGCGGGGTAATGTGTGGCTTAATACCACGTACACAATAATGCACATTCGGTAAATGTAATTAAAAATTTGTATTGCGCTTACTTACAGTTTTAAAAGCAATATATTCAATTATCTGGTAACAATGGCTAATGACGATGATGAAAGTCAATTAATTAAGTTATGAAAGTTTTGCAGAACGTTCTTGCTCAATTTTCTATTCGCAGAATCATCATTTATATGGTCGTATGAAATCCCGCTCATTATCTCTGACTCCGTGCACAAAATAGCTAAGGCGTTTAGCTTTTCTTAGCTTACGGTAGATTTCAGAAGATTTTTCATTCGTTTTAAGCAAGAAAAGCTTCTCTCACGCGAACTATTTGTCGCCGGTGTACAAAGAGCCATGCGAACTGCTGTATCCAAGTTTGGATAAACTCTTTGAAAATTCTGTTTTCGCAGGAACGAAGATAGACTTTTCAATGATCCAGAACCTAGTTTTACCAAAATTCTTTCAGAAGTAAGGTAGTATTGAAAATGTACGCATTCTTGGACTAAGTCAGTCTCTACATTATTAGGATACGTTTCTCCTAAGAAAAGGGCGTCTTCCGAAAGGGTTGATGATGACAAATCAATCATTTTTGGTCAGAAATGAGAACTTTTCATTGAACCTGTGGTAGGCCTCTTGCCATTTTTTTTAAAATTCGGATACGAGTCTATCAATGAGCATGAGAAATGTGTTAATCCTGAAAGAAACACTAGCAGTCATTCTCGTTTCTTCATCGTGTGTTTCATCATAAATTTCTTTCGTCTTCGGTTGTCTTTCTCCCATGGCTTTTGCTTACTGCTTCGACACGTTTAATTCCATCGCCTTTTCTTCCAAATACTTAAAATTTTCTCCTTCAGCTATACGAAAATCTTGCAAAGAGATTCGTAAACATCACCAACAGTTATCAAATCTACCGTAGAAGCCTGAACCTGAACAGTAACTTTTTTTATTCTTTCAAAAAAATCATTCCACACAACGACCATACCGCCATTTTCAGGTTTTCTAATTACAAAAGTATTTCCGTCGCTTCGTTTCGCGTTACAGGCTTTTCGATACAATCGTCTTTGAGTGGTTTTAAAGTTTTAAGGATTTCGTGCGAAGAATCTCTGAAACTTTTCCTCTCTAGCTGACTAAAGTGTTAGATTTACTCTCTTTAGTTTTCCCTTTCTCGATTTCAGTCATTAATCTTTGCCAGCTTTGTGTCGAATTAAAAAAAAAAGAAACGTAGATTTCTTGAAGCAAACTGAAGAAGCGACAAGCATCGGTGCAAGATTCAGTAACCGTAGTCGCCACTTGGCTTTGAATTTTAACCTGTAAGCCGTTGTACACACCAGACATGTTCGCGGCATTATCATATGTTTGTCGACGACTGTCTTCAATATTTATGCCCAGTATTTCGAGTTCCGAAACAATGGCAGAAAACATTTCTTTAACTTTATGTCCCACTGAGAGCAAAAACTTGAGAAATCTTTCACACGGTTCACCTGTTTCCAAAATGTATCTAATGACGAGGGCAAGTTGGCCCACATGCGCTGTATCTGGCGTTGGATCGATGGTTAATGAAAAATATTTCACCCTTCTTTCTCGTCTCAAATCTGTTTTAAGACTTTATGACCCGTCAAGACAATAAACTCATCGTAAACGGTCTTTGCTCAGTAACTACTACTTCCCGATCCTTGATTTGCAAATCGTGCATTATGATTGGGTAAAAAAGTATCGAATTCAGCTAACAGTTCCAACATTAAATGCGAATATTTTAGGTTAGGCTTTACCGTGACTGTTATTGGCATTAAATAAAACAGTAAGTTTACTGTTTCCAGTCACTGTTTATTCATCTCCACAACGCGTTTCAATGGTTTAAACCTCCATCATCAGGAGGATTTACACTTGTTACTATGACGTGTGTGTGTGTGTGTGCGTGTTTTTTTTGTGTTACGAGTTTTGGAGGAACGTATTGCACTGTCTAGTGGAGAAACAAAACACAATTTCAGTGCATGGTTTTGGATTTCTTTTGACAGAAAAATAAACGTATATCTAACGGTAAAAATCAAATAAGTTAAATAGAATACCTCCAGTGGTCACAGGTTCTTTTCATTGCCGTGACACATCACATGTATACTGTCATATTTTGTAAATAAATATGGCGTCTGGAAACTATTAGGTGCAAGGGTCATATACCAGAAGAGAAACATTATTACAAAGTAAAAGAATACACGTCGTAACAACATTATTTCAGAATAAGTTTTAAAAGATTTTGGAGATCTTTGTTTTGAGGTGTTGAACACATGTGTTAACTATTCCACGTGGTATATAAATCCAATTTTGTCCAGTTAATAAAGCTTAAACTAAATATTCGTTTATATAATCAGATAACATGTTGAAAACTTTAATTACAATAATTATGTTGGTTAAAGTGGTAAAATTATACGTAAATAACAATTTGGTTGGGATTCACAGATGGGAATGAAAGGCTGGTGGCAGAGGGAGAGAAAGAGAAAAAGAAAGTTAGAGGGATAGAGAGGATGGAAGGAGTAATTGGATGAGAGCAAACTTTCCAAAGCAGGGGATTTTTAAGATTATATCTGTTACATGTAATAACTGCCTAAAGATTCGGGTAATACGTCGGTTAATGCTTTAAAATATGCAGATGGATGTACAATTTGTGCCATTAGTTGATGTACATATAGTTTCAAGCTGACAGGGAGCTGTTGGTGTGATGGTATATTTGTAAATGAGGTCAATCCCTTTTACATTTGGGGGATGTCAAGGTAACATAGCTAAATACTTATGGTAAATATTATGTTGTGTGCGTGCGTGCGTGTGCGTGTGCGCGTGTGTGTCAGTTCCAAAATCATACAATAATTTCTGTTATTCGGGTCACCGAACTTTCATTTTTTTCCTCCGAAAGCGAGACCTGTTGAACACAGTTGTTTCACTACGGTAACAACAGTCTTTAGATCGTTTCTCCAGTAAGTAATTTTTCATCAATCTGGATATGCAGTAATTGGCGAGTCGGTCATCAATCTCACTTCTTACTTTCAAGCTAAGGATACTAGATTTGTGACTCATAGAGTTTTCATGCTGTCCTACTCAGTGTTCTGCATTTTTCCAGTCATTAAATCCTTCGTTCTCAAACTGAGTCTTATTCTCCAATGGGCCGAATTCCAAACAGGGCCTTACAGATATTTTACTTTCAGGATAAACCAGCCAATTTCGGTCATTCACTTCATTGTTTTTCATTTTTCTTTGGAAGGTACTCACTGGCAAGAAACGACGCTGGTCAGCACATATTTTTTCATTTTCAAAGAAGTCACAAGACTTGTTTTGATCGAAGCCGTACCTTGCGATAATCTCCCTTAAGGTATCGTTGATTCCCATAAGCTGGATCTTTGTTTAGATTTACTGTTGCTTGCTGTTGGTCATTACTTAACGTCTGACTCCGAGACGCACCTTCAGTTGTTATAGTTATTGATGATTCGTCTACCTCCTCTTCGCCAGAAATACATAGATTGTTCAACAGATGACTGTTGTTGTTGAGTTGCAGAGTTCAAATCCGTTTCATCTTTTCCAAATTGTATTGTGTTTGTGCATGTTGTTGAAGTTCCTGGTCTTTCAACACTACCTCCACTTCCACTTTCAAAAAAACTGTCAATTTTTATCGTTTTACAGATAATCTCTTCTTGTTCTTCTTCTTTCATTATTGCCTTCTTTTTATACTCAGTCCCTATAAGTCGCTTTCTTTCATCACTGAAATAAAAAAAGATTACATTTGGTGTTTTATTTCTCGTACAGAATTAGCAGTATCATTTGTTCAGACTTCGGACATTGAATAATTATCAAACGTAAATACAAGACATATATTTAAATATTATATAACAAAAATCGAAATTTCTTTGCATAGTTTCCGAAACAGCTATTTATCAAGATAAATTACCAGAATGAGATTTTCACTCTGCAGCGGAGTGTGCGCTGATATGAAACTTCCTGGCAGATTAAAACTGTGTGCCCGACCGAGACTCGAAATCGGGACCTTTGCATCCGGAGATCTTGCTGGCCAGGGTAGTTGACTTACACCTTCTAGAGCACGTTGGGTGGCACGGGATACATGCGGACGTGCATTGTCCTGTTGGAACAGCAAGTTCCCTTGCCGGTCTAGGAATGGTAGAACGATGGGTTCGATGACGGTTTGGATGTATTGTGCACTATTCAGTGTCCCCTCGACGATCACCAGTGGTGTACGGCCAGTTTGGAGATCGCTCCCCACACCATGATGCCGGGTGTTGGCCCTGTGTGCCTCGGTCGTATGCAGTCCTGATTGTGGCGCTCACCTGCACGGCGCCAAACACGCATACGACCATCATTGGCACCAAGGCAGAAGCGACTCTCATCGCTGAAGACGACACGTCTCCATTCGTACATCCATTCACGCCTGTCGCGACACCACTGGAGGCGGGCTGCACGGTGTTGGGGCGTGAGCGGAAGACGGCCTAACGGTGTGCGGGACCGTAGCCCAGTTTCATGGAGACGGTTGCGAATGGTCCTCGCCGATACCCCAGGAGCAAAAGTGTCCCTAATTTGCTGGGAAGTGGCGGTGCGGTCCCCTACGGCACTGCGTAGGATCCTACGGTCTTGGCGTGCATCCGTGCGTCGCTGCGGTCCGGTCCCAGGTCGACGGGCACGTGCGCCTTCCGCCGACCACTGGCGACAACATCGATGTACTGTGGAGACCTCACGCCCCACGTGTTGAGCAATTCAGCGGTACGTCCACCTGGTCTCCCGCATGCCCACTATACGCCCTCGCTCAAAGTCAGTCAACTGCACATACGGTTCACGTCCACGCTGTCGCGGCATGCTACCAGTGTTAAAGACTGCGATGGAGTTCCGTATGCCACGGCAAACTGGCTGACACTGACGGCGGCGGTGCACAAATGCTGCGCAGCTAGCGCCATTCGACGGCCAACACCGCGGTTCCTGGTGTGTCCGCTGTGCCGTGCGTGTGATCATTGCTTGTACAGCCCTCTCGCAGTGTCCGGAGCAAGTATGGTGGGTCTGACACACCGGTGTCAATTTGTTCTTTTTTCCACTTCCAGGAGTGTATATAGTAAGACATGCACTGGTTTCTACAGTAGTGATTCTCCAGCAGAGGGAGGTCCTTACTCGTTGGTAATTCATAGTTTTATAGCTTTATAACTTTATGTATTTTCTTTAATGTATGTAGCCCTCTAATTAAAGCTTTGTATACGACTTGTAGGTCTGAAGATGACCACAGTAGTGGTCGAAACTGGTCACCGTAATAAATAAATTGTGATTAAGACTGTTTTTGATAGTAAATATTTGTAATTCATCAAATCTGAAATAAAACACGAGTAATGAAATATGCGAAATAATTTATCACAAATACAATAAAAAATATTTGTCCTCGCCAAACTTCTTGTTTCTTTCGTGTAGTTTCACGGTATAGTTAATCAAATGCATCGCGCTTTCCAATGGATCCCGCCCCATACCTCAATGGCGGTCAGTCATTGGCTACCGCTAGGGTCTGCCGCCTCCAGATGGGAACGCGCGTCACCGCAGAGAACGCTTGCCGACGGCGTTGCGGCGTGCCGCGCTGCCGGGTCGTAATGGGAGCCGGCCATACAACAAACAGCACGACCCCGCTGCAGCTCCCCCGGCTGCCGCGCCGCACTCGTTTACTCAGTTCGGCCAGACACGCTTAGTAAACATTCATGTCACTCGATCCCACACAGCAACCAAACGCGACTACCCAAGTAGCAGAAATTTTTTCTAAGTAGTGGAACATACTACACGTTGCATTGGTGTATGGACCTAATAACACTTATGTACATAAATATGATTTTTTTTATTTCTGTAAGTCATAAAAAATTTTGCACAGATTTGCAGCGCCTAAAATCTGCCGCCCTAATCTCCTGCCTACTCAGCCTGCTGGTAAACCCGCCACTGTGGTTGTATGAACGTTCTGTGTGTTATACACAAGTGTGCAGGAGAGGGAGGCAGACTATGTAGAACACCTGAAGCACTAAAACCCCATCTCAACGCCGGTCGGTGTGGCCGAGCGGTTCTAGGCGCTTCAGTCTGGAGCTGCGCGACCGCTACGGTCGCAAGTTCGAATCCTGCCTTGGGCATGGATGTGTGTAATGTCCTTAGGTTCGTTAGGTTTAAGTAGTTCTGAGTTCTATGGGACTGATGACCTCAGATGTTAAGTCCCATAGTGCTCAGAGTCATTTGAACCATTTTGAACCCATCTTAACGTTTCTCTGTTTGTTATTAACCCAGTCTCGAACCCTTTTGGACTGATGAGAACCCCGAGCGGTCTAGGGCGCTGCAGTCATGGACTGTGCGGCTGGTCCCGGCGTAGGTTCGAGTCCTCCCTCGGGCATGGGTGTGTGTGTTTGTCCTTAGGATACTTTAGGTTAAGTAGTGTGTAAGCTTAGGGACTGATGACCTTAGCAGTTAATTCCCATAAGATTTCACACACATTTGAACATTTTGACTAATGAGGTACTATTAATGTGTTTTCCCGCAAGGAAATAATTATGCTGTTGATAACCAGTTGTAAATGAATTTACGAATTCCTGTCAAACTACCTAATGTCTGTAGGCGGCGGATATTACACTCAGATACTCTGGAGTTCAAGAAAAATGAAATGAAGTACCTCTTACCTCGGCGACGCACATTTCCTTTCCAAGCGAAAAAACAGCGTACTTATTGATGCAGTTTTACTTCGCATTTTATAGTCAGATGTACGAAATAATTTTGGTACTGAATGGGCACATCAAGAACTTCTCTTCCAGATCCAAAACAATATATCACAGTTCCAGGTAAAGTAATGAAATTGGTAGCTGTAATTTATCGATCCGTCCACCTATGCACCGCATATTGCCTCACATTGAAGAATTTACGCCTACATTAAAAGTGTTCGGGTTACTCATGTGGCCTCAGTGGCACCGCTTCTCAAACTTGGATCAATGCAGGATAATACCCGTATGTGAAATATCGAGACGAACGGTATCAGATGATACAGGTTGGTCAGAAGCCGTCTGAAAAGCTTGTAAGGGTGCTGCAGCGGAGGTTGTGCTGAAAATAACTGTTAAAAGAAATCAATATGCTGCACTGTTTCTGAGTTGAAGTTAGCCAGTCAGATCGTCCCTCGCACAAATTTAGCAAAGTGCCAGAGGCGGTGCCGCCAAACGTGTTCTTCGTTTGGTTTCCTCAAACCGGACAAACGTAGCTTTTGCTCACCTAGCTGAAACTTATCATTTCCGAAAAAGGTACATTTTAACTGGTAATGAGCATTTCAACATGTGGCAACTCACGGACCTACACATGTCTCTGCATTTTAGTGGGTGGAAGTGCTTGAATTTGCGTGCGTAACGACTTAATTGGCTAACTTCAGTGCTAAAAAACTGGGAAACTGCGCAAAGTGTCGAATTTTTTCTTATCAGTTATTTCTCAGCACAACTTCCCTTGCAACGCCCTTACAACCTGTTCAAATTGTTTTTGACCACCCTGTACAATGAAAAGTAAGCTTCTTGATGCTGTCACGTCGTTTAAATAACTAGGGATAACACTGCGAAGTTTTCTGAAGTGGAATATCAATAGTAATGAATGGTAGACAGATTTGGGAGAAGGCTTCTGTGGAAGTGAAGTTCGTCTGATGATTATACCACATACAATACTCTACTACGACTTAATTTGTGGCATACTCCAACAGTGTCTGGGATACTTATCACGTCGAAGGCAGAAGTCGAATGAATACAGAGGCACGGCTCTACCAACCCAGTAGATGGGAACAGTGGACACAAAATTGTACGAGACATGGTTAAGGAGCTCAACGGGGAATCGTGCTAACAAGGGAAACTTCCCCATGGCACCCCCCTCGGATTTAGTGGTAAGATGACCCAGTGAACAGCGCGTCAAAAACTGAGCACAGATCAAGCATGAAAAAAGGAAGAACGTGTACTGAACCATAAAAAGGAGCAAAATAGAAACAGTGAACGGTACAAGCTCAAAATGTGCAACATGAAGCGAATTGAAAGAGCCAAGGCGTGTTGGTTATGGGGTCACGGTGTTGTACTGCAAAACGGGAGATCCATGTTCAGATCTCCCTTGTGCCACATTTATTATTTTTTCATAAAATTATGAACTGTCCGTCCGCTCATTGACGTGTCTATTCGCTGTATTCAAATTTGCCTCAGTATCGTGGTTTAACATCCGTTTACAATAGCGAGGTGTAAGAAAGGGACCTATAATGAAAGTTGATTCCGAGATCTTGAGTGTTTTCACCGGTAATCGAGACCGGCATCCCTTGATTACAAGACGATGAGCCTCTAGATGTATGTGCGCTGTCTTCTACGGCACAAGAACCAACTGACACTAATTGTATGCTAGTTAACTCGGAAACGGCGGAACGTATCGAATTCTTTTTCTTAACAATTATTTCTCAGCACAATCTATCCTGCAACACCCTTACAAGCTTTTCAGACTGTTTCTGACCACCTTGTACACTGAAGAGCCAATGAAACTGGCACACCTGCCTAATATCGTGTAGGGTCCCCGAGAGAACGCAGAAGTGCCGCAACACGACGTGGCATGGACTCGACTAACGTCTGAAGTAATGCTGGAGGGAATTGACTCCATGAATCCTGCAGGACAGTCAATAAATCCGTAAGGTGGAGATCTCTTCTGAACAGCATGTTGCAAAGCATCCAAGATTTGCTCAATAATGTTCATGTCTGGGGAGTTTGGTGGCCAATGGAAGTGTTTAAACTCAGAATAGTGTTCCTGTAGCTACTCTGTAGCAGTTCTGGACGTGTGGGGTGTCGCATCGTCCAGCTGGAATTGCTCAAGTCCGTCGGAATGCACAATGGACATAAATGAATGGAGGTGATACGACAAGATGCTTACGTACGTGTCACCTGTCAGAGTCGTATCTAGGCGTACCAGGGGTCCTATATCACTTCAGCTGCACACGCCCCACACCATTACAGAGTCTCCACCAGTTTGAAGAGTCCCCTGTTGATATGCGGAATCCACGGATTCATGGAGTTGTCTCCATACCCGTACACGTCCATCCGCTCGATACAATTTGAAACGAGTCTCGTCCGACCAGGCAATATGTTTGCAGTCATCAAAAGTGCAATGTCGGTGTTGACGGCTCCAGGCGATGCATATAGCTTTGTGTAGAGCAGTCATCAAGGATACACGAATGGGCCTTAGGCTCCGGAAGTCCATATCGATGATGATTCGTTGAACGGTAGGCAACTGTTGTGCACTAGAAGTGAGTCCGACGGCAAGTTCCATTTGCGGTGGATGAGGGGGGAAAGGCGAAGGGGGAATCCGCGTATGTGGGCTGTCTTCACTTTACTTATTTGTTTTTCATTTTTGTACATAAACCGCAAGCTATAAAATACTCTTGTTTTGAACATTAATTAAAATTGTGATTTAGTTGCTTTCAAAACAGAACCAAAATCTTGTAATGCTGCCTTGTAACTTAAGACTGTACAGTTTAGATAATTCAGTTATTTGTTCCCTGGGTTATAACTTTAATATCTCGTAATGACTTTGAACAAGTTATTTTATATGCTATAAAACATAATTTGATTTTTATTAATGCCACTTTCTTAGCATTTACAGAAGACTTGATATAACAGTACAGGAATATTCAGTTTAATAACTGAAGCAAGCATGTATTATTTTCCAGTTCGCAAGCTACAAGTTCCAGAATAAAAGTTCCTCCACAAAACTGAATGAGTCGCTCAGAAGAAACTTTTTAATGAACGCTATTTTTTGCTCCTTGTAGCGTATTGGAATTACGGACATATTTATTCCTGCTAAAATGTGATGCATTATTTAGAAGAAATCTTATTAGGGAACGTATGTACATGTGGAACTGTGATTAAAAAGATTATTCCGTAAACAGCTGTATAGAAGACAATTGGGGTTGAACCGAGCGTTAAATTTTTATTGTACGCTTCCTTTAGTGAAAAAATATTCAAATGAGTTGCTGGTCGATTGAGTTCTCTGAGTAACACTAAAAACGATCCGCGCCTGGAATATCACGGCCCTCGTGGTACTGAGGCGTAAACTGCATTTTTGGCACAGTCGTGTGGCGCTTCGGCTTTCTTCGTTTATACTCACGCTTTTCTGACATCAAATGCCACCTACCTGTCAGCAGTGGTTTCTCCTTTTGGGCACACGCCACACACCTGCGTTTCGCTCGTACCGATATGTGTCGCCAACTTGCTGGTTTCGTATTTTCGTTTGCGCCGTCTACTTGCAGCTGCTCGCCTGCTTTTTTTTTCCGCTATGTGCCACCAACTTGCGTATCGCTCGCCATCTATTTTTATTTCGCATCAGCCACTTGCTGAAAGCGAAGGGTGTTGGCTGCACCGCGTATGCTCACATACGTGGAGCCCCTCTTACCAGTAAACCCTCGATTCTTTAAAGGATCGAACTCCCATTTATAAAACACCTTTAAACGTCTAATTACTTTACAAATAGACTAATGTATTCAATATTTTACGTGAAGCATGTAAGGGAGAAAAAGTTTGAAATTATGCTTAAACTTTGTTGGAAGTCGCTAAATGCTCTCATTTTGAAACACTAAATGAATATAGGGTGGGTGATTTGCTCTTCATTTTAAGCAAAAGAAAATTTTTCACGCATCTCAAAATTTATTACATATCTCCTGAAGTATGTAACTTTACAGTGATATTTTGCAAGTACTTTCAGAGGTATAAGTACACTACTGGCCATTAAAATTGCTACACCAAGAATAAATGCAGATGATAAACGGGTATTCATTGGACAAATATATTATACTAGAACTGACATGTGACTACATTTTCACGCAATTTGGGTGCATAGATCCTGAGAAATCAGTACCCAGAACTACAACCTCTGGCCGTAATAACGGCCTTGATACGCCTGGGCATTGAGTCAAACAGATCTTGGATGGCGTGTACAGGTACAGCTGCCCATGCAGCTTCGACACGATACCACAGTTCATCAAGAGTAGTGACTGGCGTATTGTGACGAGCCAGTTGCTCGGCCACCATTGACCAGACGTTTTCAATTGGTGAGAGATCTGGAGAGTGTGCTGTCTGCGGCAGTCAAACATTTTCTGTATCCAGAGGACCTGCAACATGCGGTCGTGCATTATCCTGCTGAAATGTAGGGTTTCGCAGGGATTGAATGAAGGGTAGAGCCACGGGTCGTAACACATCTGAAATGTAACGTCCACTGTTCAAATTGCCGTCAATGCGAACAAGAGGTGACCGTGACGTGTAACCAATGGCACCCAATACCATCACGCCGGGTGATACGCCAGTATGGCGATGACGAATACACGCTTCCAATGTGCGTTCACTGCGATGTCGCCAAACACGGACGCGACCATCATGATGCTGTAAACAGAACCTGGATTCATCAGAAAAAATGACGTTTTGCCATTCGTGCACCCAGGTTCGTCGTTGAGTACACCATCGCAGGCGATCCTGTCTCTGATGCAGCGTCAAGGGTAACCGCTGCCATGGTCTCCGAGCTGATAGTCCATGCTGCTGCAAACGTCGTCGAAATGTTCGTGTTGATGGTCGTTGTCTTGCAAACGTCCCCATCTGTTGACTCAGGGATCGAGACGTGGCTGCACGATCCGTTGCAGCCATGCGGATAAGATGCCTGTCTTCTCGACTGCTAGCGATACGAGGCCGTTGGGATCCAGCACGGCGTTCCGTATTACCCTCCTGAACCCACCGATTCCATATTCTGCTAACAGTCATTTGATCTCGACCAACGCGAGCAGCAATGTCGCGATACGATAAACCGCAATCGCGAAAGGCTACAATCGGACCTTTATCAAAGTCGGAAACGTGATGGTACCCATTTCTCCTCCGTACACGACGCATCACAACAACGTTTCACCAGGCAACGCCGGTCAACTGCTGTTTGTGTATGAGAAATCGGTTGGAAACTTTCCTCATGACAGCACGTTGTGGTTGTCGCCACCTGCGCCAACCTTGTGTGAATGCCCTGAAAAGCTAATCATTTGCATATCACAGCATCTTCTTCCTGTCGGTTAAATTTCGCGTCTGTAGCACGTCATCTTCTTGGTGTAGCAATTTTAATGCCCAGTAGTGTAGACACTATCTGCAGACTGCATTGTCAATACAATTGGTAGTAAAGAAGTGAAAAATTAAAACGTTATGCCCGATGATGTTTTATGCGCGCCGTTTTAAGAAGAAGTTGGTGTTTCACGAACCTATATGTCTATGACGTCATATCTCCTGAACTATATGTCGCACAACGGTATAATTCTTCAGGTACGTTCAATTAAAACGTTCATGTCTGCTGAAGTTTTACAGCATGAAAGGCGAAAAGATAGAAAGCGATTCACTTTTTTTTTCTTTTCACCATTTTGTGTGTGGGAGGGACGGGGCGGGGAGGGGGGGTAGTGATGACAGCGAGAAAAAATTTCGTAGAGGTTTGAAATTACGCGTAAAGTTTGTTGGAAGTCGCTAAGTGCTCTCATTCTCAAATACTGGATGAATAAAGTCCGGGCATCTGCGCGCCGTCAATTACGCAACCTCAAGACACGCAGTTCCTAGCTGTAATACATGTCTTACTGTGTTAAACTTTTAACATTACGATTATACCTCTTAATGAGCAGATTATGACAGCACCTTAAATTTTTAAATTCGATCAATTACTGCACAAAATACTTTAAGTAAAATTTTTGTAGTATACACTCCTGGAAATTGAAATAAGAACACCGTGAATTCATTGTCCCAGGAAGGGGAAACTTTATTGACACATTGCTGGGGTCAGATACATCACATGATCACACTGACAGAACCACAGGCACATAGACACAGGCAACAGAGCATGCACAATGTCGGCACTAGTACAGTGTATATCCACCTTTCGCAACAATGCAGGCTGCTATTCTCCCATGGAGACGATCGTAGAGATGCTGGATGTAGTCCTGTGGAACGGCTTGCCATGCCATTTCCACCTGGCGCCTCAGTTGGACCAGCATTCGTGCTGGACGTGCAGACCGCGTGAGACGACGCTTCATCCAGTCCCAAACATGCTCAATGGGGGACAGATCCGGAGATCTTGCTGGCCAGGGTAGTTGACTTACACCTTCTAGAGCACGTTGGGTGGCACCGGATACATGCGGACGTGCATTGTCCTGTTGGAACAGCAAGTTCCCTTGCCGGTCTAGGAATGGTAGAACGATGGGTTCGATGACGGTTTGGATGTATTGTGCACTATTCAGTGTCCCCTCGACGATCACCAGTGGTGTACGGCCAGTTTGGAGATCGCTCCCCACACCATGATGCCGGGTGTTGGCCCTGTGTGCCTCGGTCGTATGCAGTCCTGATTGTGGCGCTCACCTGCACGGCGCCAAACACGCATACGACCATCATTGGCACCAAGGCAGAAGCGACTCTCATCGCTGAAGACGACACGTCTCCATTCGTCCCTCCATTCACGCCTGTCGCGACACCACTGGAGGCGGGCTGCACGATGTTGGGGCGTGAGCGGAAGACGGCCTAACGGTGTGCGGGACCGTAGCCCAGCTTCATGGAGACGGTTGCGAATGGTCCTCGCCGATACCCCAGGAGCAAAAGTGTCCCTAATTTGCTGAGAAGTGGCGGTGCGGTCCCCTACGGCACTGCGTAGGTTCCTACGGTCTTGGCGTGCATCCGTGCGTCTCTGCGGTCCCGTCCCAGGTCGACGGGCACGTGCACCTTCCGCCGACCACTGGCGACAACATCGATGTACTGTGGAGACCTCACGCCCCACGTGTTGAGCAATTCGGCGGTACGTCCACCTGGCCTCCCGCATGCCCACTATACGCCCTCGCTCAAAGTCCGTCAACTGCACATACGGTTCACGTCCACGCTGTCGCGGCATGCTACCAGTGTTAAAGACTGCGATGGAGCTCCGTATGCCACGGCAAACTGGCTGACACTGACGGCGGCGGTGCACAAATGCTGCGCAGCTAGCGCCATTCGACGGCCAACACCGCGGTTCCTGGTGTGTCCGCTGTGCCGTGCGTGTGATCATTGCTTGTACAGCCCTCTCGCAGTGTCCGGAGCAAGTATGGTGGGTCTGACACACCGGTGTCAATGTGTTCTTTTTTCCATTTCCAGGAGTGTAGATCGGAAGTTTTATTCTTTATTGGCTTCGACAGTGCCGGCTGTTGTGGGCGAGCAGTTCTAGGCGCTTCAGTCTGGAACCGCCCTACCGCTACGGTCGCAGGTTCGAATCCTGCCTCGGGCATGGATGCATGTGATTTCCTTAGGTTAGTTAGGTTTAAATAGTTCTTAATTCTAGGGGTTGATGACCTCAGATGTTAAGTCCCATAGTGCTCAGAGCCATTTGAACCATTTTAAGCTTCGACAGTGTCAGACCACTGACAAGTAAAGCATTTTCTGTTTGCTTTTTTCCAGCAGCACAAGTTTCATATTACGGGTAACCAATTCCAGCCGTTTGGTTGTATTACTTCGACATGTGTGAGGAAAGTCTCCACAAACTTTTTCATCTGTTTCCAGTCCACTCAAGTCTTGAGGAACTTTGCAGTGTAAATACACTAACGTGACTAAAGTCGTGAGAAAGCGATATACACAAATACAGATGGCGATAGTGTCTCGTACCAAGATATAAAAGGCAAGGGCATTGGTGGAGCTGTTACTTGTACTCGGGTGATTCATGTGAAAAGATTTCCGACGAGATTGTGGCAGCACGACGGGAATTAACACACTTTGAACGCGGTATGACAGTTGGAGCTAGACGCGTGCGACATTCCACCGCCTGGTAGCGGACGTTCGTCTCACTGGCACTATGCATCGGTACCACTCAGGAATGCGCTGACGAGTGGTGTAAACAGAGTCAACAAAGCAGGACGCGGACGTCAAATGGCCATCCTGCCCTGCCACATTACGACGTCAGCGCCACAGCAGTTAGACGACGTGCCCGCAGAGGACGTATCTATGGGTGTCACATCATTTCATCATTGTAGCTCAAGACTAAATAAAAGGTGTAACGTCTTGCAGTGGAGTTTTCGTAGCCACTCTTGGCCAGCACCACCACTTTCACAACCCACTACTCCACCACCGCTACCCACAGGGGTTCCACTCACTCCTGGTCTGTACAGAGTGGTGTCAGTAGAATTTTGGTATCAATGGACCTCGTCTGGCTGCTGGTACCAGCACAGCCGACCTCTACACAGCACAACTTCGCAGTCACAGCACTCAGTTACGTCAGACAGTGGGGTGAGGGAAGAAATTATGATTTTTCTGGTTGTTTTCCCTGTTTTATGTGAAGAGAGTATATAATCTGAGTGTGTGATGCACAGGGATTTGATGGTTACGTGTGTGCAACCGGATGGGGGGGGGGGGGGGGGGGAGTGGTTTGATCTTTCACAATTACATGGTAATAGTACAATGGAGCATTATTACAACCTGTGAGATGTGGTGAATGTAATTTGCCAGAGCATTCTGCACCTTGTAAGGAGTCAGTACCTGTACTTTATGGTAACTGTCATGGGTTCGGGCATGTGGCTAGTCAGTGCACAGAATAAAGACGGATGATGATAAGTTAGTAGTAGGGCCAGGAGAGAACGGGAATAAATATGCCCTTTGTTCTCATATAGCAAGGGTCATTGATAAGATACGCCCCTAACCCTCCTCCTCCCCCGAGGGATGAGGTGAGGTCATCGAACCATAGGGCTGGTTCTGGGTTTTCCGGCGTGACGTCAAACGCCGGCACGACGATCAAGAATGGAAGAGCAGAGAAGGCTGTGAGACGTCAGCCAATAGTACGCTGACAGACCTCTCTCTAGAACGACACCGAGACAGGAGTGTCATCTAGGCCAAGAGAATATAAGAGCCGCTCCGTCTGGACGCCGCCCGAGTTCAAGTCGAGTCGACCTTCGAACGCTACAGGAGTGTTGGTTCACTTGTATTACGAACTGTATATACTGAAGAGCTTGCTAATGTTTGTCTGTCGCCCTTGCTTGCGACACGTCTATATCTCACAAAGTTAAGTGTTGTTATCATTCCCTTTTGTAATATACTCCATTAATACGATTTGCTTGAATTGTTGTCTAGTTGTCTAGCGATACGAGAAAGCAGCTTTCCTAGGCACCCTATATTAGACGAGTGGGTAGAACACAACACTGGAAGAAAGGGCTACTTTTCTGGTATACCGAGGTCATCGGTAAGATGAGCTCCCTCCCCCTCCCATCCCTCCTTCCGACATGTGGTGCGGTTGTTGAACCACATGTCTGGGACTGGGGAAAGAAGCTATTGTTCTAGTACGCCGAGGTCACTAGGCCAATAGAAATAAAGTTCTCCCTCCCTCCTCACCCCTCGTTTTCTTTATCCCAGTTGCGTGAATTTCGTCATTCATTTGAGGTCTGTACTTAACAGTAAAAGGACCACCATGAAATGCCACCAGAAATGGAGCAATAAGAAGAAGAGTGAGTAATTGTCAATCCTTTATTAGCATTATGAAAAATTATTGTTATTATTACTATCGTATGTGTTGTACTTACTTTTTTTTGTTCCGACAGCGGAAAAGGTCCCTGATGCCGTACAAGTGGAAATGCCTGACCAGACCACTCACTGCTATCTGTACCACCACCGCAACACACAGGGGGTCTTCTGGATGAATCGGGCTATGCTGCACCATCACAGTTACAGCAGCAGCAGCAGCCGCCGTCGGAGCACGCTCAGGCTGCAGTTCGCCAGTTGCTACAATTTGGCTGCTAACAGATCAAAACGTGTGAATGTAGTGTTATTGAAGTGGAGAATGTCCAACGGCTCTGTATTAGAGTACAGTGCGCGTGGTATGAATGACACTACCTGTGCAGTGTGATGGAATACATCGAGAGAAAGATGACAACCGAGTACGACCCGTCGCTTATTGCTGTTAACGTCCATATGTTTGGAATCGTGACATACAGAATTTTTCGCTGGCGCCTGTACCTCAGAGCTGCGTCCTGTGACTTTCTAGACTAATAGCGAACCCGCGATGCCTCGCAATTGCTAAATATGTATGGGAATTGGATGTAAGTCTAGACCTCGTCTTCCTCCTCACCTCTCTCTCTGGCTTCACCTCGCTTGGTCCATCTCCTCCTCCTCCTCCTCCTCCTCCTCCTCCCTCCCTCCCTTATTCTGTTGTTCCCCTTCTCCTTCTCATCCTCCCCTCCCTCTCTGTCCATTTCTGTCCATCTCCTCCTTCCTTCTCTTTAAGCTCATTTCCTCTTCCTTTTTTCTGACTTTGAGCCTTGTTTATTGGTGTTACAAAGGAAACCTTGATAGGAAACTGAAGCAGCTTTAAATGAATGGTTAAATCAGTTGGGATCATTGCTATACAGGGTATGAGAGTGACCTCTCCAGCTGATGGATCTGTGAGGATAGTAGCTTCGACGACAGAATTTTGCATGGTTTTAATCTGCAAATGGGTAGGATTACAAAGTTTCGGCCGATTCAGATTCTGTAATAGTATTTTAATCATAAGCCGTTAAGTCATAAATATAAGCTTCCTGTTTTCTGTTATAACTGTGAGGAATAAAATGAAACAGTACGTTGTTGTAAATGTGCCTAAAATTAAATGTGAGAGAAAAATAACATACAGGGTGAACATTAATAAAGCCAACAAACTGCAGGGACATATTCCTGACTGGAAATTGAGAAAAAAAGGCCCTATGAACATGTGTCCGGAAATACATCGTCACCACGTTGAGGGCACTGACAAATGAAAGTTACTTTGATCATATATCCAGTGTTCCTCGTGTGCCAAGGCTGGGTGATCGAGCGGCGTACTGTACGCAGTAGAATGGTCCGGGATCACGTATCATGTCGGTAACAAGCCGAGGTGGTGTTTGTGTACGGCCAGGCAGACGGAAACGGTCGAGAGGGATCACTGCTATACCAATACACGTATCCTCACAGACACCAACCATATCACAAAAATTTTCAAGTTCTTTTTGGTCGTTTCTGTGATCATGGATCCTGTCATACAGACGAACTTGCATGGAGGCGGCGGAGTGTGCATAAACCAGATTTGGAGGACAAGGTTTTTCAGGTTCTTAAGACGAACGCTTGTACAAGCTCCAGGGCAGTGGCTCGCCAACATGGTATAAGCCAAAGTAAGATTATGTTTATCCCTTCTGCCACTTATACAGAACCGTGCCTGAATCACATAGCCTGCAACACGCAAGGAACACATAACAGTTAGTCATAGTACTTTTCATTCGTCTGCACCATCTGCCGTGGCAACGATGCATTTTCTAACTCATGTTCATGAGACCTTTTTTCCTCCATTTCCAATCAGGAATTCGTCCTTCCAGCTTGTCGGTCTTATTTATGATCACCCTGTACGTGGGAGAAACAATTTTTCTAATGGTTTAAGTACCCTGATATCATAGTTTAAACTGGCAGCAGGAAAGAAAACTAAACAACACATTTTCACAGCACAGCGCAGCACTTGCAGTCGGGTTTTTACAGAAAAAAAATAGAGCCTATGTTCTGAATGTTTATTAGAGCACTGTGCAAAAATTTGAAATAAACAAATCAAGAACTTTTAGAGATTTTTATCAGCAACGTTTGCCTGTTATATCTTATATATATTTATATACTATACACATTTAAAAAATACATAGTGTATGACCGTCCAAATTTTATTAGAATATCGTGTGGAAATTTAAAGCAAATAGGTAAAGAGCTGTTCGAGATTTTTGCTAACAATGTTTCCACTTGCATATTACGTATATATTTATGTACAATATATTTTAAAAATATCTAGCCTGTGTATGCCCAAATTTTTATTACAGTATCGTGTAACAATTGGAAGTAATTCAGACAAGAACATTTCGAGATTCCTGCCAACAACTTTTCTCTGTTACGTGATATATACACTTACATACTACATATAATGAAAAAGGATGTAGTCTCTGTGAGTTAAAATGTTTGTTACAGTACGATGTAAAAATCTGAAGTAAATTGATCAAGAACTTTTCGAGATTTCTCGCCAACAACTTTCTATTTTATGTGCATATTTATACGCCTCATATATTTTGAATATGTAATCTATACCATCCATTTGTTTTTTAGAGTATTGTGTAAAAATTTTAAGAAAACCTGTCAAGAAAGTTTAGATATCTTTGCCAACAACGTTTCTCTTTTATATAGTATATATATTTATGTGTCCGTCTGAGCGTTTATTGGAGTGTCCGTTAAAATTGGAAGTAAATCAGTGAAGAACTTTTCGAGATTTTTGATGACAACATACACTCCTGAAAATTGAAATAAGAACACCGTGAATTCATTGTCCCAGGAAGGGGAAACTTTATTGACACATTCCTGGGGTCAGATACATCACATGATCACACTGACAGAACCACAGGCACATAGACACAGGCAACAGAGCATGCACAATGTCGGCACTAGTACAGTGTATATCCACCTTTCGCAGCAATGCAGGCTGCTATTCTCCCATGGGGACGATCGTAGAGATGCTGGATGTAGTCCTGTGGAACGGCTTGCCATGCCATTTCCACCTGGCGCCTCAGTTGGACCAGCGTTCGTGCTGGACGTGCAGACCGCGTGAGACGACGCTTCATCCAGTCCCAAACATGCTCAATGGGGGACAGATCCGGAGATCTTGCTGGCCAGGATAGTTGACTTACACCTTCTAGAGCACGTTGGGTGGCACGGGATACATGCGGACGTGCATTGTCCTGTTGGAACAGCAAGTTCCCTTGCCGGTCTAGGAATGGTAGAACGATGGGTTCGATGACGGTTTGGATGTACCGTGCACTATTCAGTGTCCCCTCGACGATCACCAGTGGTGTACGGCCAGTGTAGGAGATCGCTCCCCACACCATGATGCCGGGTGTTGGCCCTGTGTGCCTCGGTCGTATGCAGTCCTGATTGTGGCGCTCACCTGCACGGCGCCAAACACGCATACGACCATCATTGGCACCAAGGCAGAAGCGACTCTCATCGCTGAAGACGACACGTCTCCATTCGTCCCTCCATTCACGCCTGTCGCGACACCACTGGAGGCGTGCTGCACGATGTTGGGGCGTGAGCGGAAGACGGCCTAACGGTGTGCGGGACCGTAGCCCAGCTTCATGGAGACGGTTGCGAATGGTCCTCGCCGATACCCCAGGAGCAACAGTGTCCCTAATTTGCTGGGAAGTGGCGGTGCGGTCCCCTACGGCACTGCGTAGGATCCTACGGTCTTGGCGTGCATCCGTGCGTCGCTGCGGTCCGGTCCCAGGTCGACGGGCACGTGCACCTTCCGCCGACCACTGGCGACAACATCGATGTACTGTGGAGACCTCACGCCCCACGTGTTGAGCAATTCGGCGGTACGTCCACCCGGCCTCCCGCATGCCCACTATACGCCCTCGCTCAAAGTCCGTCAACTGCACATATGGTTCACGTCCACGCTGTCGCGGCATGCTACCAGTGTTAAAGACTGCGATGGAGCTCCGTATGCCACGGCAAACTGGCTGACACTGACGGCGGCGGTGCACAAATGCTGCGCAGCTAGCGCCATTCGACGGCCAACACCGCGGTTCCTGGTGTGTCCGCTGTGCCGTGCGTGTGATCATTGCTTGTACAGCTCTCTCGCAGTGTCCGGAGCAAGTATGGTGGGTCTGACACACCGGTGTCAATGTGTTCTTTTTTCCATTTCCAGGAGTGTATGAACTTATATGTGATACGTATTTAAAAATGTGTAGCCTGTGTCCGTCTGTACATTTATTAGAATATAATGTAAAAATCCGAAGTAAATCATCAAGATCTTTTCAAGATTTTTGGTATATATATATATGTTGCACATATCTATACAGACGTTTATAAGAGTATGTAAAAATGTAGTAAATCAGCCAAGAAATTTCTAAGATTTTTTCTTAAAACCTTTCCCCTTTAACTGATGTGTGTGTGTGTGTGTGTGTGTGTGTGTGTGTGTGTCCGGCCGAAAACGAGTATTACACTGGTTAGTTGCTTGATTTGGGGGAGGGTGACGTGTAAAAATGTAAAGTATATCAATCAAAAACTTTTCAATATTTTTAGTAATAACGTTAAACTAAGACTGTCTTCACATAGCAGCATACACTGAGGTGACAAAAGTCATGGCATACCTCCTAATGTCGTGCTGGACCTCTTTTTGCCCGGCGCAGCGCAGCAATTCAACATGGTATGGACTCAGCAAGTCGTTGGGAGTCCTATGCAGAAATACTAAGCCATGCTGCATCTGTAACGGTCCATATGACCTCTCGATTATATGCCATAAGTGTTCTATGGGATAAATGTCGGGCACCCTGGTGGCCAAATCGTTTACTAGAACTCTCCAGAATGTTCTTCAAACCAATCGCAAACAATTGTTGCCCAGTGAAATGGCACTTGGTCATCCATAAAAATTCCGTCGTTCAATGGCTGCAAAATTTTCCTTGACATTTTGTTGCCCTAGTCGAGAATTGTAAAATCACTGCCCCCTTTTTTTTACTACTACCGGTCTCCTCGAACCGCCCCCCCCTTTTCATCAGCAACATCCATAGGCGTAACAATGCAGATCTCCTATTATACATTTAATCATTAAACTAAGGTGACCAGCCGTCCTCTTTGTCTGGGAACCGTCTTCAGCTTTCATACTTTGTCCTCAACTGCTTTAAAATTGATTGGGGCTAACAGATGCTATCTTTTTTTTTTTGCCCTCAGGTTTTGAAATTGCCCAAAATAATTGCAATAGAAAGAATGTGCTGAACATTTTAAACAAGAACTAAACTGAATATACCAGTGCGTCCAAATTTTGCATCAATTCTTTGTTTTATATAATTGCAAACAAAAGGACAAATAAAGTTGTGGAACTATTTTCTGGTGCAAATGAATTTTTCCTTGAATTTAGAAATTATGCTATACTGAAGTTTGTGCCATTTGAAAGTGTTATACTTCTTACAGGAAACACATGTAGTTCTTATTTAAAGTAGGGGATACGAGTGCTGCGTTTCCTGTTGCCACGTAAATTATAAATCCAAAGAAGGAATAAAAGTGCACATCCGATAAGCTGAGAAATCGCTGGCTCGCTGCAATACCCAGAAACGATTTTGTGCCTACACATCATTCAAGGGTAATACTCAAATGGTTCTAATGGCTCTGAGCACTATGCGACTTAACTTCTGAGGTCATCATTCGCCTAGAACTTAGAACTAATTAAACCTAACTAACCTAAGGACATCACTCACATCCATGCCCGAGGCAGGATTCGAACCTGCGACCGCAGCGGTCGCTCAGCTCCAGACTGAAACGCCTAGAACCGCACGGCCACTCCGGCCGGCTGGCTAATAGTCCAGGCAAGTTAGGAAAAATGGGGGAAAAAATTTATGAAGTTTTGAAACTTTGGGAAAGCACTCTTAGGGGATATAGAAGTAAAAAACAGAAAAGTTCCCTCCCCTATCGGGTGAGCTTCCCATTCCCTCACCCCTTAATGTAGTTTATTTTCCTTTTTTCAATCTTTACTAAAAACGGTTCATTTAACGAAGTTATTTATATGATAGAAAATATTTCTGTTGAAATTCTACTCAGAGAAAGTCAAATGCATGTTTAATCAAGGTAATTAGTTCATTAGTGCTAAAATTTGAAGGTAAAAAAAGTGAAATTTCTTTTAGAACAGACTTTTATTTATACAAAACAATTTTGCTTTATAGTCTTTTACTTTAGATTTACGAAACTTAAATTATAGCAATGAAAACAATTTTTCATGAAAATTAAGAATTACTGTAAAACTAATCAACAATAAGTTTTGTTGTAATACATTTACAGTCATGTGTACAGCATGCAGACAATGAAAATACCACAATATCTATCAAACAAATAAATTATTGTAATTTCTTTTTGCATAAAACCATCATCCAAATCTTCTGTCAAATCCCTGCGAGGCACATTAGTGCAGCCTTAACAACGTCAGTTTTTGGACATTGTTGTGCAATGTACGTCAGCCTTCACACATCCGCACTTTCTTCAGCAGCCTTGAGTTCAGCCGCATGAAATCAGTAGCACTATATTCTCTGGAGCAGGTGGTCATTTCACGTGAATCGGGGATAGGGATGAGTTTGATTCCCTCCAGCCCTAGTTTCTGGGATCCAAGTTGTTCCCCAGCCATAGCTGGAGTTGAAGATAAACTTGGTAAAAGTGGAGGCGTCCTGCATCAGTAGTGGGTGGCAAACGAGAGAGTAAGAGAGTATGACAGCATTGTTTGCCTGACCCACAAGTACATTAAAACATTTAAATCGAATGGCATTTAAGTTGTCATCATCAGGACTCTCTGCTGTTTTTGCGTAGAGAAAGAGTATACATTTCTCTCCTGCTTTTGCAATGGTAGCAGGAAAGGAAGCAGGATCGTTGAATATCTGTAGAATATTATGAAGTTGGGAATACCGGCTGAATAGTTGGAAAGCTTGCAGCTTTCCTTTCCCAAACAAGGCTGAAGTGCTGTCGCAACTACTTACTGCATCAAGAAACAGTATTGAATTCTTGCATTCATGAATGAGTGAGGAGCACGTATATTTTTAGAACTGTAACACCTCGTTCTGATCCTACCTTTACCTTCCTTCATCAGGATTATGTCTGTACCGTCTGGAGCAAGAGCGATAAGTAACACAAGATCTACATCTTGACCCACTATAACCACTTTCTGGTAAAACTTTGAGGTATTTATTACTTTTGCAACTATTTCAACATCTGCATCGTCATCCGCAATCCTGATTTCAATACCAAAACTTTCTAGTATTTGCACAAGCTGTGTAATAAGCATTTCCTTATTACTGAGGTTACTAAGAAAGGCGGACTGTTCAACACATAACGTCCCGTCATTAAAGAAAATTTCTCGTGAGATCCGTTTCATCCTTCGCCTTTGGCGTTCAATAGTTTTTTATGTTCAGAGAACTTTCTGAATAACCATTCCGGCCGCGGTGGTCTCGCGGTTCTAGGCGCTCAGTCCGGAACCGCGCGACTGCTACGGTCGCAGGTTCGAATCCTGCCTCGGGCATGGATGTGTGTGATGTCATTGGGTTAGTTAGGTTTAAGTAGTTCGAAGTTCTAGGGGACTGATGACCACAGATGTTAAGTCCCATAGTGCTCAGAGCCATTTGAACCATTTTTTTGAATAACCATCAAATACAACAGTAACATCATCTTCATAACGTCTCTGAATATAGGCTATTAAGGTATTATAAATGTCACCAGAAGTTCCATTCTCGGGCCACACGACATGGTGGAGAAGAAACCCTCCATCTATAACAAAGAACTTAGATTCATTATTGTCAATATTCCTGTCAGGTACTTGATTGAAAAGATTGTACAGCGGCGAAATTTTTGTTTCCCCTCATCAATCCACTGCTGTCAAACACATACATTGATATACTCAATAACTCGTCCGTGAAGCAATCCTTTAGATCATCAAGTGAATGAAACGTGCACAGTATTCTCTGAAATAACTGCGTTGTATCTGCTTCAGTTTTTTTTTTTTTTCAAGCCTAAAAGTTGACATGCACATTGTCCTAACCATGCTGGATCGCTTAAGCTTCAGAGAACCAAATTTTGGCGAGACAGTAACGATGGTTCGAAGAGCTTCTTCATCGGCAGACACAGCTTTGTAGCAATTTACTTCCTGAGAACTACTAATCCGTATCCTGACGAATACAATTGCTCCTTATAAACAAATGGAGAGTGTTGTTGCAACCATAGCTTAAATGTTCTGCGAATTTTCTCGTCAATTTCTATCCTCCCACTTATCAGTTCAACATGCTGACCACTGGAAACCGAATGTAAATTTCAGAACTGTTCCCTAGCTTCAGATATGTGATGGGCTATTGGTATACCGCAAATCCGTCGGTTCAACACACTATCGGTGAAGCCCCTTACGTGTGAAACACCTTCAGTGCTCTCCAGGTTCTTCATAAGCGTTTGTTTTATCGTCATGTCGATCCGTACTCCACACCAATACTTATAAGAGCGTCGAACCGTGAAGAAGCTGTCCTTGGTGAATTTATCGAATTCCGCGGGTTTCATGGTATCTTTCAGTGTACGCACGACCAGAAAGTGTATGGGGTACAGAAGCTGCAGCATATACAGTCTCCAAAAGTTGAGAGAGTCCACTGTCTCTCATTAAGAACCTTATTGCGCCTAGAAAAGGCATTATCAAGTGAAAGCCTCCTAATTGAATAACTACATTAGTGAATAGCTCATTCCTCCATTAGCCTCCACTGCAACTATATCTTTTGCTTCATGTAGAGTGGTTGATCAAACATCACTTTACATGTTTGCTGTGTGGTCTCATTACTCTCCGTGATGGCATAAGGTAAAGCACCTAAAATAGTACTATAATTTGTGGCCGGGTTGTTGATGAATTGAAGCGCTAATACATTTGATTGCATATAAGGTTCTCCAGCTGTGATTTTCTTCATAAAACCTTGCCATGGACGAATAGAAAGCTGTAAAAATTTTCCCATCATCCAAATAAAATTGTGATTGGTAGGCACTGTTGCTTTAGTGAATGATTGTTCTGAGTAGACATTTTGTTGAGCAGTTCTTCAATTTCAACTCTATTCTGCCTTCGGAATATTAGCAGACTTACTTTTTGGGCACTTGCTGTTTCGGTAGAGCTCGGCATGACAGAGAGTTTCGTTACTGCCTGATGTTCTATCGTTCTCCCGGGAGTCACACACCTGATTCCATCCATAGCATGGAATGTACCTTTGCCTGCCATTGTTGCAATACTGAAGTCAGCATTATCGAAAACGAACCGCGAGAACGAATCATTTGAAATATTTGGTTTCCAGAACTGAATGGCAGAAGCCTTAAATAAAGCCACATTGCTATATGAAGAGCAGAAACCCATATTTGAGACAATTTCAACAATGTTTTTTGATCCTACTTTACGAAACAATCATACTGCAAGAACAAGTTGCAGTGGGGAGATAAATGAACGAGACCTGGTAGCTGACACAGTCGTTAGGAGTTTTTGCTGTACATTTTTTAAAGGGGACTCTTCAATGCCTTTCTTTTTTCACAAAACCACACTCTTCAAAAATTCTTGTAAAGTGTCAGGAACCATAACTTCAGAATTCTCTCTCAAGTCATTGATATCTGGATAATCGGCAATACTGTAAGGAGTCATTCTTATATCTTCACGGATGATGGCTGCTGCTGCTTCTACTATTCTCTTTCTCTCATCATTCTCATTAACAGCTCGTTCCTTGTGCCAGTGATTCAAAAGTTTGTGGCCACTGCTAGAAAACATACAATTGGGGGATTTTTTGGCATTGTGGCAAACAAGATCCATCACCGAAGTGTTGAGTCAGTTTGTTTTTCAGAGTTTTTATGGTCATTGTCTCTCCTTCTGGGAGATATTCATTAACTTTCTGCAACAAATCTACCAGTGAAAATTGACGTTCCCCTGTGCTATCTATAAATCTGCATAATTCTTGAAAAGCGGCATCGAAGTTAGTGTCTTGAGGGCGGCATCTTTTTCGAGCAGAGGAGAGGTTCGACACTAATTTAGCATAGCAATCTTGATGATAACGGGCTTCTGCATCTACTAAACAAAAAGCACTATTGATGCTTTCGGCTAAATTCCTGACAATAAGTACAAAGCTGGCTGTAGACCCATTGTCATTTATGTAACTGTTTTGACAAAGGATAGTTATATCGATTGTTGTTGTGCTGTAACAGATTTGTCAAAAACCTTTTCACCTGGAAATTATTGTTCGGACATCAAATCACTTTTAGGACAAAACAGGGTGGACTTTAATTATAAATCTCGAACGACTGAAGATAAAAGACGGATGTTCCTGTCAATACTTCCTGATTGTCCGTCTTACTTCTCATCGCAGCTGGCTGTCAGGGAATGTCGAATGGATCAGAAGCAGCACAACGTCAGAAAGCCATAAATAAAGTGTGAAATCGTCTGAGCTGTATGAAAAATAAATAAAATATCAAGTATTTCTCAGTTATTAGGGGGCATAAAATCAACTGTTCTTTATTTTGGACGATCATCAGCAAGACAGAAAGTGTAAATATTTTAAAGTGGAGACACCAGAAATTGTACCTCAGTTGCGTTATCCTGTAGCTATTAAAGAACAGTTGGAAGTTTCCATTTTTTTAAGGAATTTTAGTTAATAGCTTGTCGAACATATACATATTTCATATGAAAGTAAATTATTTTCATGACATTGAAAGTATGCTTAGTCTGTTGAAAACCATGCATCCCGAAAATCTGAAGATAAGCAGCACTTATTAGAGACAATGCAAGGTATTTTACATACGCTTATTGAAGACTCTGATTCAAAAGTTTTTTTTTCAGTTTGTAAAATCTCAAATACATCTTATGGGTAGCAGGCACAGGCTAAGATACAAACCAGAGAACTTGTTGTTGTTTCCTCTCATGCAAATTATTCTCCAGCTGACTATAGTTTCATTTTGAAATCTGGAAATTTGTAAATGCCCCAGCCAAGCACAATAGGGAGACTTTGTTCTGCACTTAATGGGTGCCCTGAATTAGAAAAAAAGTTGAAAGCAGTTTCTTACTTTACTTTAAGAGTAAAGTTCCTCTGTTGCACTCCCAGGATATGATTGTAGCCTTAATGGTTGAAGAGGTCTATATTAAGCAATATCTTGATTGTAAAGCTGGCAGTGTTGTTGGAAATGCATTTGATTCTCAAGAGTTAGCTAGTAGTGCACGAACATTTATGATAAGTAGCATATTATTTCCATTTCAAAGATGTTGTACACTTTTTTCCTGTTAGCACTATAACTGTTGAACTGTTGCCCACTATTCTGAAGAAGGTAGTTCTTGGCTTGAAAGACATAGGGTTCAGAATGCTTGCAGTAGTAAGTGATAATAATTCTACAGATAGGAAGGCTATGACATATTCCTCAGACAAGCCTAAGCTGAGTATTGCTTATCCCCATTCTGCAATCAGCACAATGCCTCACATTGTCATAATTGATGTGCAATTATTTAAGTGCATTAGAAATAATTGGCTTAACCAGAAAATAACTTCCACATTTCCTTCATTTGACGGGAGCTCAGATTCACTTTAGAAGATTTGTTTTCAGAAATAAGAAAACTGAACAACTTAGAATCTGTTAAATTGTTGAAATATAGGTTGTCACTGAAAACACTGTATCCTTCTTCTTTAGAAAATCAAAATGTTAAATTAGTATTCCAAATTTTCAATGACTGCATTTTGAAAGCATTAAAGGCATTGATTCCATCCAATAACTTATATATGAAGGTACAGCAGAGTGCATCAGAATTATTTCTTTGTGGTGGAAAGTTTTAAATGTGAAGACACCTCACAAAGGCTTACTGAGCAGGGATGATATGCAAGAACCTTTTATTTATACAAGTAGTTAGTGTCATGAGCCATGGATAATTTTGTACAATAAATCATAATAACATGGACTGAGTCATTTTACATTCTCATCATAAACACAGATAAGCAGTTTGTCTTCTTAAACAATTTTCTTATATGGCTAGAAAAATAGGAAGAATTGGCAAAAGGCATAGGAATCTTTAAAAAAGAAACATTGTCTGCTCTAAAGCTGTCTACACATTCCATTCTTGTTATTACAAATTACTGTGTAGATGAGCAGAATCTCCAGTATCTGGTGAGTAGTAACTCTTCTTTTCATAATATTGTTACATTCTATCCTGAACTTTCTTTAAAATATGTTTTGCATGAAAAATTTCAAACTGACCTTCTTGAAGACAGGTTTGGAAAGTGCAGGCAACTGGCGAGGCCACAATACCATATTCCACCAAACAAATTTTTAAAGTAGAGAAAAAGCAGTGATTTTTTTTACAGTTTTAATTTCTTTAAAATATGGAATAGACAGACCAATTTAAGTGAATTATTTTGATGGTTTAGGGCCTTGAAAGGATTACAGGACAGAACACACACCATTTCCATGCAACATTGTTTCTTTATCCATATCAGTTTCTGACATCACTGGCGTTAACAGTTACTTGTCCGCAATAACATATCTTGTTGGCTACTGTGCATACACAATCACAACAAAATTAAAGTGTGATGTATGCAAGGATAGCTTCGTATTTCACAAAGCCATGCATTATGAGGAGTACTTCAAGCTTTTAAGAAACTAGATGGAGGAGGCTTACTCCACTCACATCCATTTGTTGTGAATGCTGTTGCATTCAAATATAACACTATGTCTGAGCTTGTTGATCCTGAATATGAAAAACACTTGCTGCACTAGCAAAACCACAGACAAGAGGCTACAAGTTTTATACTGCTTAATTTTACATCAAATTTTGAGAAGCTCGATTTATGTGGCAATCATACAACTGGAGACATACTCAAAATAATTATCTTGGTCGCAAAAAATTCATTATTGATAAATTACCGCATTAAAAAATAAACACATTGGGTATAGGGTCAAAAGGTAACAAGAAGAGAAAGCTGGAAAGATTATTTAAAAAATGACAATTCTTTTTCATCTGCCTCTTCCAGTAATGCTGATCCAGAACTGTACGGGTTGTGAGCTCCTTTAACCAACCTATCATTCTCTTAGCTTCTTCTGTGTCTATTCTGAATATTGTTTTTGCCTGTGAATATTTTCTGTATAATATTTCCTTTGAGCTTAGTTCACTAGTATACTACATTTTTTCTTTCACTAGTTTTATCTGTGTTGTGACAGAATGACACACTATGAAAATACTTAAAATATGTCAGCTTACTGATTTGTCTCTCCCCAAGATTTTCAATGATTCTAAGTGCAAATATGGCTGAACTAAGTTGTTTTAGGAGTTCCAAAATGTGCTTTCTCCAATTTCAATTTTCATCAATATGGACATCTAAGAATTTTGAAGTTTCCACTCTATTTATTATTTCCTCATCATGTGCTACACTTATCATTGGTGTAATACTCCTAAATGTGGAGAACTGAATATGTTGTGTCTTCTGAAAATTGATGATGAGCCCATTCGCAGAAAACCACTTATGATACTTTTAAGAACATTGTTCACCATTTCTTCTGTTTCTGTATGTGTTTTTGGACTCATTCCAATACTAGTGTCATCTGCAAAATGAACTAATTCTGCTCATTGTATGACTTAAGATCGATCACATATACACACATCAAAAAAAAATTTTGCATCGCCCCAGTTCCCAGAACTCCTGAAGATAGATGTTGACTGTGGACACAGACACAGACACAGACCCTTTGACTGTTCAGAGATGTCACTAAACATGCCCAAAGATGTAAACAACCATGCATGAGCAGCACCTATTAGACAGAGGGGGTTCGACAGCCAGTCAGTTCCAGTCATTCCACCAGGAAGGAGGTACACGATTCGTGTCATCTGTAGTTCAACCATGCCTAGATGGTCAATACCATGGTTCAATCATGTCCACATTGTTACTTTGTGCCAGGAAGGGCTCTTAATAAGGGAAGTGTCCAGGCGTCTCAGAGTGAACCAAAGCGATGTTGTTCGGACATGGAGGAGATATTGAGAAACAGGAACTGTCGATGAGATGGCTCAGAGGAACCCTAACAGCAACACCACCATGTTGAATAATGCTTTTCGTGCAGCCACATGATGTCGTGTTATGAGTCAAACTGACCGCAATAGTCTGCATGATGCGCAACTTCACTCCCGACGTCCATGGCGAGGTCCATCTTTGCAACCATCACATCATGCAGTATGGTACGGATGGGCCCAACAACAAGCAAAATGGACTGCTCAGAACTGGCATCACATTCTCTTCACCGATGAGTGTCACATATGCCTTCAACCAGACAATTGTCCGAGACGTATTTGGAGGCAACCCATTCAGGCTGAATGCCTTAGACACACTTTCCTGTGAGTGCAGCAAGGTGGATGTTCCATGATGTTTTGGGGTAGCATTATGTGGGGCTGATGTACACCACTAGTGGTCATGGAAGGCGCCGTAACGACTGTACTATACGTGAATGCCATCCTCCGACCAATAGTGCAACCATACCAGCAGCATATTGGCGAGGTATTCGTCTTCATGGATGACAATTCGTGCCCCCATTGGGCACATCTTGTGAATGACTTCCTTCAGGATAACATCGCTCAACTAGTGTGGCCAGCATGTTCTCCATTAATGAACCCCTGTCGAACATGCCTGGGATAGATTTAACAGGGCTGTTTGTGGACAACGTGACCCACCAACTACTCTGAGGGACCTACACCAAATCGCTGTTGAGGAGTGAGACAATCTGGACCAACAGTGCCTTGATGAACTTGTGGATAGTATGCCATGATGAATACAGGCATGCATCAATGCAAGAGGACATGCAACTGGGTATTAGAGGTACCAGTGTGTACAGTAATCTGCACCACAACCTCTGAAGGTATGGTGGTACAACATGCAATGTGTGGTTTTCATGAGGAATAAAAGGGCGGAAATAATGTTTATGTTGATCTCTGTTCCAATTTTCTGTACAGATTCCGGAACTTTCGAAACGGAGGTGATATAAAATTTTTCTTGATGTGTGTATGATGAACAATAGTGGACCTAAGACTGCACCTTGGGGAACCCCATACGTGATTTCTCCCCAATCAGAATTACGTCCACAGACTAAATTGGTTGGATTAGTAAGAGCAACTTTCTAAATTATTTTGCTTTGGTAGGTACATGTGCTCAATTTATATTACTTCAAGATGCTGTTTTGTCACATATAATGCAACCGTAGAACTACCTTTTGATTTTCAGTTAAGCTCATCTTTCTTACATTTTGAATTGAATGGAATTTTATTTGATCCTGTAGGATAACATAGTGTACAGTAAATGTACATGTAATATTGGACACATGGAAAAAAGTAAATATACATTATCCCATACTTCTAACAATTATTCTTACATTCCAAAGTCATTGATTATAAATAACAACATAAACAACTTTAATGTGATAAGTATTCTTCAGCACTGTAATACTACTTTTCCACTAGACATTCTTTGAAGTTCTTTGGAAAGTTAGTTTCATGTACACTGTCAGGCAGATTTTTAGGCAGACTAGTTAGTAATTTGATACCTAAATACCAAGGTCCTTTTTCAAATGCTGTCAGTCAGTTAGGTATACTTTGTATGTCGTTATTCCTCTGTGTGTTGTGGCTGTGTACATTAGCATATGTAATCCACTCTGCAGTATGTTTTGTGATGTATATTATTGTTTTAAATATGTACAAAGATGTAAAAGCTAAGATGCCTAGCTATTTAAAGCAGCTTCCTCTTAAAATGATTATAATTGCTTTTCTTTGTAATGTGAACAATATCTTTGTTTCTTGAATGTTTGAGTTTCCCCACAATGAGACTCCGTACTGCATGTATGGTTCAAAGAGTCTGAGGTAAAATGTGCACAGAAGCTGTTTGTCTGCATACTGCACTAGCTGCTTCATCATGAATATCATGGATCTGATTTCTTACAGACAGAATTAATATGTTGTTTCCATGCCATCTCATTATCCATAGTAACACCTAAAACTCTAGTGAGCCTCGTTTTATCCTCTTCTAAACCCATGTGCACAAGCCTCTCTTTCTTTAATTCTGAACGCTGTATATAGAGTCCTTTTTAGGTATATCACCAATCCATTTTCCAAGAACAACTGATCTGAGATGTTTGAAGAAATGTATGCCCTTCTCTCAAGCTGTTCCAAATTTTGGTCACTGTTCAGTGTTGTCATGTCATCTGTATAAAATATTTTTTTCTCTTTTTCTTCAACACTTATATAATTAACGAATAGATCAAATGGCAATAGCCCTCTTACTGATCAAGCAGTACTCCATATTTCACAGCATTTGTGTCTGACAGATATGCATTCCCTGTTCATACGTATTGTTTCCCTTTGCATCAGTACTATTCTATCCATTCCCTGGCTTGCCCTTGAATATCAGTTATCCAATTTTAGTATCAGTGTTTTATGCTCAGTAGCGCTGAATGCTTTGGAAAGATACAAGAATATTGCAAATACAACTTTTTTTCCATCTAAGGACCATATAATGTATTTTGTCAGGCTGACAATTGTTGGTTCTGTTGACTTACCCTTCCTGAAACCATTCTGTGATGTACAAGAATGTTATGTTTGTCCGTGTAATCAACATGGTGCTTATACATAAGCATTTACAGAATTTTTGAGAAATCTGATATCAGTGGAACTGAGCTGTAATTGTTGGGGTCGTCCTCCTCCCCTTTCTTGTAGACTGGCATCACCCAGCTTATTTTCAGTTTTTCTGGGAAAATGCCGTCTGTTATTTCTTGGACGTCAAATTCTGTACAGCTTTCCTCTGTTCTTCTTCTGTGACTGGTTTCAAGAACATGGTTCTGTTTGATATATTTTACATACGTTAATAATGCTTTTTGGACTGTTTCTTTCCAATTTTAGTATCACTAACATATTTATGATTGAGGCTGTTTCTCTACCATCTGTTACCACTGTGCTGTTTGTTTGCATTTATAGGATCTCTGTTTTATTGTTTGATCTTTCTTTTCCCTTTATTTCACCGCCAGTTACATTGCAAGCTACCTTTATCTTTCTTTCCTTCTTTCTTTTTCTAGTTCATTATGGTGGTACTGATTGTTCTTGCTTTTGCCCCTCTTACTATCTTACTATTTTTCTGTACTTCTTTTGTACTATTTTATGGTCTTACTCATCCACTGTGTGTGATACTGCAGATTTTCTTGTCTCTTTACTTCAGGGAATGGTACATTTAAAAAATGGGATTTAATTGTTCTAATAAAGGAATCATACTTTTAACTTACATTCTGCACTGGTAGGTTTCATCCCAGGTTTACATACTTAATATTGTACTAAAGATGTTAACATTTTGCTCACTGCTGATTCTTGTCTCTATGGATGTTCGTATTGATTCAGATACTATGTCACTACTTATCGAGAAGCAAAACAGCTGTCCATGGTGATAAGATAATTCTGTTTCTACATCTATACCTATACTCTACCAACCACTGTGAAGTGCATGGCAGAGGGTAGATTCCATTGTACTATTTATTAGGGTTTCTTCCCATTCCATTCCATTTAGACTACATGAGACTTGCAATTAATATTGGTAATCATGATGTCAATATCTATCTGACTTTGAGAAGTAACTGTTGTTACTGCACATATTCTTGCCTACATATTATACTGTATTAACAAGTCTTCAAAATTTGTGTTGTTTTTCTACATTTTCCCACATCAATATTGAAGAATATTGCAGTTTTCCCATAAAACAATGTTTTTCTTCTTATTCATTGTTAGTAAGTTGGCAATCTTTTTTTAGAAAGATGCTAATCTTGTTAGCTAATGATCTGTACACACAAAACACTCTGATGTCATATATCACTACACCAGTAATTTCAAAGTCTTTTTCTCTACCTGTGGGTAATCTCACACTTTTACTGTTTCCCATTTTAATGTATATAGAAACTCCACCACCTTTATGTTTAGATCTACAGAAGTAACTTTATAAGACATAGGCCTTTGTCAGGTTAGCTATCTAACTTTTGATTAGCCCATGTTCATGTCTGGTTGTATTTCCCTTAAAAGTACTTCTGCTCTAATTTCTTTTTGCCAATGTACTCAGTACTATGTGTGTAGTAATTGTAAGTAATTTTTCGTTTGCTAATGTAAATGTTGTGGGCTGTAGTCCCCTCTTTTTGTGTGATGCTTATATTTTGCTTTACCAGCTGGAGCATCTGACAATTTCACCCCTACCAGGCCATATTAGTTAGGCTGCTTTTAATGATTTTTTAGACATCTGTGAGTGTTCTGCTGACTGTTAACAGACCCCACTGTATTTAAATGCATACCATCCTTTCCTAGGTAGTTTTCACACAAAAATTTGTTTGGGGCCTGTGAAAAGTGCCCCAATACAAACACATTATTCATTGATGGCACAGTTTACTTTGGAGATAATATTTGTCACTCACTAACCTTCTTTTTATGATTCTGCTAAGTATCAGTTGGAATTCCTCATAGACACTTCTTGCTGAACGAATCATGTTTCTTGTTTAATTAGTAATGTCTTCTTAGGTGCTGCTCCATATCATGTTTGTTATGTTTTGATGTCCAAATGTATTTTGATACATGTGTTACCACAATGTTAGTCAGCATAGTTTTATTTCAGTGCAGTTTGTATTGCATTATGTGCACAACTTCTTTCTGTTAATGCTGTGCCTTACAATGAATGTTTGTCAAGTTTTCTGAATGGGTTATATGTCAAGAAACACAATGTGTGCTCATAGATGAGTGTGAAATTATTGGTTTTGAATGGTGTTCCTACATTAAGCAATCCTCTTCTAGTGTCATTGTGTTACAAGAAATTATGTAGTTATTACTTGACTCTGATTCATTGATTACTGGTGAAAAACTTAACTTTCTGCTTGATGCTGGATGTATGTTGAGCAATTTTTAACCACGTTTTTGTTTCTAGTATGCATGAAATAAAATATTTTTTCTTCAGTTTTAGTATATTCTGATATTAAGAAATAGCTTTCTTTCTATAGTGAGACAAACATCTCAGTATCTTATACGCTACTGCTGTGTGTGTTATGTATCCATCTGACTTTTTGTAACAGTTTATTGATATTGTCATGCAACTTTTCTGTGCTGTGAAATAAATTTTCAATCATTCTGTGGCTCAAAAACGTTTTATATTCCATATCGTTCTACCAGATTTTTTAGTTTCCAGGTTTTTTGTTTCACAGAGCTACAGGATCATTATGGCCTATTATACAAACATCTACAGAATCATTTTGGCTCTTTATACAAATATTGCAATTTCTGAAATAATTTTGAACTTAAATTATCTTTGAAATTTGTTTTGATGAATCCTGTATTTCACATATTAAGCAATGTTTTCCTTCCTCCTTCCGCACAGGCCATGAAGGCCCGAAGGAACGGACTGGCCGCTATGTCATCCTCGGCCCTCAGGCGTCACTGGATGCGGATATGTAGGGGCATGTGGTCAGTACACTGCTCTCCCGGCCGTACGTCAGTTTACGAGACCGGAGCCGCTACTTCTCAATCAAGTAGCTACTCAGTTTGCCTCACAAGGGCTGGGTGCATCCCACTTGCCAACAGCGCCCGGCAGACCGGATGGTCACCCATCCAACTGCTAGCCCAGCCCGACAGCGCTGAACTTGGGTGATCTGACGGGAACCGGTGTTACCACTGCAGCAAGGCCGTTGGCTACTATGCAATGCGGGAAAGAGAATTTCGATGTAAGAACTTTGTGAGGAATGTAATATCATTCTCTGACAACACTTTCAGTCAAGAATATAAAAGACACCCAAAATTTTTCTTGTCTGAGGTTGCTACAGGCCTGAAAAATCAAGGAAATAAAAGATCGTCGCCGTGTTTTTTGATCTAATGAACATTGTCTCGGAAGACAATGGTATCTACTCCATTCCGCCAAATGATACAGGTTCCGTGTGCAGTCAGCAAGGATAAATGGAGACGAAAATTTGCTAAACTAACCAGGGAAATAAATTCTTATGTCCTTCCTGTACGAGCACTGTTGTTTGATTTCAAAAGGGGAACGTCTGTTTCTTAGTACGTATGACGGATTTTCTTTTTAATACTGCCAGATAACCCCTGAGGTAAGAGGGAAAGAACGAATTTAAAACTTCAGTTTATCTTCTACAAATGCATATTTACAGTAAAATGTCAAAACAATTTTACATGTTCAAAAATCGTAGAGCAGTTTTGGTCAGTTATTTTACGCAATGGTAAAAATTTCCTTAGTTTCATTACAAGGCTGTGAAAGAGAAGAAAGCATGGAAAACCGGCGTAGTTTCAGGTCTGAAATTTGAAGTCCCTACAGCTGCATCATGCTCACAGCGAACTTCGTACACAGACTCGGTCATCTATAGGTGACGTCACCAGCACGCAGACCTGTAGTCCAGGTGGTGTTGGTGGGAGGCAGACAGGCTGTCAGTGGAAGGGGGTGGGTGCAGGTTGGTGGTACTGCGCCGGTCGCTTGAAACACCTTCTGCTGCGATATCTGCAGTTGCTCCCAGCGCTGAAGTGAAACAAGCTCCATGATATTCATGGAGAAGGGCACTGGACTAAGAAACCACACAAACTAGGAGAATCAGACGTATCACGAAACTTTTATCCTCGTTACCAATGTTATGTCTGTGACCACAAAGGGGACAACAAACTTATTTGCGCCACCAGTAGTGGTGAACAACACTTTATTAAGTCAATAAACAAGGAACATGAGTAACAGGAAAGTAAACAGTCACTGCTTGATGACAAGAACGAAATAAAGAGATACTTCCAGGCAAACAGAAATAAGGTTACTTTATATCCACCATTAACAAGGTTCAGCCAGAACGGAGGTTTGATCATTGAAGTAGAACTGTCTGACGGCGTCGTAAGTACCAAGTCCCGTGAGGCAGTGGTCGAAAGAGATAACACCCTGGGACTACAACAGAGGAACTGTACTCTTAATGAATGCGAGAAACTGCTGTCAAGTTTTTCTAATTCAGGGACAACATTAGGTGCAGAACAAAGTCTCCTTACTGTGCTTGGATGGGGCATTAACAAGTTTCCAGATTCCCTGATGAATGTATAGGCAACTGTAGAAATAATTTGCACAAGAGAAAACAACAGAAAGTCCTCTGGTCTGTATCTTAGTCCGTGTCTGATACTCACAAGATGCATTTGGGACTTCACAAACTGAAAAAAACCTTTTTCATCAGAGAATTCAATAAATTTATCTAAAGTACTTTGCATTATTTCAGGTAAGTGCTGTTTATCTTCAAATTCTGGAGATGCATGGTTTTCAGCAGACTTCAGTATACTTTCAATATCATAAAAATAATTTACTTTCATACGAAATTTGCATATATTCGGCAAGCTATTAACTAAAATTTCTTTATGAAAAACAGAAACTTCCAACTGTTCATTAATAACTTCAGAATGACACAACTGAAGTCCAGCTCCTGGTGTCTCCATGTTAACAAAAATTAGATGGTCTGTCTTGCTGATGACAGTCCAGAACAAACGAAAATTGATCTTTTGCCTCCTACGTTATTGACAAGCATTCTACAGCCAGTTCATACTAATCTTGTTAACTATGGTGTTAGATCAAGAAACAGCAAATCTTGGTATTTCATACATACCACAAATGCCGTTATAAACGTTTGTCAACTGTGCTGCAGCGGAAACAAATAACACGCTATAAATTGATCTTCCTTCACTTATCGTTGAATGATGTGTAGCCACAAAATCCTTTCTGTGTGTTGCAGAGAGCCAGCGATTTCTCAGCTTTTCGCATCTGGAAAACCGGAACATGAGAACTTTTAATCCTCCCTTGGGTTTATAATTTCCCTGGCAGTAGGGGACAAGAACTGCAGGAGTGTAGTGTATGAAACATAACACTTTCAAGTGGCACGAACTTTCAATAGAACACATTCGCGAAGTGAAGCTTACTGTAACAAATGGTCAAATGTTTGTGACGTTACGTTCCAATTTGGCAGCTGTGCGTAGGCCTGTGTAGCTAGAAGGCGTTGATGCACGCCCCATCGAAGCCCACAAAAATGACAGGCCGCGTCAAAGCACGTGACGCCGCAGTCCTTGCTAGTGCCAGCAGATGTCTCCGGCACGGAGCGATTAACTACACTGGTTTCCAAAATTAAACCAACAAACGGAAATTTTTCAAGGTTGTGTTTATTTTGCCACAAAACAATATCAACAAATGATATCAAAGGAGAAACAATGTAAAGAATACAGAACGCAAACAGCTGCAAAAAGCATAACAGTAGATGCAAACATTGTTCTTTTTTTACAACTTAACAGATTTACACACATATTCCGACAACTGGTTAATGTGCTCACTATGGGGTGTGACTTCATCTGGCAACAATACAGGCCTGACAACGACGGAGCATGCTGTGAATAACTTCATCAATGTCATGTTGAGGCAATAACCTCCAGTCTTCCTGCAGAGCTGCTCGCAAGTCTTGGAGAGTGGTTGGTGGATGTTGACGTGACGCAACCCATCTCCCTAGTGCATCCCAGACATGCTCTATGGGATCCAAATCGGGAGAGCGAGCAGGCCACGCCAGGCGTGCAGTTTCTTTCCAAGAAAACATCAGCCACTTGTGCTCTATGAGGTCGAGCATTATCGTCCATCAATACGAGCTTTTGGCGCACAGCATCTCGCAACAACCGTACATGAGATCCAAAGATCTCGTCATGGTACCTGACAGCACTTAACCCTTGCCGATTCACCCGTACAATTTCATGGAGAGGTGTTCGAGTGGTCAACATAATCCCTGCCCAGACCATTAGCGATCCTCCTCGATATCAGTCTCTTTCCACAGTGGTCGGGTCTCGAAATCGTGTTCCACATTGCCTTGAGATGCGAAGCCCTCGAGAATCACTCTCCAGACCTATTCGGTACTCACTGTGGAAAGAACATTGGCCCACTGTTCAACTGTCCAGTTGGTATATTGACGACTCCACTCTAGACGTTCCCTTCTGTGAAGACGCGTCAGAGGCACACATACAGCAGGTCTCCGACAATAAAGCCCACGCTGTCGAAGCCTTCTCTACACCGTTTGCCTCGATACAGTACATCCAGTGGATGCTGCGAGGACAGATGCCAGTTGCTGCGCAGCACTAAGGCGGTACCATTGGGCCCTTACAGCGAAATAACGGTTCTCTCTTTCTGATGTCACACGTGGTCGGCCCTGCCCTGGTCTTCGGAGTACAGTTTCGGTCTCTCTAAACTGTCGCCACATCCAAGAAACAAAAGAGTGATTCACGTCCAGCCATCGCGCCACATTAGTTTTCGAATGTCCTGCTTGCATTCCTCTTATGGCCCTTCACCATAGAGATCTAGTAGGCAGACGCCTACCATACTGCACCATCTATGACTGTGTACACAGCGATTGTGGATGGTTGGTCGGTTTGTTTAAATGGGGGGAGGGGCCAAACAGCGAGGTCGTCGATCCTATCAGATCAGGAAAGGAAGTCAGCCGTGCCCTTTCAAAGGAAGCATCCGGGCATTTTCTTGAAGCGATTTAGGGAAATCACGGAAAACCTATATCAGCATAGCCGGACGCGGGTTTGAATCGTTCCGAATGCGATTCCATTGCGCTAACCGCTGCGCCACCTTGCTCGATTGTGGATGTGTGAGTACTCGGTCAATACTATTCCGTTTGATAGGTGCCTTGACGTCATCATTGGCGTGGTTTTCCGTTGACAGAAATGCCATTTTCCGTGCAGAACACGATCGTACGGCAATCTGTTGAGAGTTTGTATGATTACTTCGTGACTTAAACACAAGACGGGGAAACAGCGGTTTGTTGCTTTAATTATGGACACCTGTGTATTTCAGACGAGTGTAATAACTCTTAAGTGCGCGTTTAAATGCATGTAAGCCATCGATAGCACATGACAAAGCTAGAACTTTCAGTGGATACCTTTTCATTTGTATTTTGATTTCCTGTAGGCCCTGCGCAGATCCAAGTGTTCACAAATTACGGCGGACAAGGCGACTAGTGTGACATCACCAGGTTCGTTGCAGTGCCCGTATTTCCCGTGGACCCCCATACTGCATCCAATGATGCAAGTGGCAGATGACACGGCGGTAGATCCGTCCCAATTGGCCCATCAGGGCCAGACCTTGGATCTTTGCTTGCGTTCCTTTCCTTGACACATTCCAACCAAATTCAGATTGCGAAAAATTCAATATTCATTTATTCTGAAAGTTCGTACGGTTTTTCCAGTAATAAAGGTCCTAATTGGGATAATTCTGAGTCTTAGCATGTTTGAACCAATCAGCTACATCATTGTGTTTAGCTGCTCTCATATATTATCTCACTGGCTCGAGAAATTGCTATCAAACAATCAAGTAATTTTATTTGTATTTTTAATTTTCTTCAACAGTATAGAGACAGCAATGCCAAAATCTTTACAGATTCCCATTTTCGAGCTCCGTCTTTCGTAAACTGCCTTAAGAACCTTCGTCTTCATTTTAAGTGAAATAGTAGTTTGCTTTCGACCCGACCTCTCCGCCACTGCTCCTAAAAAATAAATTTAGTACCTGTATTTAACAACGTGTTAGTTACGGCTCCTGCTCGATAACATTGGTCGCGGGACATATCTGAGATGCATTTTTCGTTTCTACTTAAATAAAACCAAATAGTAAGTGAAAGTGCCCTTGGATGGAATAAAACCATATGATTAACTGTCTCAAACTTCATTAATCCTCACTTCTTAACAAAAGATGTAGTTAAGTATAGAGTAATAATACAGACATTATACTAGATTGACATTTTTAAACTGGTGTTGAGCGTTCTTTTTCTTAGGCTTTCTGTTAGTACTTGCTAAAACGTGTGTAATTTTCTATATCTGTTCTCTTGTCATTACTGAAGAGACTCCCCGAGTACGGAAGCGTGAATGTTAACCCGCGTACAGTCAAGGGTGCATCAGTTAGGGTCCCCTACTGACCATCAGATGATCTGTCGTCCGCTCATTATCTCCTAGTCCCCTTTTCGAAGTAATTTTACAATAGTTGTGCATCATTTCGATTACTGCTGTCCTGGAATTGCTTATTGATGTTAGGAGGGTTGGATTTTTACAGTGGAGCGGTGTATTTCCCGACGAATCTCTATAAAAGTTCTGAAACGAATGCCATGCAGTGCTTCCTTCGCCTTAGGAATCAAGTTGAAGTCAGAAGGACTTAGACCAGGGAACGTGGTGGATGGTACAGCACTTCCTAACACCATCGATCGAACACATCAGTCACAACCTGTGCCATATGGGCCCGAGCGTTGTTCGCACAGTGATTGGCGGGTTGTGCAGAAAATGTCACCGCTTATATCTCTAGGCTGCTCATTTTCGGAACACAACCTGCAACCAGTTTAGAGAAAGCAGCAGTGACACTTTCTGCACGACCGGCCCATCATTGTCAGGACAATGCTCGGGCTCATATGGCGCAAGTTGTGACTGATTTGTTGGGTCTATGGGGCTAGGAAATACTTCAAATGGTTCAAATGGCTCTCAGCACTATGGGACTTAACATCTGTGGTCATCAGTCCCCTAGAACTTAGAACTAATTAAACCTAACTGACCTAAGGACGTCACACACATCCATGCCTGAGGCAGGATCCGAACCTGCGACCGTAGCAGTCGTGCGGTTCCGGACTGAGCGCCTAGAACCGCTTGGCCACCACGGCCGGCTGGGAAATACTGTACCATGCACTAAAATCCCCGGACTTAATCCCTTCTCACTTCGACTTGATTCCTAATATGGAAGAGCACTTCATGACATTCGCTTCAGAACTGTTACAGAGATTCGTTGGGCAACAGACCGCTCCACACGAACTATCAACACAATTGGTGCTGCTAAGGGTATCCTACGACTTTCACATTGCTGGCAAAGTGCTATGCACAATGCTGGTGACTACTCTGAAGCACAGTGAAACTCTGAAACAACTATCTATTTTGTATAAGTTGTAAATAAACAGTTGTAACGATGAAAGTTCCACCCCTCGTACATCATCAGCGTATGCGAGTAATCTTCACACACTGTGTTGGATTCCTTTGGGGTCAGTTTTAGCAAATTCTCTTTCAGTCTTTTCTGTAGAATAAGTTAAAATAATATATGTGAGATGGCATATTTTTGTCGCAGTACTGTGTACGCCTTAAAATATTCAGTTTGTGCTGTTAGTTTCTGTCTTCGGCAGGAATTGTCTTCTACACACGTTACCTAATCCGATGTACTCATCACCATGAGTACGATTTTTACTGGATTCCATTCAGTTTTGCTTATCATCGTAATAACGATGACAGTTAAGTGAACCTCAGAAAGAGTCTGCCAGGAGAAGAGTTTTTAACTTGGATTATAAAATAAGTAGTTTCTCTAATTTATTACGGAAGCCTGATAAAATATATTCTACATCGTAATGTACACTTCTCTGGCGGCAGAGTATTTCAATGACAGTAGGCCCATGTGCAAAGTGTCAGGCTCATTTTCCGAGTACGTACATTCAGAACTAACGAAATAAGGAACATATTCTTGTTGCAGCCACTTCCTGAAGAGCATTCGCTTGAGACTTGGTGTACCCGTTCGTGTTCGCACGTAGAGCCGTGGCTTGACCTAATCAATAGCACCGGACGCTGTGCATTCCATCCTTCACAATGCCCCTCCACTGTATGTATATATTCAACAATAAACCAGCGAGGCAACATCTAAGCGCATTAAAAACGAAAAATAACAAGGAAAATATTAAAAAAAATAGAGGCAATAAGAACACAAGTTATGTATGGACATCTGTTTTATATTTTTTAAAGAGAATTGTGAACAACTGCATTATATTCCAACAAAACAATTTTCCGTGTAGAGAAACCAAATACGTCACACCTAAACATTTGACCCTTCTAACATGATGAAATACACAATAAATACGTCGGCAACATTGTGGCACATAACATGTTTGGCTAGTTTCTTTGTCAAATGGTTCAAATGGCTCTGTGCACTATGCGATTTAACTTCTGAGGTCATCAGTCGCCTAGAACTTAGAACTGATTAAACCTAACTAACCTAAGGACATCACACATATCCATGCCCGAGGCAGGATGCGAACCTGCGACCGTAGCGGTCGCTCGGCTCCAGACTGTAGCCCCTAGAACCGCACGGCCACTCCGGCCGGCAGTTTCTTTGTCCTCCGTCCTATTGTTTAATTTTTTATTGTTTTATTATATGGCCTGTCTCTTTTACAATGAGTTTGTATTCTCTAATATTGTTACAAGATTTCAAACAAATTTGCAGTGCTCTTTTGGTAGATGTACAAACCAGAGATCCTCCTTCCTTCAAAACTTAATTAAAGCATGTGGTGAGAAGAGAACGGGCGTAGCACCATTCCATCTCAGAAATATTCTCCTCATTTTAGATATAACGTTTTCTCTTGTTTACAGAGGCATAATGCAACAACGAATGATGAGACTTCACAGAAAATACGACCAGATAATAAACTGTCTCAGCATTTGACAGCCGTTATGCTACGATTTGGTACCCTTCTCGTGAGAAACTGGCCGTCACTCAAAGTTCTGAAAATGTACCCAGAATATTTTCCATTCGGCTGCAAAGACAGAGAGGAAATGGAATTATATATAAAAAAAATAAACACTAGTAACGCCAGAGACGTGAATTTGTTTCTCCCAGTGTTTCTGGTAACATGTATCCTGAGGATTTTCAGATGCCCTCTTGGCTGTGAAGAGTATATATCTATTATTTCAAAAGAGAGGAAATATACAGAGCATTATAACGACTACAAATTAGAAGCAGCTGCGGAAGCCACATCTGAAATTTGGAATTAGGAAAGCATTACATTCGTTGGAGCGAGGGACGTTGCTCTCGTGTCGTTCTGCGATTCAAGCGGGGCGTTTTTGCGACAATCAGTTCCGATAAGGTTAAACAGCTTATAAAGTACTAAAAAAGTAGTACTAAAGTAGTAAGAAAAGCAGGTACGGTACTTTATGACGTCGTCTCATTACTGATTGACAGTTTAGTGCGACAAGCGGGAACATCCAATGAAATAAACCAACTCTCAGAGGGATATTAAAGATACCGCAAAAAATTGTTGGCAAAATAGTAGCCGTCGCTTTAGTTGTATAGAAGGCATAACGAAATGTTATATAGTGATTAAACATGTTCTTTCGCGCTGAATGCTAAAGCTACACAAAGCTCCGAATTATTACAGCTTTTATGACTTCACCGCTACGAATGAAACACGGGAATAAAATTTAATACTACCTAAATAGAAAAATAATTCTTCTGCAGATTTTTAACTTATTGATGTTAGGAAGAACTCCGCTTACAGCTGGTAAAATTATGTTTATTAAAACACGGCCGGTTCGTGGCTTTAAGTCGCATCATATGGTGAACAACGTTAAAAGATCATAGGCCTACCCATCACTCCTAGTCAAAATTTACTATTCAGAGAATATCGTCAATACTATGGTGAACGAAAGGTAAAGTAGAAGTTCCCCATTCTTTAAAATTTGCTTGCATCGGTATGACAGCACGGCAAACTCAAAGAGAGAGAGAGCTTTAATAAACAACAATTTTACCAACTGTAAGCGGAGTTCTTCCTAACATCATGTCTTTCAACAGCTGCGGTTGCCCGGAATATAAAATTAAAAGAATAGCTGGTTTACAAAACTATTTTTAACTTACGACCGTTAACTATTAAAAACAAGGCGAATTGATGATCCCGGTTTCCACATACAGTTTCTTCGTCATTATTATTTAATAAAAAAACATTATTCATTTAACAGAATGTATTTAGTTGTTCAGTTGTGTCAGAGAATAAAGATTTTTAACGTTTCAATAAATAGAGTGATAATACTTTATGTTCTGATGATGCGGATTTATTACCAGCGTACGATTACCGTTCTTGTAGCTGAGAAATAGTTTCTTTGTTTCACTGTATTCCCGCAACAGTCTCATTTACGTTTGGTATCAGGTAGTACATCAGAGTGTGGTTGTGCCAAAGTGCTAAAATATGCGGATGCCAACTTGAGGGCAATCTATACCCGTGGAACTCATCGGAAAATCACTTGCGTTCAAGATCTCGAATGTACTAGCAGGTTACAGAGTTCGTCCGCTAGATGGCAGATCTGGTCGTAAGCCTTGCAGTGAGGCGATGCTATCGATAGTTGCGGCCCCGCGCCTCGACTTCATAATCGATACATCTCGCTATTTGTATACCCACGCGGCACACGGGCGCTAGCCAATTGGTTGTTAGCAAGCGCGTAGTGCGGTTGGGGGCTGAAACTCGGGCACTGTCACATTCATAACAGAATGTCGGGTTACGAGGCATCAACAAACGTGGCCAACAATGGCGACTTTTTGGAGGTTAGCTCGGAGCGTTCTTCAAAATACATTTACGTTTTGACGTTTCTAAGCGCAATTGGAGGGTTCCTTTTTGGCTATGACACGGGTGTGGTGTCTGGTGCTATGTTGCTGATAAGGTAAGTTCATTCTTCCAGTAAACTAGTTTTTTCGATTTCGTGTTAAAATTAGTGTTCCGCAGTAATGGCATGACATGCTTCCTGCATTGTACCCATATTCTCGTGTGGCTTCTGCTTTGAGTCAGAGGTGTGTGTGCTGTAACCGGCTTTTTATAAATAACCGAAAATTTTCTGAAAGTTCGAAGTTGTTCTATTATATTTTGTTTTACAAGTGTTCATAGAGTGTTGTTATATTGCAGAAAGTTTCAGTTTTAACAGAAAATAGATGTCTTGAGATTAAATCCTAGAATGAAATTCCTAGATCAGTTAATCTTTAATATAGTGTAGCCAGTGTAAAATTGCTTGGAGGTTACACATTTACTGACGTAAAGTTAACCAAGGTGATGATATTCAAATGTAATCGCGTAGACTGTTAAATTTCGTAACGGTGCGCTGTGGAAGCTACTAGAAATGTGGCCACCCCCACGTTGCTATGGTGAAAGTAAATTCCACGACGTGCAACATCATTCAGGGTTTGCTCACCAAAAAAATTGTTGTAGTTTTAAGGAAGGCTCTCTCCTGGCATGTAACAAACATTGAAAATTTATTTATACTGCCTTCAAGTTTAGAATACACTCCTGCCGATTGGTGCTAGTGAAAGAGCTCTTGGTGGAAGGAGCACGTGTTTATTCGTGAAGCTTTGTGACTGTTGTCTAATAGATTCACATTTTCGTCCTCTAAGTGTGACTTATATTGTTGTTGGACGGAACATCCTTACAATGAAAGATCGCCGGTGTCAGCTTTTTGTTTTTCCCGCTCCGGTGAAGATCTTTGAACGGAAAATTCCCACGACCGTAGTGGTGTGGGTATGAGCAGTGAGCGACTCTTTCTACATTGTCTCCGCTTCTTTAAATGCTCTTTTTGTTTTGTTTGCTTAAGTTTGTAAATCGACCTGCGTGGGATTGCCATTAGTAAACTGGAACATTTTCTTTTTTCTCTCTCTCTTTGCAACATACGCTCAGGGTAAGCGATTCAAATGTTGCATATTTAATTTTGCGCGTAAATCCGTCAACAAAATACCGCTTTCCAAAATATGTTGCTGTTTATCTTTCAGTTGTCGCCAGCAACACTAGAGAAGTATAAAAGATGAGAAGTAAACAGAACGTTTCTCGCTCTTTCTTTTATTGGTGTGTATCAGTGCAAAATATTAACTCATTTTAGTGCGATAAGCATTAGAAACCAGTTTATGTTAGCTCCCACCCACTTCGGTTTTTTTTAAGGCGGTGGTCGCTCACATACTGTACAATTGTTTTAGGTTCTACGCAAACATGCTTTGTTGACACTAGGTCCGGCGTTACTGCTAATAGATCACCGTACCTCTATTGATACTGAAAGATGATGTGAATAGTGCAATTAAATGTTTTCACATGCATTCACGAGTTGAGACAGGGACTTAACAAGAGCTAAGTAAAAGCGACGTTATTAGGTGGTTGCTCGCAACTTGTCTTGCTGACACTAGGTCTGGCGCGTTTTCCCTTCTGCAACTTCGATGTGACATTGTATACTGGTCGCTGGGCTGGTCAGTTCAGAAACGGTATCGTGTAGTTTGTTTGATGATAACACTGCTGTTTACGTGAAAGCAGTACTACTGTCAAGAGCGTGTTTAGAATCTAAGCTGTGGAGGTTGGGAGACGAAGTGGGCGGGGCTCAGCTCGTTGGTTTCGGAGTGAATGACAAGGCCTAATGTGGTGCAGGGAACCTGATGTTATTCAAAACGGCTTCCAGTCATCTCATAATGGATAAATACAGGCCCTGTATGTATTTCAAGGTAATTTTATATCATTCTTCCTGCAAAGTAGTGGCGTGTTCATGTAACAATGATGGAGGTGGATAGCTATCGCGCACTCTTTTCTCGAAAGTAGACGACGAGGCTCAGTATTACGATCTGGTGAATGTGGTGACCAGGGTAGAAGCGACGATTAATCTTCGTGCTCACAAAACCAGTCCTTGACGATGGGAGTTGTTAGCAGTGGCTCTGTCGTCTTAAAAAACAGCATGGCCATTGCGGAACAACTGTTGTACAAGGGGATTGACCTGATCCGCCAAAATGGGTGGTGAGATTCCGCAGAGTAATCTTGGAGTGCATGGAATACCACGATTTGGCATCCCAGATCATCGCCGAAACCCCGCCATGGAATGAACTTTCTTCCATAGTCCAGGTTTTACGGCTCCAGCACCACGTTTTTCTGATATGAGCATTTGCATCACTGACGAGTGATATTGGTGTTTCATCTAGTCGTGCAATTCCCTGCTTATGGAGCTCCCTTCGTTTTGGTTCGGCCCTGACAGTGTTCGCGCGTCCGTCATTCAGTTCCGCAGCTGTCGTCCTATTTTTCGTCGTAATCCTCTTCAGTGACCGCCTGTCACGATCACTCAACTTAGACTTTCGTGCCCATATTTCGTGATATTTTTCCGCTTTCCCAGTATGCGGTATAAATCTTCTATATGATGCCACTAGAAATACTAAACACTTCGGTTGTCTTAGCTACGGAAGCTCACGCCGTACGAGGACCAACATTTTGCCCACGTTTGAATTCACGTAGCTCCGCCATAATACTCACAACTACCGAGAACACTGTTGTGACCACGACTGACACTTGTAACGTATTGAGGACATGGCACAGGTGCTGTGCGTGGTCAAATAAAACCGTGCAGTCTGTGGGATTGGCTAGCATCTGCAATTATGTTCAGGCATGCGTTTCTCGTGGTGTTTGCATATTTTTGTTAAACTCCTGTCCTTCATTTATTCTGAAGTGTTGCCCAAACTCAATATTTCTTACGAAAATTCACTCATTGTTTCCGCCTGGTTCTCAATTGCTTAGCAGACAGCGAGAGCGTTAAGTGACAAGAAAATTGATAAATTTTTGCCAGTAGATATTACCATTTGCTATTTCACCGACTCTTCTCCGAGAACACTGTAGTGACTTCCAGGCTTCAGTGGCTGATACCAGTTCTGGAGAGTAACCATAGAGGATCCGCGCAAAAACTGTAGGTTTCAGATCAGTGTTGGTCCATGTTGCGTAATTCGCGGAAAGAGCACCCTCAATAAAACGACAGGCTTACATACAAAACAGTTACTTCCGGCAGTACACATTATATCCTGAGACTGTTCTCTGCTTCCTTTTTTTTTTAAACCTCCATTCAGCTTTTTTAAGTATTTGAGTTGTCCGGATTAGCTTCAAGTTGTATTGTGTATTCAGTTCTTACTTGCAGTTGTGAGCAGAAGGTATATTCTAGCACCATCACTTGTCCATTTTTGCTTCGTAATCGTATTTGTATCAATGAAAATTTTCGTGATGCATAGCACAGACCATTTCTCCTAAATCTACGTACATACATACACCGCGAGCAACTGTACGGTGCGTTCCGTATGGTACCTTGTACCACTACTAGCCATTTCCTTTCCTGTTCCATTCGCAGGTAGAGCGAGGGAAAAACTACTGTCTATATGCTTTCGTATAGCCGTAATTTCTCGTATCTTATCCCCGTGGCCCTTATACTAAATGTATGTTGGCTGCAGTAGGATCTTCCTGCAGTCGGCTTTAAATGCCGTTTCTCTAAATTTTTTCAGTAGTGTTCCTCGGAAAGAGCGTCACCTTCCCTCCAGGGATTCCCATTTGAGTTCCCGAAACATCTCCGTAACACTCGCGTGTTGTTCGAACGTACCGATCATAAATCTAGCAGCTCGTCTGTGAATTGCGTCGATGTCTTCCTCTAATCCGACCTGGTTCGGATCCCAAATACTCCAGCAGTACTAAAGAATAGGTCGCACTGCGGTCCTATATGCGGTCTCCTTTACAGACGAACCACACTTTCCTAGAATTTTCCCAAGAAACTGAAGTCGACCATTCGCCTTCCCTACCCAGTCCTCACATATTCATTCCGTTTTATATCGTTTCGCAACTTTTCGTCCAGATATTTAAACGACATGACTGTGTCAAGCAATATACCACTAATGCTGTATCCGATCATTATAGGTTTATTTTTCATACTCACCCGCATTAACTTACGTTTTCCCACATTTAGAGCTAGCTGCCATTTATCACACTTACTAGAAATTTTATCTGAGTTACATTGTATCTTCCTACAGTCACTCAACTCCGACAACTTGCCGTGCACCAAAGCATCATCAGTAAACAACCGCAGACTGCTTTTTACTATATCAGCCAGATCATTTATGTATATAGAAAATAATAGCGGTGTTATCACACGTCCCTGCAGCACTCCTGACGATTCCCTTGTCTTTGAATAATCGCCATCGAGGTCAACGTACTGAGTTCTGTTACTTAAGAAATCTTAGAGCCACTCACATATCTGGGAACTTATTCCGTGTGCTCATACCTTCGTTAACAATCTGCATATCGAAACTTGCTGTAGAATTCCTACCAATGTGACATTTGTTACATTTCGCTTTCATGGTGTTGCAGTTCTAACGGCCAGCAGTGTAGGAACAAACATCGAAGCTCTTCTCTGAACTATCTGATTTTCACGGGCAACATTCTGTGCAGCTGCTAAGTTTGTTTTGCGATACACTCGATTTTCAGACGCACATCGAGCCACATTTCTCCCTCCTTTTCTCATATTGTTTGCCTGGTTAACTCATGGAACTTGAACTCAAAAGGACCGTGGTTCCAATTTCCGTTCAGTTGTTCGATTTGATTGTGTGTAACTTGCCTAAGCGCAGGATGATGTAGCCAAGACACGCCACCTAAAATTTGTCGAAAATCTTTAAATATGTCCTGGTGTGGTTTTCGATAGTTTATAGCGGAAAATGTGGCGAATTAGCAGACTACGTCGGAAAAGGCCTAAAGTATCGAATTTTTTTTCTTGACCATTATTTCTCAGCATAACCTACCCTGGAACACTCTTACAAGCTTTTCAGGCTGTTTCTGACCTACCCGTATATTTCATCCGTGGCAGTGGGAAGAGACTCCGGAGACCAATTCGACGACACAACGTGTGTGGAACTTTATCAAATAGTAACAAAATAACAGTTCCACAAGCCACTGTCACGCACTCCGAAGGCAAGAGCGCAAAAACGTCTGCCTTACTGCACCATATGTACGCAAACAAGGTACTCTAGTACCGTTCGTAAGTTTGTTGTTACAAGTGTCATTTCAAGTACTCAAAACGTTGGCCTTGAGCAGTGATATGTTATAAAGTGATTCTGGCAGTACTGCACGTTGAATTTCACCTTGACTTTACGCATGTCATGTCCGTACTCTACAGTTCGTGTCATGAGTCGTCGGTGTTTCCTTGTAGACCTCTTCCTTCAGTTTTCCCCACAGATAAAAGTCCAGAAGTATTAAATCAGAGGACCGTGCAAGCCTTTCGTGTTTCACGAACGTCCCATACAACGAGGTCCAAATGTTCTGCTAGGTCTGCGATTCTGTGCAGAAGGAGCGAGACATCCGTTATGTTAGTACCACATGGATTACAATATCGTCTGCCAAATCTTCCAGTATGAGCGGTGGCATATCGTGCAGGAACTGTAGATACTTGACTGTTTACACTCATCAAAATTGGAAACAGTGATGAGACTGTAAATTTCCAGGACCACACGTTGACAGATCATGGTCGATACTTATAGTTTTCCTAGGCAGCACGGATTTTCAACGAAATCTTGCATGGAAACGCCGCATCACTTTCTGTTATTCGTAGACACAGTTCAAAGAACTGTGAAAGTTTTTCAAAGTCTGTCATGAAGCTGTTGATGAAGTGAAAATTGTAAGGCAAGAAATGGTGATTGTATATTCCCACTAGTAAAATGTTAGTCGCCTTTCTCTCATCAGTTGCTGATACTTTTAGTTTGCGCATTTTATTCTTCAAAAATGGTTCAAATGACTCCGAGCACTATGGGACTTAACATCTGAGGTCATCAGTCCCCTAGAACTCAGAAATACTTAAACCTAACTAACCTAAGGAAATTACACACATCCATGCCCGTGGCAGGATTCGAACCTGCGACGTAGCGGTTGCGCGGTTCCAGACTGAAGCGCCTAGAACCGCTCGGCCACATTGGCCGGTTTTTATTCTTCACACTTGTTTCTTGAAGTATTGCATAAGGTTAGCAAAGACAGGCCATGATAGCCTGGCACCATTTGAATACACTTCAGTAAACATCTGCATCACTACTGTAGCTGTTTAACATTTGTCACAAACGATAACTAACCACTTTTCAGACTGTCTTACACGTCGGAATGTCTGAATAGCATTACGAGCAGGATTTTTGATCGCTACAGCAGCAGAGCGCAGACTGATGGCCTTCACACGCGTAGGTACAAACACTTTTATCGCAATCCGTCGATTTTTTTCTCTTTGTATGTGGTCGTTGGTTAGTAAAACTTCATATGTTTATTTAATTAATGTTTAACTGTTCTGCGCAATGCGTGTTGAAGTGACTGCTCCTGTCAGGTTAAAACTGTGCGTCTGACCGACATTCGAACCCAAACTCTTGCGTTTTCCGGGCAATGCGCATCCAGTCACCCTTCATCAACCAACTCATAGTTCCAGCAAGACACGCAGTAAAGCCTCTGGCGTTTGGATGTGAGTGAGGTAGCGCAGTGTTTAGCGTACTGGAACACCGTCCAACCATCCAGATATAAGTTTTCCATGGTTTCCCTAGATCGCTTAAGGCGAACACCGCAATGGTTCATTTTGTAAAGGGTGCGGCTTATATCCTTGCCGTAGTCCAACTTGGGTGGCTTTTTCGTTGTCTTGGCGTTAAACCCTAATCTTATTTCGTTATTGTGGGGTATGAAATGCAGAAAAGAAAGCTTTGAGCACGCTGAGGTGCGTGCAGCAATCTTTACTCAGTAGCATTTCCGCAACTTTGTATGAATTTCTCACTACTGCGACATCGTGATGATAAAGGAGTCAGTGAGTACGCCTTTTCCGCTCCCTCACCTTCAAAAAGTTCAATCCTTATATTGGCTTATAATTGCTCCACGTCGTTCGGCTTCGGAGGAAGAGTTATTGTCTTCTAAAGGGACGTAATTCACGCGGAAAGTTTACTTTCCCTGGGCTGCATGGCTGGGATTTTAAACAAATTATTCCAGAAAACGAATCCTATGCGTTAATTATTGGGCCACTTTGTTAAGATTCTCGAGGGCGAAGGGCGGAGAAAAACAATGAACGGAAGCTACTGGTAGACGTTACTTTTTTCACCCACTTTTGTCCCCATTTCATAAAATAATTTGTAGTTGGCAAACATCGCCACTTCACGCGTTTATCAGATATGGACAGGACGTGAGATACTTTGTTGCCCAAATTTATGGTCTTGCTGGTGGCCTAATTTTAGGGTGTGCCTGAGTATTAGTTGAAAAAACGTGACTAGCTCGACAACACTTGGCTAAAGTTATAAAGTTCAGCTGGATGTAGGTTTCAGTAGTCATACAGAAGCGCAGATGCTTGCACAGGACAGACTATTATGGGCAGCTGAATGGCCCTAGATTTCGGGAAAAAACGCAACAACTTCGTGATTTACTGGGTTAGGCGTGCTCGCTAAGTCTGTAATTAGAGCGTTAGGGGCTGCCGTTGCTGAAGAGTGCTTCACTCTCTGGGTCCAGTGAATCATTCAAAATGCAGCTGACCTTCTGTCGTAATGAAAATTAAAGTGAGATAAGAACCGTGTGCTGAACATGTGTCGAACCCAGCCTTTGTCTTTCATGAAAAATATTCATACCAGCAGAGCAAAAACGAAAAAACTGTGGCAGTGATGTGCGCTGCAGGACGACACGCAGGAAGTATTAAAGTAAAACTTGGCCAAGAGGCCCCTGAAGAGGGGCACGCAAAATGCTATCCCAGAAGATAAATATAGTGCGCAGTCACTTTTTTAAAATCCCTTCAATTTCACTCCATTGCGACGCAGTAAAATTTAGCTCCAAGGTGCGTACTGCACCTATCTATAACAGTGCAAACGTTTAGAGCCTTGTGATGTCACCCCTGGCTCTTTGACGCTTCAAACAGAAAGGTGTCAACACAACTGAGGATAAGGTCAGAGCTCAAAACTTTATTTGGGTGTAAAGTGAATGAATGATGTCACATCGGCACCAAATTACGTCAAAAGTCTGCCCAACACCAAAGTGTACGTTTCGTACGATGGGAAGGTCATCACACCACCTCTTACCACATTTCGCCCATTCTTTTGACGCCTATGCAACGGAAGTCAGAATCACGACGCCCGGCGTTGAATTCGCGCGGATTTCTTGTGGGTGGCAAAGGAAAACATTTCAGACGTACAGCTGCTCAAAACCGACACGAAAACACCTCAGGAGGTGGCACAAAAGGCATCAATAAATCCACACCTTCTTTTGGGGCGTCCGTTTACAACACATTTCACGATCGAAAACTACAGTTTACAGTGCGATACGCAACAACAGAACGACATTCCTGACACCCTTCGACACTGCTGACACCCTCCGGACGATACAGCCCTTCTCTAAGGACATAGCAAGGCTGCAACTCCATTGAACCTGATCCGACTCTTGGAGTGTGGTACGACCACAATTTTTCCCTGGTATACAGGGTGGAGGCACTAGGTACCTTCAAGAACATCCGACGAAATTGGAACGTGGTTCAAATAACGAAGAGTGTTTCCTTCTTCAGCCCTCATGTGGTGTGACCACTGTGGGGAGGGGAGGGTTGAGACGTTGACACATGCGTGAATAAAACGGCAAAGGATTCATGTAAAACGCCCCAGTTCGACAACCGCCTCAGTAATCCCACACACCTTTGTTGAGCACTTTAAAATGATTTGTACAGAGACAGAAACAACTCTTGACCGAACCCCAGGCAACACCTCGACAACCTTCAGCTGAGTGGCAGTATGCTAGTACCTAGCATGTGCTTGTGGGCATGGGGAATCTGGGTGATATCGCAAGGGGTTACCTGGCTGCGGGAAATCGGTCAATAACTGTCTCTGTCTTTGTGCAGGTACAGTTTTAAAATGCTCAACAAAGATGAGTGGGTGGCACGGAGGGTGTTGCTGAACCGGGTGGTTTCAGAGGGACCGTTTGCAGTCTTATTGACCCACGTGTCAATGTCGCTGCCCCAATGATCACGCCACAGGAGGGCTGAAAAAGCGTAAACACTATTCGCCCTTGCGGTCACTTTCAAATTTTATCGAAGGGTTTCTAACGGTCCCTAGTGGTTCCACTCTGTACACCAGAGCAAAAATTGCAGTCGCACTGCGCTCAAAACGGGTGCGATCGCGTTCAATGAGATTGCAGCGGTGCGATGTGTTTAGAGAAAGGTTGAATCGTCCGAAGGCTGTAAGCAGTGACAAAGGTTATCAAGAATGTCGTTTTGTTGCGCGTCACAGCGCAAACTGTCGTTTCCGGCTGCAAAATGTGTTGAATGAATGCCCAAGGAAGGGATGGTTTCATTGACCTCTTTACGCCACCCCTTGATGCTTTTTCTTGTCGATTTTGAGCGGCGGTCTGTCTGAAATCTTTACCTCTGCTATTCATAAGAAAACCGCATGATTCCAGGGTAAGAAAGGAATTGATGATCTTCCCATCGTGTGATAAGGCCACAGTGGCGTTGGATACAATTTTGGTGAAATTCGATATAAACGTGACATCATTAACCCACCTTGCATGCCGCATGAACTTCGGAACTCTGGCTTTTTTTCGCATGTGTCGACACCTCGCTGTTCGATGTGTCGTAGAGACCGAGCGTGGCGTTGCAGGGCGCCACACTTCTGACCATTACAGAGGATGGTTGTGGGCACCTTTCAGCCAAATTTCAAACTTGCGCGTCACAATGGGGGGGGGGGGGGATGTCGAGGTTTCAAACAGTGATCCTTTCAGTCTTTTGCACAATGTAGTGTAGCGTGCACTGCACTGTCTTAAGAGATAGGCAGGTGAGACGGACTAAGAAAGCAGCCAGCCTGAGTGGATTTTGGGCAGTTCCCCACACTCGTTTAGGCGAATATCCTTAGGCCCTTTGCTGCCATTTCTTCTCTACGCTCAGTGCGTTTTGATGTCCAGAAGTAGTCTATACTGATGGCTTAATGGTTGCCGGTCACACTAGCTTTGCTTATTTTTATGCGGGATGTACTGGATTCTACTCCTTGCTGGATGAGTGCAGTATTTTCACTGCAGAATTAGTAGCCATCTTTCATGCTCTTGAGCATATTTGTTCCTGCACCAGTAAGTCTTTCCACATTTGTAGCTACTCTTCAAGTAGTTTGCAAGCTCTTGACCAGTGTTAACCTCGCCATCCCTTGGTTCTAACTATCCAGAATGCTCTTTGTGCCCTCAATGTCAATGTTTAGTGGTCTTTGTCAGAACTCCAGGTCCCAGAACTGCTCTCATTAATGATCGGTCACAACGCCCATATAGTACTAGGGACAGAAAGTGGGCTGAAACCAGACGTAAAGAGTAATGAAATCCTAAACTCAGACTGGAATGTATACCACAGCGACAGGCTGGACAGTGAAGGGGGAGGCGTGTTTATAGCGATAAGAAGTTCAATAGTATCGAAGGAAATTGACGGAGATCCGAAATGTGAAATGATTTGGGTGAAGGTCACGGTTAAAGCAGGCCCAGACATGGTAATTTGATGTCTCTATAGGCCCCCTGGCTCAGCAGCTGTTGTGGCTGAGCACCTGAAGGATAATTTGGAAAATATTTCGAGTAGATTTCCACACCATGTTATAGTTCTGGGTGGAGATTTTAATTTGCCGGATATAGACTGGGAGACTCAAACGTTCATAACGGGTGGCAGGGACAAAGAATCCAGTGAAATTTTTTTAAGTGCTTTATCTGAAAACTACCTTGAGCAGTTAAACAGAGAACCGATTCGTGGCGATAACATATTAGACCTTCTGGTGACAAACAGACCTGAACTATTTGAAACAGTTAACGCAGAACAGGGAATCGGCGATCATAAAGCGGTTACGGCATCGATGATTTCAGCCGTAAATATAAATATTAAAAAAGGTAGGAAGATTTTTCTGTTTAGCAAAAGTGACAAAAAACAGATTTCAGAGTACCTGATGGCTCAATACAAAAGTTTTGTCTCAAGTACAGATAGTGTTGAGGATCTGTGGACAAAGTTCAAAACCATCGTACAATATGCGTTAGATGAGTATGTGCCAAGCAAGATCGTAAGAGATGGAAAAGAGCCACCGTGGTACAACAACTGAGTTAGAAAACTGCTGCGGAAGCAAAGGGAACTTCACAGCAAACATAAACATAGCCAGACAAACAAAAATTACGCGAAGCGAAATGTAGTGTGAGGAGGGCTATGCGAGAGGCGTTCAGTGAATTCGAAAGTAAAGTTCTATTTACTGACATGGCAGAAAATCCTAAGGAATTTTGGTCTTATGTCAAAGCGGTAGGTGGATCAAAACAAAATGTCCAGACACTCTGTGACGAAAATGGTACTGAAACAGAGGATGACAGACTAAAGGCCGAAATACTAAATGTCTTTTTCCAAAGCTGTTTCACAGAGGAAGACTGCACTGTAGTTCCCTCTCTAGATTGTCGTACATATGACAAAATGGTAGATATCGAAATAGACGACAGAGGGATAGAGAAACAATTAAAATCGCTCAAAAGAGGAAAGGCCGCTGGACCTGATGGGATACCAGTTCGATTTTACACAGAGTACGCGAAGGAACTTGCCCCCCTTCTTGCAGCGGTGTACCGTAGGTCTCTAGAAGAGCGTAGCGTTCCAACGGATTGGAAAAGGGCACAGGTCATCCCCGTTTTCAAGAAGGGACGTCGAACAGATGTGCAGAACTATAGACCTATATCTCTAACGTCGATCAGTTGTAGAATTTTGGAACACGTATTATGTTCGAGTATTGTGACTTTTCTGGAGACTATAAATCTACTCTGTAGGAATCAGCATGGGTTTCGAAAAAGACGGTCGTGTGAAACCCAGCTCGCGCTATTCGTCCACGAGACTCAGAGGGCCATAGACACGGGTTGACAGGTAGATGCCGTGTTTCTTGACTTCCGCAAGGCGTTCGATACAGTTCCCCTCAGTCGTTTAATGAACAAAGAGCATATGGACTATCAGACCAATTGTGTGATTGAATTGAAGAGTTCCTAGATAACAGAACGCAGCATGTTATTCTCAATGGAGAGAAGTCTTCCGAAGTAAGAGTGATTTCAGGTGTGCCGCAGGGGAGTGTCATAGGACCGTTGCTATTCACAATATACATAAATGACCTTGTGGATGACATCGGAAGTTCACTGAGGCTTTTTGCGGATGATGCTGTGGTATATCGAGAGGTTGTAACAATGGAAAATTGTACTGAAATGCAGGGGGATCTGCAGCGCATTGACGCATGGTGCAGGGAATGGCAATTGAATCTCAATGTAGACAAGTGTAATGTACTGCGAATACATAGAAAGATAGATCCCTTATCATTTAGCTACAAAATAGCAGGTCAGCAACTGGAAGCAGTTAATTCGATAAATTATCTGGGAGTACGCATTAGGAGTGATTTAAAATGGAATGATCATATAAAGTTGATCTTCGGTAAAGCAGATGCCAGACTAAGATTCATTGGAAGAATCCTAAGGAAATGCAATCCGAAAACAAAGGAAGTAGGTTACAGTACGCTTGTTCGCCCACTGCTTGAATACTGCTCAGCAGTGTGGGATCCGTACCAGGTAGGGTTGATAGAATAGATAGAGAAGATCCAATGGAGAGCAGCGCGCTTCGTTACAGGATCATTTAGTAATTGCGAAAGCGTTACGGAGATGATAGATAAACTCCAGTGGAAGACTCAGCAGGAGAGACGCTCAGTAGCTCGGTACGGGCTTTTGTTAAAGTTTCGAGAACATACTTTCACCGAAGAGTCAAGCAGTATATTGCTCCCTCCTACGTATATCTCGCGAAGAGACCATGAGGATAAAATCAGAGAGATTAGAGCCCACACAGAAGCATACCGACAATCCTTCTTTCCACGAACAATACGAGACTGGAATAGAAGGGAGAACCGATAGACGTACTCAGGGTACCCTCCGCCACACACCGTCGGGTGGCTTGCGGAGTATGGATGTAGATGTAGATGCTGGGATTGCGGGCAATTAAATCGCCAACTAGCTGGCCAAATAGGCTACCGGCGGTCTGGCTCGTGGGATCAGTATTATACCATTAATTTCTAAGGATTTAGAATATGGAAGGGCATACTCTGACTTTGTCGAACAAATTACATGCCATAAAGGAGGCACTCCATGCAAGCCTCTCACAAGGACTCCGTCATCCTTTGCTGGCTCTGCATCGACCATACTCAGCTGACTCATGGTAATGTCCTCTGTAATGAGGATCTGCCCCATTGTTGTTGTGGTGCCCATTTGATGGTGATCCACATTTTGATGACTGTGCTAACCTAGCCGCGCTGTGGCGGACTCTTAAACTTCCTCTCACTTAACATGGCTTTTTATCACACTCTGAGGGCACCTCATTCTTGTAAGCCCGTTGAGGAGTTTGGCAGAACGCCCTGTTGCCTCCTCTGCTCTGAATGGGCAGCAGCTGTCTGGGCTTGGTGGTCCACCCCAGCCCTCGCCTACCCACTGGTTTGCTCTTTTTCACCATTCATGTTCTGTTTGACTAGCAGTTCTATCGTTGTCTTCCTGTGCTTCTGATGCTCTGTCCATGTTGCTAGTCTTTCCTGGGTATTCGTGTGCGGGGTGCCTTTCATAAGGGGTTGGGGTATGTACCACTTCTCCCTTTCTGCCTTTGGGGGCCTCCAGCTGCTCCCTGACTGAGGCACCCTACGTGCCTCCTTTCTTCCTTTCCCTCCTTTTCTTCTTCTTTGTTCCTTTCTCTAGGCTTTCTTGACTTTCGATAGACTTAGGGGTTTTGCACACTAGGCACTTACTTGGTGTGTAGTTTTGCTGTCTTGGGTGTTCCAGATAGAAAGGAGTGATGACCTCGTAGTTTGGTCCCTTTTAATCATTAAACCAACCAACCAACCAACTACTCCATGTTGTGTACAGCACAGCTTAAAGCATTGCTCCCTCTCTTGGAGAAAGAACACCGTGCTGTTTCAGATGTTCTCATTTGAGCTGACTGCAGCATCCTCGATGTAGATCTTTTCAGTGGTACTCTGTATTCCAGCGCTGGAGGATGCCCCCCCCCCTCTCCTCCGCCCCCTATACAGGTTGTATTGTCACATGCTCATCACCATGAGGAGCATTGAAGGTAGCCCCTTCCAGTGGAGGTTTACGACGGTCGAGAAGGTTTTCAGTTTACTTGAACGAGAAACACCTGTCATCGATATGCACCTGGGATTGTAATAGGCCTTCATTCGGAGGACATGGACGAAATATCTGCGTTTTTGTCTTCTCGATGAAGGGTCATGTATATGACGCCCGACAAGCGACAAGGGATAAAATATGGTCCAAAATAGCACTTTACTGACTTCTCTGGTAGTCTCACTTTCAGCACAGCTCTAAAAATCCATACCAAGTCTCACAGGCTCACCTCACTGGCTAGAGTCGTGAGCATCCAGGGTCCATATGTGATCCAGCTACCTTGCTTCTACAGTCCTGGTGTCGAGGTGTTTCACGGTTTCGTCTTAAGTATAGCCTGATTGAATCAGGAACAGTGTATCCATTGCCATATTGGCATCACTGTCATGGAGCAGAAACAATGGCGTGAAGCCTGTAGTGTCTTGCTTCACTGCGTTCTATGCAAACGTCACGATGGGCAGTAACTTACACCACACTCTGTTGGACACCAACGTACATTGAGAGAAAATTTACAAATACCATACTAAAGCGTTGTGTGAGACCATTCGTCTGTGGGTGAAGGCATTTGTCATCCTGTGTGTGATGTCACAGTTTGAAATTATCTCCAATAACAGCCGTCAACTGGACAACTTTTCCTCGATCATAGATGACATGGGGGCTCCATTTTTCAGAAGGTCTTCTTGCAGAAACTTTGCAGTTCTGAAGCTTTGGCAGTCTGAACAGCTTTGGTGACAGAGTAGCGAGGGACATAGTGGATTCCTATTTGTCGACTTTGGGAACATCACCAAGAGGTAGATTCCAACTTTATGGAAAAGCGCTGCTGCAGGCAGAGTTGACATCAGTTGCCCTGGAAGTAACTGCGACACTGCCTATTTCATTGGCATTCTTTACAGTGGTTCACATAGTGTCTAACGGACCAGAGTCTTCATGAATGCTAGGTGACCAGTGTTGGTGCGGCGTGGAAATACTTCAGGATAGTTGGCCGTCGATGAGCCGGGATGACTATCAGCCATTCATCTTATAGCATTAATTGTAATTTGTTTGATTGGTTCCTCCTCCTTCAAGGCTTCTGTGTTTTTTTCAGCAGTGATGGATCTTCCCTCTGTTCTGCAGCCATGACATTTATGACTGAGACTTCGTCCACGGAGCTGTGTTCTACCAAAGCAATCCTTGAAAGCCAATCAGTGTTCTTGTGTTTGCGTCCACATTTGTATAACACTGTGTTGTATTCCGGAAGCCTCAGTGCCCATCTCGCCAGTCGACATGTTCAGGGCGTTCACGATGGAAACATACCGGCGTGTTCTTCTGTCCTCCAAATGTCTGTTGTTCTGCTTGGCGTTGGGTATACCTGCGTTGGTCGGATGCTGGGCTGTCGTTTGATAGCTGCAACATAATCCAGAGATTGCAGAGACCATTCTTCTTGGCGCGTTCGACTGGTGGCTGAGGTTGGTACTAAAGATAGATACTTTTCTTCAACATTTTCTATTAACTTCTGACGCATGCGGTCGACATTGGTGTTTTATATCCCTGGTGTATTCGGTGCGACAATAATGGCTGCCATAAACTGCTTATCTCTTCTCTTACTACCTAGCATTTGAAAGAGGCGACTTCATTATTGTCTTCCACAACTGACTGTCACTTCTTTGGTCCGAGTTGTTGCCGTTGGATTTCCTCGATGCTCTGACATCACTTGCCAAATTCTTTGTTGTTGTGTGATCCTTTACCAGAAGAGCTTAGTACAAACCTCATGTGACGCCTTACATAAAGTGTGAAATTTTGTCGGCTTGTGTCATAGTCGGATTCAGAATGTGGCATACGACCAAAACTTTCTGTATGTAAGTTTCTGTTTTCCCCAAGAAGTTTGGCCTTGTTCTTCAGATAAGCAGACTTGCTGCTGATTGTCGTTTTCTTCAGTTCCACCTGGAATTTGTCTCAGCTTTAGAACTTCTCTTCGTTTTTTCTCGAGCCACTGTCGTGCTGTGTCGTCCTGACCAACGTCTCCGGTAAATACTGATGGATGCCTGGTGTGCAGCTGACTTCCTACTGTTTTGGGAGCCTTGGTTACATTAATACACGGACTTAGGAACGATTTACTGCTTGTTTTCCGGTTCCTGTCCATGTAGACGACAGATTTCACTTTGCCTACTTGGCGCCACTGTATTTAAATGTTTTTAAATACCCGGCGTCTCCACCAAACGACGCCACTTCGTAACCACAATAAAGTCAAAATCCTAAAATAGGATCATCAGTGAAGTATAACACTTAGCACTGAAAGCACGTTTATTACAGGCACAGTGCAGAACTGCTTCGTGGATGGAGTGTGTTGCTATTTATGCAATCACTGAATATTGCAGAATATGCAAATATAAATAATTTCGAGACCATTATAGAAATGATAAATACTAAGTAATAAATATTTATTGATGATCGGTTTTGAACCGGCGATCCACAGCACTCCAGCATGCTCAACTGCAGCAAACTGCGAGAAAGTCAGCCCGCGGAAATATATAAGAGTTATACGTACTTTGTTAATAAATTTCTTCTAATTTCCTTTGTGGGTGAAAACCTTTGTAAAACAAAAATCACAGCTAGGTTTCAATTTTCTTTGTGATATTCGTTGTTGGCATAATCCAACTGATAAATATTAGTTAGCTTCAAGCAGTTCATATTTTCACTGTTGCACTGTGTAGTACGTACGACGTTTACTTCTCTGTTCTGGAACTGCTTGCCTCGCCGGGTATCTTCGCAAAATGTTTGCGTAAGATAGGCGAGCTTCGGTGCGGAAGGACCGAATCGCCACTTACGCGTCAATGGCTCGTTTCCTTACGAATCTTGCAAGTTGTCCAATGATCGTGACGTCCAGTGCGTTGACGTTTCCGCCCGCTGTGACGAAATAACTTGTGGCCGCTAAATTGTAGGGGCGGACTCTGTGGCTGTTATTGTTTTGTGGCCAATCGGCGGGATGGAGGTTCAAGGCTGTGACAGCCGCGGCGGCGCTGCCCCCACCCTGGCGACGGGAAGTTATCTCGGGATAATCGCACCCTCGTTTAGACATTCGCGTCGCCGTTACATCACGGCGCTTCTCACGCCAGTTGTGGCTCCCCGTCTCTCTTTCTCCCTCCCTCTCTCCTAGCTCCTCGGCGCAGATTTACAGTCTGACCGACTGGCAGATTCTTTGGTCGTTAGGCGTTTTGCGTCCTTACAGGAGGATGAGAGCAATATAACGCGCGATGTTTTCATTAGAATGAAATGACACTCGAAAATCAGTACCGGAGGGGGACTTTACCCCGGGTTTCCTGCCTTGCGCGAACAGTCGCCTTAACTATTAAGCTACTGTATCTGAGCAGGCTTCCATGCCTGACTCACTTACCCTGCTGGCCATAAACCCTCTAGTCCCATCAATATGAAAAGAAATATAATTTTATAATTTTTAATATAATTAACCTTTATTATCACAGTAAGCAGCAAATCCAAGAAGAAATGGATAAAAAATAAAAACTATTGTTTCAAGGAGGTGGTTTCACTTTGGAACTAGGACATACGGTTTTCAACCACACATCATTTTATGTGATACATTTGACAGCAAATCTGCACTTTTACTAGATTCAGTTCCACATCTCGAAACTTCCGTGAACTCATAATACCAAAAACAGATATATATATAAATAAACACATGACACAATCTGCTACAGTCAAGAAGCACAACCTCCGCGCCAGCTGTTGCTTTAAACGGTATAAGTGACTGCTGCAATGCACTACTTTCGTAATAGTATCTCACAGTATCACTGCCTGTCTCTGTCCAGCAATAGCATCTTTGGTTTCATGCTAAAGGCCTTGGTACTTAATACATTAATAAAAAGGTATTTTAACGCAGAAACCACTTTTATTCAAAGGGTTAAAATTGAACATTTGGGAGTGACATAAAACAACGAAAATTTTATTGTGCGTATACAGCTTAGTAGGAAGAATATGGGTGATTTTGGGGGTGTACAAGGTACGAAATATAGTACACAGATCAGCCATCTCTGGCAGCAACAACGTGTCTAACCGGACTGGGCATAGAGTTGAACTGTGCTTGGATGACAGATGCGCGTACGTCATTTCATGCTGCTTCAACGCTATGCCTGAGTCCATCAATTGTAGTAGCGTTCCAATCTCACGAGAGCCCATGACGGAATGTTTTCAGTGGGTGAGAGATAAAGGGAACGTGTTGGACAGTGCAACATCTGAGGTCATCAGTCCCCTAGACTTAGAACTACTTAAACCTAACTAACCTAAGGACATCACACACATCCATGCCCGAGGCAGGATTCGAACCTGCGAACGTAGCGGTCGCGCGGTTCCAGACTGTAGCGTCTAGAACCGCTCGGCCACTCCGGCCGGCCCAAATGTAACACCTACTCGTTTACTTGAGAATGGCGCTACAGCCGAAACAAGCTTTTAGAAAAGAAGAAACATTGCTAATTAAACTATTACAGCTCATCTGGAATTATTCATTATAAAATGTCACATTAGTTTGTATTCTCGTTTATTCCACATCCATCATGAGAATATACACTCCTGGAAATGGAAAAAAGAACACATTGACACCGGTGTGTCAGACCCACCATAATTGCTCCGGACACTGCGGGAGGGCTGTACAAGCAATGATCACACGCACGGCACAGCGGACACACCAGGAACCGCGGTGTTGGCCGTCGAATGGCGCTAGCTGCGCAGCATTTGTGCACCGCCGCCGTCAGTATCAGCCAGTTTGCCGTGGCATACGGAGCTCCATCGCAGTCTTTAACACTGGTAGCATGCCGCGACAGCGTGGACGTGAACCGTATGTGCAGTTGACGGACTTTGAGCGAGGGCGTATAGTGGGCATGCGGGAGGCCGGGTGGACGTACCGCCGAATTGCTCAACACGTGGGGCGTGAGGTCTCCACAGTACATCGATGTTGTCGCCAGTGGTCGGCGGAAGGTGCACGTGCCCGTCGACCTGGGACCGGACCGCAGCGACGCACGGATGCACGCCAAGACCGTGGGATCCTACGCAGTGCCGTAGGGGACCGCACCGCCACTTCCCAGCAAATTAGGGACACTGTTGCTCCTGGGGTATCGGCGAGGACCATTCGCAACCGTCTCCATGAAGCTGGGCTACGGTCCCGCACACCGTTAGGCCGTCTTCCGCTCACGCCCCAACATCGTGCAGCACGCCTCCAGTGGTGTCGCGACAGGCGTGAATGGAGGGACGAATGGAGACGTGTCGTCTTCAGCGATGAGAGTCGCTTCTGCCTTGGTGCCAATGATGGTCGTATGCGTGTTTGGCGCCGTGCAGGTGAGCGCCACAATCAGGACTGCATACGACCGAGGCACACAGGGCCAACACCCGGCATCATGGTGTGGGGAGCGATCTCCTACACTGGCCATACACCACTGGTGATCGTCGAGGGGACACTGAATAGTGCGCGGTACATCCAAACCGTCATCGAACCCATCGTTCTACCATTCCTAGACCGGCAAGGGAACTTGCTGTTCCAACAGGACAATGCACGTCCGCATGTATCCCGTGCCACCCAACGTGCTCTAGAAGGTGTACGTCAACTACCCTGGCCAGCAAGATCTCCGGATCTGTCCCCCATTGAGCATGTTTGGGACTGGATGAAGCGTCGTCTTACGCGGTCTGCACGTCCAGCACGAACGCTGGTCCAACTGAGGCGCCAGGTGGAAATGGCATGGCAAGCCGTTCCACAGGACTACATCCAGCATCTCTACGATCGTCTCCATGGGAGAATAGCAGCCTGCATTGCTGCGAAAGGTGGATATACACTGTACTAGTGCCGACATTGTGCATGCTCTGTTGCCTGTGTCTATGTGCCTGTGGTTCTGTCAGTGTGATCATGTGATGTATCTGACCCCAGGAATGTGTCAAAAAAGTTTCCCCTTCCTGGGACAATGAATTCACGGTGTTCTTATTTCAATTTCCAGGAGTGTATGTGCTACGCCAAACGAAAACGGGGCACGGAGCAACGTCACTGTTACGTGCATACGGACCAAAAAGCGCGCCGTTTCTGCATACTTTTTGTCATGGTAGCTTGTATTTATGGGTAATAGCCAGTTGTGAAACTTATCATTTATTTTTGGAACTGTTTCGAAGACAGCTGTAAATTTATTTTAATAATTAACCACTAGTTAGAGGATTCGCTTCGTCCTCGTGTCTTATTTTCTCGTATTGTCGTCACAGACCCGGTAATATGTCGATAGTTTGTGTATTTCAACGTATTTGATAGATATTCTCTGAATAGAGATTAAATATTTAAATAAATTTACAGCAATCTTCGAAAGAGCTACATACATACACGCTATAGAAATTAGTGTACAAACAGAAGAAAAATCACTGCTAACTTAGCGTTCATTGTACTGATATATAATAACCGTCATGCAAAGCGGTTGCGTATGTCGTGGCAATGCCGCGACTTCTTGGTTATATTTCCCAACTCGCTTACTCGTCCTGTTTTCTACGCTGGTCTAGTCCACTAGTAAGTAATCCACAACAGACTTAAGTGACGAGTTTGCGCTTAAATGGGCAGCGGCGGATACTGGAGAGTCCTTTCGCCGAGCAAATGGAGCTGGCGAGTTCGGAGATGTTACAGGACCTGCTAACGAGTTTACCTGCTATAGGCCGTCTATGTACGGGAGGGGGAGGGAGGGACAAAAATAAGGAAATGTCCAAAACAAAACATAATACCATGCTTAATACTGTTCAGTGAACCCGCTGGTATTCAAAACAACTTTTAGTCGTCTCGGAATGGATAAATACCGTTGCTGTAGGGTTTTCAAGGGAATCTTATGTCATTCTTCTTGCAAAATAATGGCAAGTTCAGGTAACTATGATGGACGTGGATAGCGATCACGCACCCGTCTCTCCAAGTTACACCACAAAGGTTCAACAATATTGAGATCTAGTGATCGTGGTGGCCTGGGGAGATACGACAGTTCATCCTTGTGCTCACAAAATCAGTCCTGTACGATGTGAGCTGTATGAACAGGGGCTCTGTCGTCTTTGAACCCAGCACCACCGCTGCGAAACAAACATTGTACCATGGGATGGACCTGACCAGCCAAAATGGTCACACAACCCTCGGCAGTGTGACCTTGCAGAGTAACCATGGGGCCCACGTTTCATTATTGGGAAGTAAACCAGGCCAGAAGTCGGAAGGAGTGTGAAACAAGAGACATCCGACGAAATGACTATTTAATTTCTCCATGTTTCAGGTTTAATGGGTTCGGCACAACGTTTTCCTGTTCCGGCCGTTTACATCACTGATGTGTGGTTTTGGAAGTCTAGTTTGCCCTGAAATTTCCAGTTTGTGGAGCTCTCTTCGTGTTAGTTTGGTGCTGACAGCGTTTCGAGAGTGAGACATTCAATTCTGCAATGACTTACAGCTGTCGTAGCCTTATTTTTCTTCAGTCCTCTGCAATTATCGTCAGTCGCGATCACCACTTCCGTCCACGTTATCACTTAGTGGATGATGTTTTTCCTCTTTCCCTGTACTCGGTATAAAACTTCGACACGGTGTCTCCTGGAAATACCAAACACTTCGGATACCTTGGAAACACCAACCACAAGAACACCAACAGTTTGCTCACTTCCGAATTCAATGACCCTCGACATAATGTGCTGACAACTGACCACGAGTGACTCTTACAACGTGCCGTTCGTGGCCGAATAAAACGGCGCAACCTGCAGGCTTGGCTAGCATCTGCATTTATGTTCAAGCGTACATTTCTCGCGGTATCTCCATATTTTTGTGCAGCCCCAGTATACAAGGTATTTCAAAAATATTCATCTGATTTCGCAAAACATTATTCTGCATATAAATGTGAAGATAGAAACATGAGGTAAATATTAACTTAACATCGACTCTAAAAGCTACCTTGGCAGCAGTTGTGAGTTGGCCACTCATACGGTTGTCGGTAGTGGTCTACCTGATGCAGCTATCTCCATCGCACGCTCCTTCGTTCATTACGCAGCGGGCGTTCAGTCGAGGAGGTGATTACGCAGTAACAAAGCGTTCTACGTTTTCCGTTTCAACGGGTGCAATTCAGTTAAAACTTTATGGCGCGATGTTCCTCTAGAGTTCGGCATTGCGCCTCCAACAGCTAAAAACATGCGACGATTTCGCATTGTGCTAGTGGCCTCAAAAGTCACATTAGCCCGCGGTGTGTGTGTGTGTGTGTGTGTGTGTTTTCTGTGTATGGAGGAGGTGGAGGGGTTGTGTAATACTCAGTTTATGACCTTCCCCTTTTAACAACTTTCGGGTGACTAAGCTGCCGTTTAGCAATACCGATGAATCCAGTAACGCTAAATATTCTCGAAAGAGTTCGGACCTAGTTTTGCTGTCGCCTGATTCTTAGTCTAAATTCGATGGAGACGCGTCGAGGATTTATGAAAGCTATATAAAACTGTGATTTAAACGTAAACAGTATGGCGAGGCTATATGCGCACGCATGTAGGTCTAAAAGAAATATCGTTGTAAAATCAGATGGTTCTTTTGAAAATCAAGCATTTGTAATTCCATGCACCAGGTAAAAACTACCTCAAGTTGCTGTCTTCACTCCTGTAGAAAATGCAGTCCAGTAATATCTAATCTTTGTGAAACACCCTGTGTACAACTGATCTGTGAACTCCGCTGCGTCCAGCGTAAGCTGTCCTTCAGCACGTTCAGAAATCTCAGCTTAGTGGTTCCCTTCAGGAGAACCACCAGGTTTCTTTCCTCTGGTGGTCATAAAATATTCTCAATTTTATTTTAGCGTTGTGTGATAGCGTTAATTACAGACAGAGGCTGCAAGTGTGGTGTTTCGTACGAAGGCGGAAAAGAAAAGAAGAAACCTTCTCTACTCTGCTTTGGTTCGCGTTAAGTTTGTCCATACTTCGTGACTCCTACTTTACGTCCGATCGTAGCATAGTGGGATATACTTGGCGGTAGAATAAAAAAAGCACTGATTTCTGATCTACAGTCTTCTCCGTAAGGCGGCCGATGTGGCCGAGTGGTTCTAGGCGCCTCACTCTGGAACCGCGCGACACCTACAGTCGCAGGTTCGAATCCGCTTCGGGCATGGATGTGTATGATGTCCTTAGATTAGTTAGGTTTAAGTAGTTCTAAGTTCTAGGGGACTGATGACCTCAGATGTTAAGTCCCATAGTGTCCAGAGCCGCATACCAAGTATCCTAAAAGTACTGAAAACCGAGTATCCTGTATGTGAAGAACTAATATTTTTTTTAAGTTTAAATGTGTCCAAGTTTCAGTGCTAAAGACCATAAATGTTGTTAGTTAAAACTACTTGCTTCACAAGTAGTAAAAGAGGCACATAATACTGAACTGATGAAAATCTTTGATTTGCTATGAACTGCTTTTAATTTGAAAATGCCAAAGTATTAGTACTAATGAACATATTTGTGGTTAGTTAAAATCACTTGTTTAACGAGTGGTGTTATAAGGCACTTAATTTTGATCCTATTTGAAATTTAACGTGAAATCATTTTGAAGTTAATTAAGTATATTATCAGTGCGAATGGTTATAAAGCATTGCAAAATAATTAATATGAAGTGGGATTGGAAATCAGTATTATTATAATGAAAAGTGTTTCTGTAAGGTGTGCATAGTTGATGATAAAGGAAGGAACAGTTAAGGGCCCCCCACTTTAATCTTTAATGGCAGGAGAAAGTTACTTTGAATCTGTGTTTTTGCACATGAATCTGAAACATTACAACTGTGGAATGAATATTAAATGTGTTATTTCAGTGTCATTATTGTACTTGTGATGTGTATATATGTGTAAGTTAAACTTGAACTCTTGTCAGGTGCTACTTAGTCTCGTGTTGTATTTGGGAACATTTTGTGCTGAATTAAAGGCTGAAGTGATGATTGCAGTTAAAAGGAGTAAAGTTTCTTTTACATTTCTGGGATTGCTAACCTATGCTGTTGATAACTATTGCTACCCAGTGTATAGTTCGTCTGGTCGTTATAGGTGTTCATTGCACTCTCCTAAGAAAGAATTAAAGTCCCTTTCAAAAGAGTATATTTAAATCCTTTGAGAACAATGTTTTCACATTATTATGCCTAATTAGGCTGGCGACCGTTTTTTGTTTCATTTACGTAAATTTTTCACTACTTTCATTATTTTCAAAATTATAGTCTTTCTGCTTTGTACTAATTACCATAATACGAAGTTCATGTTCGATACACTCTATCCGTTAGGTTAATGCACGGTCAAACTTTTCAAAATTCCTCCCAGAGGGTAATGCTTACTGCATTTTAAGGTCATATTTGGCAGTCAAAATTCCGCGGTTGCGCTATACTTGGCTTTCCTATGACAGGACTAGAAGACCGGTTATGAGGAAACAGGTAGCACGCAAACCCAGTAGTGTTATACTATTCCATCTAGGAGTAATGCTATGAAATAGGGAGAAACACGTCAAATCAGAATCAGGGAAGGTGACGAAACAAAATTTGTTCGGAGAATTATGAAAACTGTTTTTGCACACAGAAAATGAAACCGCGTATAACTGACTAGTGCGACCAATTTTAAAGTATTGTTAAACGTTTGGAGGCGTTATCCAATATGTCTGACAAGACATCAGACGAACTAGGGATTCGCTGCTAGCAAAGTAAGAGGTCGGTGTATAGCCCAACGCAAAGTATAACGGTGATACTCAAGGAACGTAAATAGTAATTTCCGCAGAAGAGACGACGTTCTTGCGAAGCACTGTTGCATATACAAAGAGAAACGCTGTTCGAAAAATACTGGACAAATATTCTGCAGCTTCCTTCGTGTGCCTCATGAAGTGACCATGGGAATAAGGTTGCCGAGTTTTGGGTGTGTACCAAGCAATATACTCCAATTTTTTTTCGCTCTCCTTACGCGAATGGAATGGGAAAGGAAATCACTAACGTTGTTGCATCGTACTCTCCGTCACGCACCATAAGGGGGCTTGCAGAGTATGTATATCCGTGGGGAACTAGAGTGGCATCTGGATCGGGGCGTGTGTGTGTGTGTGTGTGTGTGTGTGTGTGTGTGTGTGTGTGTGTGTGTGTGTGTGTGTGTGTGTGTGTGTAAAGAGAGTTGGATCGTAACTGTCTTATTCCCTTAACAATGCAGATTCAGTTCTTATTTGTTTCGGCCGTTTTTGCAAGTAAAGTGGTTTGCATGTGCAGAACTTTCACGGCTGCAGCTATGTTGTCTGCAGTTTCGAAGCAGTAGTTCCGTTAGACCGATGCTGAAGCTGAAGAGTCCGTGGCATCTCTCTGGTCGCCGTTGGAAAATGAAAATAAACATTGACATTTTTTATGCAGAAAAATTCGTCCGTGTGGTATACCCCTGATTGTTTCCCTGAAAATAAGGAAGATTACAGCCTGTGGAACGATCTGACGCTTCAGTTGGAAGGAAGGGTAGTACGAACCTATCGATACCACACGCCTGCTTATTCATGACGTCATCAAATTAGCTGAAGTAGACCGTTCATTGAAATCGTATATGCATTACATTCCATAAGAAGGCTGTTAGTTATTCTGACGACATAAGTCATTCGTTTCGCTGGCTCTCGTGTAAATGTCATCTTTCATCCAAATGTTGACCTATGGGCTGCGCTACAAATCAGCATGCCACAACAGCTTACATTCCAAAACATAATATACTAGACTATATGTGTGATCAGTGCTGTTCCCTATCTCTGGTTTAGTGCACGACATCACACGCTACGTTATTCAGGGTGTATACAACCCGGGAATGTTTTCATCCGGGAGAAAATCGGGAAAAACCCGGCAATATTTTAGAATTCCGGGAATTTTTCATTGTATTCAGTCAAATTTTTGTAGTTTTGACTGGTAAGAACCGATACTCTAACAAAGAGTATTACTGTATCCCGCTACTGCAAAATAATACCTCAGCAATAAAACATGAACGAGTGAAAAAACGAAAATAAAACTTAAACTGCAAAGTAAATGTGCCATATACAGCAACAAAACAAAGTGCTCATACAAGCGTCTGCCAAGAGCAAAATTTGTCAAAGGCTTTAGGAAGAATATGCAATGATTCGTAACAACAAATTGCCTCCGATGAGCGTGACGTCACAACTTTTTACATTAGATTCTTTTTAGCAATTACAAGCGGAATCATGCGCATGCGCCGTTGAGTAGTACCTTCTCCCGCTTCTGGCTACAGAAATGTGGCTGTTGGCTGTGTAAGCAGCCGCAGGTTCGAATGTCTTGTTTCTTTTATGACCTAATGTAAGATCTTTTAATGCTTTACACGTACGAACATACGGCTCCCTACAACATTGTAGCTGTGCAAGCGCGGTGACGCCTGTCATCTGGCGCCCTCTGGCAACTGCAGAAACGAACCCATTTCTAACAGGTCGCGGGAAAATATCCCGAATGGTGGTTTGAAAAGCGTTACTATCAAAGAAAATTTCCTTTTACGCAAGTTGAACGACGTACGAGAATGTACGATGAATTTCTTAAATCAAAGAGCGTTTGAATCTCGATTAAAAATACTCTTTGATGACGAGCCATTTAGATGAATTTCGAGCCGAGAATAACAGACATTTATGTCGTTATTAAAAATTTTAATGGCACATTTGTGTGATATATCTTAAATTGTAATACGCGCATAAAAGATCAACATTATATGTGAAAGCTTAGCTTCTCTTCCAGCGTATTAATCTTATAGACTCAATATTATAAGTGAAAGCTTTACTTTTCTTGTAGCAACACTATGTATATTAATTTAAACCATTAACTTCTACTGTTTGTGTGTTCGCACTACTTAACAGTGATGTTGCTATTGGCTGACTTCATCACGTGTCATAAGCACTGAATACCTGGTATCATCAGCTGATGAAAATCACGTGACACGAGCTATGACTGGCTTACAAAAGCGCATCACAATCTCGATTTCAATGCTTCGGAAAGTAACATGCAGTGTTTGGTGGAATTCGAATTTATACTTTCGTAATACGAAAATGTGCAGCGTACATGTTACTGCACATCAAAGATCTTTCCAAAGAGTTTTTTTCCCCTGTGTTTCATTTTCTAAAGCGCCAGGAAATTCTACGCCCATGTATAAAACCATTACCATTCAAAGGATGGATAAGTTATACAGTTCTGAGAAAAAATATACTGTCAGTTAACAGGGAAAAAGTATGTTTTCATCTGGGAGAAAATGTATTTTTAACCGGGAAATCCGGGAGAGAAATCCGGGAATTTTTCTTCTTTGTCCACGTATACACACTGTTATTACTTAACGAATCAAAGCCGACATCCGGTGTTGGTAGGTTCAACCATCCCGCAGGAAGTATTAGTGATATTGCGGGCACGTAGTAGCAGCAGGGGCAGGCCCGCTGCCTGTGGGACGCGGCGGTGTTTCTGGCTGCGTGGTGGCTGAGTACCTCGGTACACTTTCATTGTCGTCTTTTACCGCCTGCGCAGTCCTGAAAAACTTAGCAGCTTGCTCCTTTTCCGCTGTTGCATGTCACCAGCGCATAATGCCGCGTCCTCTTGCCTCTGGATGGAAGCTCCCAGTACGCTGTTGTCTGCCAGCTGCGCGCTAGAGTAGCAGAACCGCTCCATCACAGGTCTCTTGGCTGTCCAATAACGTCGCAGAACAGTATGTCGATTGTCACACAACAGGAAAGGATATAATTAAGGAGAAATCTGGGACAGAGAAATAAAGCTCAGGGAGAAGAAATCAATTTTTGGGCTAGACAATGAGTAATTCATCTACATCCATACTCGGAAAAATATGGCGGTGCGCATGGAAGTGGTTCTTCCACTTACACCACCATGTCGAAGACGTGGAACACATGTTGAATAGTATTGATAGTCCCTTGCAAAGAGTTGCAAGTTGAACGGAAATGAAGATAAAATGACAATGGAGTGCGGTCGAATTAAGTCAGGCGATGCTAAAGAAATTATATTAGAAAATACAACACTGAAAGTAATGAAACGCTTTTTTTCTGAGAGCAGATTGGTTTTATGAAAGATTCCAATATACCATCTTATTCCCCACTCTTTTGGCTACAACCCCCCCCCCTTTTTTTCCAACGTAATCTACTTTCAATGCAGTGGCCTTACGCCACCTTACTGGGAAGCCCGTATACCCGCCTGGTACACGCTACAGGTCGACGTTGGAGCCAACGTCTTGCTGCATCACCTACGTACTGCTTCCCGCGGAGTGCAGCCTTCTTTGGTCCAAACAGATGGTAGGTGCGATATCTGGGCTGTAGGACGCATGAGTAAGAACAGTCCAGTAAAGTTTTGCGAGCTCCTCTCACGTGCACAGACTTTTGAGGCCTTACGTTGTCATGGAGAAGGAGAAATTCGTTTGAATTTTTGCGTCTACAAACAAATGGTACTTCATTGCTCTTTATGGTCTTCTGTTAGGCAGCGAGAAACCCAGTGGGCGCACGCCTTTGAGCACCCAAATTGTTGAAAGTGTGTATCGACTCTTCCAACAGACACACCCAGTTGTGATCCGTTCCGTCAATCATCTCGAATAATTGTGTTCGCACGTTGCAGCATTGCAGGAGTCACCCCTGTGTGCGGCCGGTCGGCACGCAGGAGATAGGACAGGTTTGTGAGACTTTGTCGCGATTATAAACGCCTCGCCCAACGACTCACGGTGCTTTTGCTCATTGCCTGGTACTCGTAGACATTCTCCTAGGACCTACAAATATCTATGATGCTATGTTTTTCCGCCGAAGGAAACTCAATGACAGCTTTCTCACTGGAACGCACCTCCGTTACATACGCCTTTCTGAAGGCTACGTATAGCGCCACCACCTGTCGGAAGTTCATGAAACTGTAGGGGCTGAAGCGGGAATATTCCACCATGTCCCACAAAAAATTCCGCAGTTTTTCAACCGAAATTGGCGTAAAAAAGTTTTGCGTTACTTATTGAACGCCCGAGACAGGGTTGTAGCCTATCTCCGATGTTATTCAAACTGTATATTGAGCAAACAGTAAAGGAAACAAAAGAAAAATTCGGAGTAGGAATTAAAATCCATGGAGAAGTAATAAAAAACTGACATTGTAATTCTGTCACAGACAGCAAAGGGCCTGGAAGAGCAGCTGAACGGAATGGACAGTGTCTTGAAAGGAGGATATAAGATGAACATCAAAAGCAAAACGAGGATAATGGAATGTAGTCGAATTAAGTCGGGTGATGCTGAGGGAATCAGATTAGAAAATGAGACGCTTAAAGTACTAAATGAGTTTTGCTATTTGGTTCAAATGGTTCTGAGCACTATGGGACTCAACATCTTAGGTCATAAGTCCCCTAGAACTTAGAACTACTTAAACCTAACTAACCTAAGGACATCACACACACCCATGCCCGAGGCAGGATTCGAACCTGCGACCGTAGCGGTCCCGCGGTTGCGGACTGCAGCGCCAGAACCGCACGGCCACCGCGGCCGGCTTGCTATTTGGGGAGCAAAATAACTGATGATGGTCGAAGTAGAGAAGATATAAAATGTAGACTGGCAATGGCAAGGAAAGCATTTCTGATGAAGAGAAATTTCTAAACATCGAGTTTAGATTTAAATGTCAGGAAGCCGTTTCTGAAAGTATTTGTATGGAGTGTAGTCATGTATGGAAGTGAAACGTGGACGATAAATAGTTTAGACAAGAAGCTTTCGAAATGTGGTGCTACAGAAGAATGCTGAGATTAGATGGGTAGATCACACAACTAATGAGGTGGTATCGAACAGAATTGGAGAGAAGAGAAATTTGTGGCAGAACTTGACTAGAAGAAGGTATCGGTTGGTAGGGCATATTCCGAAGCATCAATGGATCACCAATGTAGTATTCGAGGGCAGCGTGGAGGGTAAAAGTCGTAGAGGGAGACCAAGAGACAAATACACTAAAGAGATTCAGAGGGATGTAGGTTGCAGTAGGTGCTGGGAGATGAAGAAGCTTGCACAGGATAGAGTAGCATGGAGAGCTGCATCAAACCAGTCTCAGGACTGAAGACAACAACAACAACAACATTGAACGCCCCCTCGTAGTTATCGAGTTTCGCTATTTCTGTAGCCGGGAAACTAATGGCAAATGGAAAAATGGCTATAAAATTTAGAATGGTTATAGTAAGAAAATCTACACTCAAAAACAAAATATTTTAGGAAGTTATTTTTAAACGTATTTGTTTGGAATTTAGTCCAATACGGAAGTGAAATGTGGATGATAAACACTAGACACGTAAACAACTCTTTGAAATGTGATACTACAGAAAAATGCTGAAAATATGATCTACAGATCGAATAATTAATGAAGAGGTAGTGAATCGAAGGGATAGGCTGTCGCGAGGTAGCCTGAGGCAACGAGGAATATGTAATATGGTAAAGGGTGGGTAGTGCGTGTATATGGTGTGGTGGATCGGGGGTGGTTGTAGAGGAAGACAAAGGGTTGAATGCCATAAGTAGGTCGAAAGGTTGTATCTTCCTGCAGAAGATACACTAAACTGCGGAGAATCCGAAATAATTTACTCTTCTGCCACTTCACATTCATTACACGGACACCAAAAAGCGCACTTGATTAGAAGTACCAGTGTGAACTGCGTAAATGTCAAGTTGGGGGAGGACGTGCTTGTTGGGCAACATGTACAGCATACGATACTTATTCACCTAAAACACCAATGTAATCATTGGACGTAACTCACCCTTAGATTTAACAGTCTTAGATAGCAACAGTAATATCGAAATAGAACGAAATTGTGGTCATGACCTCAGCCGAGAACGGCAGACACTCATTTTCGCAAATATAGTAACAACAGCTAAGTTTAATTGAATAAAAGAATCCAAGCATAGCTTTTTGAATTATTCTGATCTCTCCCAGTCACTGTTGATCCGTGTTAATTCGTCTCAACAGTAATTACATAAACGGCAGGCTTCTTAGTGGCGGTGAGATGTTTTAAGATTGATACTCAGCTGCAATGAAACAGATAGTGCAAGTTGAGTCGGACATTTGCTGACAGAAACGAATTGTTAAGAGCTGCTCGTTAAATTGTGTTCACTTTGCGCCACATTACTTTTACTTTCTTCTGTGTTCGGCAATCCACATAACTGAAGTCATTTTTGCCGACGGTTACTCTCCACTTATCTTTCGATAGGTCGTGTATGAAGACTCACTGTCTACCTCATATCAAATTTCTCCTAGTAACTTAATTTCAGCATGTTTGTAATTTAAGTTATTGTTCAGCCGACATCCTTCTCTAACATTGTGCAGCTGAATGGTCGAAATAATGAATCATACCATATTGCAGTGTACAAATGAACCCTTTTACCACCTTACAAAGATTTATGTAAAACGTGTGTAGGTATCAATAACTGACTGTATTACGAATACCATGTCGATCATTGCAAAGGAGGACTGTTCCACAGTGAACATGCGTACTTGCCGGCCGCGGTGACCGAGCGGTTCTTGGCGCGTCAGTCCGGAACCGCGCGACTGCTACGGTCTCAGGTTCGAATCCTGCCTCGGGCACGGTTGTGTGTGATGTCCTTAGGTTAATTAGGTGTAAGTAGTTCTAAGTTCTAGGGAACTGATGACCTCAGATGTTCAGTCCCATAGTGCTCAGAGCCATATTTTTTTAAGAAGCTTATTCGGATTTCGGGTCAACCGCACTGTAATTTACTTAGATTGCTCCACATTTTTCGCCAAGTAGTGGTTAAGACGGAGTCGTATTAGGGAGGAGCTGGATTAAACTCTGCTTATATGATTACTTTGAAAAAGTACACGGGCGATTTTGTTACCCATGATAGTCCAACGAGAATTTGAGGTCCACCTCTAAAGACGTTGTCGTGGACTGGGAGTTAAACCCTAATCTACTTCCTACCTTAGATTACTCAACAAGAATCGGTTTTTATAGAAAGTTTCTTACAGAAAGTTGAATCCAATGGCTTTCGTGGCCTTTAATGCCGTCAATCCGCAACACACAGTTACCTTTGCAGAATGAAGCAGTACCGGTTGAAGTGCCCATATTCTGCAATTCTGCGTGGTGCACATGTCCTTGGAGATGGAAATGGGCTTCGCCTGTCCACAGAATGTTCCATGGCCATTCGTTGTTCACTTCTGCGCGAGCGAGAAATTCTAGAACAAACGTTTGTTTGTCTTACAGGTAGGTCAGCATGAAGCAACTCCTGCACATGGATAGCAGTGCAGGATAGTTGTTAGAATTTTATGCATTGTGCTCACAAGCATGTCCAATGTTCAGGCAATTCCCCTTGCACTCCATGGTTTCACACTACCGCTCGACCCCTCCATAAATGCTGCGGCCACATCTTCTACTGAAATCAGATCACTTGTTTTCCTCCCTCTGCCACATTGCACTTCAGTAGAACCTGTCTCTCCGAATTTCGTAATCATTTTCTCCAGGCCCTTTGCAGATAGCGGGCCGATACCTTTTTTCACACCCTTGAGTGTCCGGAAGTTTTGCAGAGCTACTGGCGCACAATCATCTTGTAAAACAGCTTCGCCAGCAGCGTGCGATCCTGCACTGAGACAGTCATGCCGAGCGACTCAGATACAAACAGAAACAGCCGTGTACCCAGCATCTTTTGTTTTGCACATTCCGCCGCTTACAGAACCATCTACGGGTAAAATTTCCCTTAAATTCTTTGTTTCCATAACGTTTCACCTTTCCTTCTATTCCATTCAAATTTGACGTCATTCTGAGCAACGATTCATTTTTTTTACAGCGTTTCGGAACTGGAATTTCGGTTACAATCACCCATCGTATCACTTCTCGCTCGCTCTCGCTCGCTCTCGCTCGCTCTCTGTGGTCTAATCCTACGCATGGGTGTAGAGGCATAACGTAGTAAGCCCCTTGACGACCTGCCTCCACGAAGCTTTGTCTTCGGTATGGTGACTTGCTTGCTGCAAGTCCATCTCGGCCAGGCTTTTAATCTGTCTATCCACCGCATTGGTGGACGTCCTCTTTTTCTTCGGCCGTTGACTTTTCCCTCTGTGAGTGTTCTTTCCTTTGCCCCTTGCCTTCTGGCAGTGTGGCCAAAATACGTATTTCAGCTGATTTTGGTTGACGAGGATCGAGACTCTTGTTCTGATACCGAGCTGCCTCAGGATCTATGCATTAGTTAAATGCGCTGCCGATAGTGTTCGAGGTAATATTCTATTGCACCACATTTCAGAGCATCAATCCTGCTACGATCCGCCACCTTCATCGTCAAAGTTCATGCTGCATAGCTCACGGTAGGAAAGATTAAAGTTCGGACGAGGGTGAGCCTTATCTTGTCAGTGATGGAGGCGGCCTTCCAGATGCAAGCAAGTTTCCCTGTAGAATTTCTGGCAATCGGATTGCGCGTACGAATCTCAGGCCCGCAATCTCCAGTATCAGGAACGACACATACTAAACTCTCGAAGGGGCTGATGACCCCTTAGCCAGCCATTATTGTGTTGTAAGGTCTGTTACCAGTAGGGCAATCTACAGTCATCTTTTTGGCCTGTGTTGCCGATTTAAGGACCGTATTCTCTGCTTCGCTCGGCCATCCTTCGTATGATGGTTTCCAATTGATATTCGTCTGCTGTAATTTTCAGAGTGTCATCTCCATACCTGAAATTAATTTTTCTGCCGCTTATGCATGGGTGTCGTCATACCTCCTTCATAATGTGCTCACTATATGCATTGAGCAATAGGGCGACGGGGGGTGGTGGTGGGGGGGGGGGGGAGGGGAGAGAGAGAGAGAGAGAGTGTGCAACCTCGTCTCACTCTGACATTATTGTTCAAATCTTCCCGCAAATAAATGGTTGTTGGCTGCTTTGTAAGTGCCAGAGGTTTACAAAGTCCGTGCTAAATCTAAATGTATCCATCGTACGTCCAACCCTAAAGAAAAATTTTAAAATATATCTGACTCTGCTATCAAGCTTATAGAATGGCGCAATGCCGACCGGTCGTCATGTCATCCTCTGCCATGTAACATCGTTTGGATGAGGTATGGAGGGGCCTTGTCAGCACACCGCTCTGCTGGCAGTTATCTGCTTTCCAAATCTTGAAAGCCGGTACTTCACTCTAGGGTAACTCGTCATCTGGCATCACTAAGCTCAGTACACACCATTTCAGTCCTCACAAATCTCCGGCAGTACCAGAGATTGAATCTGGGTCCTCCACATGACAGAACTACATCCAACTCTACTACGATTATTACGCATTGTCCCTCACCAGTACGTGCCTGGCTCGGGATTCTAAGCATTCCTTTGTGGATGACCACTTAGTATAATAATCTTACAATACTAATTGACATAATATTATGTCGAAAATTCCGTCCTAGTAAGTATGTACTGCTGTGGAAGTTACACTTTGTCTTCATTATCAACTCGATTCGTTTATGGGAGGCATTAATTTTTGGTGTTTGACCAGCTCGTACAGTTTATGGCGCAGCGCACTAGCTTATGAGGCCACTGCACAACTGTGCTTGGTTGCCTGATATGGCCCGTAATGTCAACAGGTGCACTATATCTTGAGTAGGAACACTAATGAGTGTTCTAAGCCTGTCATTAATGCAAGGGAAAATGCTCCTCTTGGACATTCCAGTGCTCCTAGTGTATCATTGTGACTGCCATTATTCCAATCTTCGTATTCTTGCTATATCTGTGCTGTATCTGCAGATTCCAGTGATCTCATATACTCGACAGCACTGTGCCCCTTCTAGCCTTTTAAAGTTCCATGATAACTACTAAACATCTGAATATCCACTATGTACATCTTACCATTGTTCCTTGCCGCTACCGATGAATGGGTTGCATTGATAAGCTGATAGCAAAGCGAACAGTAACACTGAGGACAACTTTGTGGTATAACATTAAGACATACAGTGGAAAATTTCTAGTTGCAGATAGGCATAGACAATCGTTTACATTTTGACGGTTTCTTGTGTAACAGCTGTGACATTTTCAAAATAGTTATTTTCATTTACTTTATAATCATACTTTATAATCTATGGATTGTGGATGATTAGAATGATAGCGTATTTGCGAGCTGTAACAAGTAGGGAATTCGTCTCTGCTTTGATGGAACCTCCATCACATTGCGAGTAGCACTTAGTTATCATTGTAGCTCGTTGGAGCGGTACACCATAGCAAGAGTGTGGTTTCTAGGTGGTTTCCCACGCTCGCTTAAGCAAATACTTCGCTGGTTAGCCGGCCGCTGTGACCGAGCGGTTCTAGGCCCTTCAGTCTGAAACCGCGCGACCGCTACGGTCGCAGGTTCGAATCCTGCCTCGGGCATGGAAGTGTGAGACGTCCATAGGAGATTAGGTTTAAGTAGTTCTAAGTTCTAGGGAACTGATGACCTCAGATGTTAAGTCCCATAGTGCTCAGAGCCATTTGAACCATTTTGAACCTCCTGCACAGTCGAACCTTCACAGCTTCGTCGATGACAAACTCCTAATAGAGCGAAGCATGGTGGAAGATTTTTGTCATTAAAATTTTTTTCAGTGGTTGATAGTGAGTTTGTGGTCGCCAACTGATGACTTGTGTAGGTATCTATATGTAACGTGGCTTAGGTGTTCCCCGCGTGACCGCTACGGTCGCAGGTTCGAATCCTGCCTCGGGCATGGATGTGTGTGATGTCCTTAGATTAGTTAGGTTTAAGTAGTTCAAGTTCTAGGGGACTGATGACCTGCGAAGTTAAGTCCCATAGTGCTCAGAGCCATTTGAACCATTTTTTTAGGTGTCTCGTATAACGTTGGGATACAACGCGTAAACAGCTGCCGCTTTCACAAAACATACTGTATTTCCCAGTGTTCGAGGCATTTATTGGGCATAGTACATCCTTTCTCTACTTGGATGGTTTGATAATAGTTAAGACTGTCAGCTCCCAACGACGAAGGAAGTCGTCGAAATCTTGATATCGTTGAACGTAATGCGCCAAGAAAACCGCAGCAAATCGCAAGATTTTCTTCGCCAAAAACGATGTTTCCATGAAAATTTGTATGGATTTTCAGCAATCCCCGCCAGCTTCATGTTGACTAACTTTGTATGTGCGTATGACTATAGTCTTTCATCCATTTGGCATTTGTAGTCTTCTACGAATCGGATACGGTTTTGTCACTTTTCATTTAGCCCTTTAAGGAGTCACATCGTCTTCTGTAGTGTATGAATACGTTTAAACAACACAAGAAAATACTCTCCTTAAATTAGCGGTGCGAGTTGCATACGTTCATTATAGAGCCGTCCGTAAGTCCGTATTGATCTACGAACAACAGAGCGAGGAGCCCAATGTACCAATCTCGCTAAAGTTTCCTGCCATGGCCAGGGTACCTACATTACAGCGCTGCGTCATGTACTTGTAATTGTTCCAGACTTCCGCTCTCGGTACGGAATTCCGGTCACGCCGACGGGCGATTGAATAGTCATCAACGGCAGCGGCACGTTGATTAGGTAATCTGCCTGCTAATGACTTCTGAAATTCAAGCGGGCCAAATGGGAGAAAACACGTATCACGCATTTGCTTTAGGAGCTAAAGTCTTTCCAAATTATTTCGCCCACCGCTGCAAAAAAATTGAGCTAGGCTCAAATAGTATGAGGAATAACAGACATGGCTTATTATAAATAAAAGCGAAGACTGTCACGGGTGAAAGTCATGATAATAGAAGAATTAAAAAAAAAATTCCACTAAACACGGTTCTACAACCAAATATGCGGGTACGATCGAACACTGACTTCAGAATGGAAATATTGTGGTAGTTAACAGAAATTTGTTGGAAATGTCAAGTTTCCGATTAAATCACCAACTAATTTGGATCAAATTTAGCCGTTGACGCATGTTTGGGAATGTGATATCTGCACGGTAGACATCGGCGCATTTTGGTGCTGATGTAAGACATGTAATTCGTCCAGACGGATAGGTCGAGCAGGTCCTGTGCTCTTGTCTCCATCATCACCTGACCTCAATCTTCTGTTTCGGTCTGTCACACAAGTGAGGTGTGCAGCGCTCTCGTTGACAGTGTTGAGCGTTGAAGGACTTTAGAAGAATATTGCGCATTCTTCTCTATACTTAGATGTCTTATCTCCCTTCAAAGAGAAGTGCGGTGTTGTATCCGACAACACGTGAAACACCACTTTTAAGAGATACGCGTGTACCGTGCATTGTAACACGTAACATGCTGAGTAGAGTTGCACAGTACGTCATACTAAGTTAGGCCATGGATGAAATTTGAGCCCAGTTAGATGAGGACTTAATCGAAAAGTTTATGTTTGTACTAACTAGAACAATACTCTAAAGTGAGTAGTGTTTCGCAAGCACACATTTGCAATTACATCGCAAGTTGCTCGTTTCCTGACTCATATTTACTGCGACGTTTTTGCTTCTAATATAGTATACTTCACCGATGTCAGTTTCCTCTGTTAACTATGGACACTCCATATAGTATGTCTTCAGTTGCAAAAACAGCAAAATAGGTACTGATACTAAAAGGGGATAATGATAAATTGCTATTGTTCTCTCGTGCAGCCGCTGGAGGGACTGTGTGACCTAACCTGTTTAAAAGTGAAATGTCTGACGTCAGTTGTGGACAACAAAAACACAATTTTCTTGCTTAGATGTTTACATGCACAGTGCCACATATTCTGTACATTCTTTCACCGCTTAAGTTGTCTGTAATTAGAGATGATCAGTGAATGCTGTAAATAGGAGTTCCCGCGGAGTTCTGTAACTCCGCTTATCTTCCCTGCGAAGCAATCGGTGTCCAGAGGAAGGGAGGAAGCGGTCTTGTTGGCCGGAGTTAAGCCGGCCAGCGTACGCTAGGTGGAAATGACGAATACACTGCGTATCACAATTACAGGATCACTTTTTCGATATCCTGTAATTCTCCCGCATTGCGACGCATAGTTTTGAAAGTTGGCTCAACAATGTTCGCAAAAATCTTCTGTAACGTGGCAGAAGCATGCCTCCCTACGACGCCACCCTCGGGCTCGGCGACGCATCAAATAGCAGGATGTCGACACTTGCGAAAACAAACCATCATGTGAGGTGTCAGGTGGATTAACGGTGTCACGTTGGCACCCCAATTCTACCCAACACCACCGTGGACATGTACCACCATTGAAGATCGTCGCATTCCCTTCTTACCTACATTTCTCCCTTTCCTTTGATGCCTTCGCAGTGGAGGTCAGAAACGCCACACCCAGCGTTGAAATCACTCGGCTTTCTTACGTGTGGTCGTCAAAAAATTTCACACACACCACTGCTCAGAATCGACGCGAAAAGGGCTGAGGGGGCAGCGTAATGGGCGTCAATGGAACTACGCCGGCCTGTGTGGCCGAGCGGTTCTAGGCACTTCAGTCCGGAACCGCGCTGGTGCTGTGATCGCAGGTTCGAATCCTGCCTCGGGCATGGATGTGTGTGATGTCCTTAGGTTAGTTAGGTTTAAGTAGTTCTAAGTTCTAGGGGACTGATGACCTCAGATGTTAAGTCCCATAGTGCTTACAGCCATTTCAACCATGTTTTTGATGGAACCACCCCTTCCCTTGGGGATTGATACCCACACATTTCGCGCTCGAAAACATTTCGCAGCCCGATGAGCAATAGAACGAAGTTTCTGACCACCTTTGACACTATTGGCGTCAAACGGAGGGATCAACCCTTCTCCAAGGATGTCGTGGGCTTGCAACCCTACTGAAACTGATCGCTCCCCTTTAGAGTGTAGTTCTACAGAATTTTTGCTCTGGTGTGCGGGGTGGCACCATTGCGGACTGTTCAAAACTATTCGACAAAATTCGAAAGTGATCCGAAGCAGCAAAGAGTGTTACTGATTTTTCAGCCCTCCTGTTTCGCGCTCTGCTGTTGCGTGATGACAAGGGGAAGGGGGCGGATGCGATATACACACGTGTGATAACCCAGTTCGCAAACACCCACGGCGCCACCCGCTCATCTGTGGTGAGCTCCTGAACCCTTTCAGACCTGATTTTTTTTTTCTCTAAAGGACTGAAAATTTTTATTTATGTGGTAATGCTCTCAGATGATTTTTTACTGATTTTAGATGTAAGATGTATACAAAATATGGCACCGTTTTCAAAAAATAACAATATTCAATTACACAGTGGAATATAGCCAACCAACCACATTCGTGAATTCTGGTGGTCACGAGCTGCTGCGCACTGCTACGTTGACTAGCTGATATTCTCGTAGTGATGGCCAACAGTTGGCAGTACTTGGGCATGATGAAAAGGTTGAACATTCACAAATGTGTACGTCAGGTATCCATTGGGAAAAATACTTCTGTTGGAGCTAAGACACAGTAAAAGTTAGTGTACACAATTGTTTCCAGAGGGTCTGAAAGGGTTAAAAATGTACCTGTACAGCCAAAACCCGTGACGAGAGAGTCCTAATAGCTTGCGGGCGGGCTACGCTGCTGCTCTTGCGCCTGCTAGTAGGCTGTCTGGAATCCGAGGGGTGTGGTAGGGGTTGCCGGTCAGCAATAGCCTAAGACATCGTAAAAGGTTGTTTCGGTTCAGGTATATTTTTAAAGTGCTATAGGAAGGCGGGTGGATGCCACGGAGGGTGTGGTCGAACTGATAGGGTCGTAGAAGAACCCTTTGCCGTTTTATTGACGCATGTGTCAATGTCGCACACCTCCGTATTTGGTTTTGAACGGTCTCTAGTGGTTCCACAGTGTACGCCACAGCAAAAATTACGGTCGCACCGCACTCCAAATGGGTGCGATCACGTTCAGTGTGGTTGCTGCCCCACGGTGTCCTAACAGAAGTGTTAAAGTGTCTGGGAGGTGTCGGCAGTGTCAAAGAATGTCGTCCTGCAGCTTATCGCACTGCGAACTGACGTTTCAGGAAGCGAAATGCGTGAGAACTAACGCCCCAAGGAACGTGGTAGTTTCATTGACGCCCTTTATGGCGCCCCTCAAGGCTTTTCGTGTTGATTCTGATTGGCGATGTGTCCGAAAGGTTTCCCTCGGCCATCCTACTGCTGGGCGTCGTGGTTCTGACCTCCATCGCGGAGGTGTCAAGGAAGTTACTTGGTTGAATGTGGCTAAGAGGGGGTTTGAGGACCTTCCCATCCTGTGACACTTACACGGTGCCGTCGGGCAGAATTGTGGTGAAATATGATGCCAATGTGACATCATTAACCCACCTTACACTTCACATGAACTGTTTGTGAAAGGTTCAAAGAAAACTTGAGTTTGATTTCAAACATGTACCCGACTCACACGATTATACTTTGTGGTGAATTCAATTTACCCTCGAAATGTGGGCGAAAATACATGTTTAATTCCGGAGGTACGCATAAAACATCATCCGAAATCGAGCTAAACGCATTCTCTTAATATTATTTCGAGCAATGAGTTCATAAGCCCACGCGAATGGTAAACAGTTGTGAAAACACACTTGCCGTCTTAGCAACAAATAATCTTGAGTTAATAACGAGCATCAAAACGGATACAAGGATTAGTGAACACAGATTGAGCGAGATTGAATATTGTAATCCCCATCCGGCCGCGGTGGTCTTGCGGTTCTAGGCGCTCAGTCCGGAACCGCGCGACTGCTACGGTCGCAGGTTCGAATCCTGCCTCGGGCATGGATGTGTGTGATGTCCTTAGGTTGGTTAGGTTTAAGTAGTTCTGAGTTCTAGGGGACTGATGACCACGGATGTTAAGTCCCATAGTGCTCAGAGCCATTTGTAATCCCCAAATACTCAAAAATAAGCGTAAAATGTACCTATTCAAAAAAAGCAGATAAAAATTCACTTGACGCCTTTCTTAGAGACAATCTCCACTCCTTCCAAATTATTAATATAAGTGTAGACCAGATGTGGCTTTAATTCAAAGGAATAGTATCGGCAGCAATTGAGATATTTATACCAAATAAATTAACAAACGACCGAACTGATCCTCCTTGGTACACAAAACGGGTCAGAACACTGTTGCAGAAACAACGAAACAAACATGCCAAATTTAAACAGACTCAAAATACCCAAAATTGGCGATCTTTTACAGAAGCTCGAAATTTAGCGCGGACTTCAATGCAAGATACTTATCATAATTTCCACAATGAAACTTCGTCTCGAAATCGGGCAGAAAATCCGAAGAGATTCTGGTCGTATGTGAAGTATGTTAGCGGCAAGAAGCAATCAATGCCTTCTCTGCGCGATAGCAATGGAGATACTATCGAAGACAGTGTTGCTAAAGCAGAGTAACTAAACACAGCCTTCTGAAATGGCTTCACAATAGAAGATGAAGTAAATATTACAAAATTCGAATAAAGAACAGCTGCCAACATGAATAATATAGAAGTAAATATCCTCGGAGTAGCGAAGCAACTTAAATCACTTAATAAAAGCAAGTCTTCTTGTCCAGACTGTATACCAATGAGGTTTCTTTCTGAGTATGCTGATGGAATAGCTTCATACTTAACAATCATATACAACCGTTCGACCGAGCGAGGTGGCGCAGTCGTTAGCACACTGGACTCGCATTCGAGAGGACGACGGTTCAATCCCGCGTCCGGCGATCCTGAAGCAGGTTTTCCATAAATCGCTTCAGGCAAATGCCGGGATGGTTCCGTTGAAAGGGCACGGCCGACATCTTCCCCGTCCTTCACTTATCTGATGAGACCGATGATCTCACTGTCTGGTCTCCTCCCCAAAACAACCCACCCACAACCGTTCGCTCGACGAAAGATCCGTACCCAAAGACTGGAAAGTTGCACAGGTCGGACCAATATTCATGAAAGGTAGTAGGAGTAATCCACTTAATTACAGGCCCATATTATTAACGTCAGTATGCAGCAGGATTTTGGAAGATATATTGTGTTCGAACATATGAATCATCTCGAAAAAAACGATCTAGTGACACATAGTCAACATGGATTTAGAAAACATCGTTCTTGTGAAACACAAATAGCTCTTTATTCGCATGAAGTGTCAAGTGCTATTGACAAGGGAATTCAGATCGATTCCGTATTTTTGGAAAGCTTTTGACACTGTACCACACAAGCGGCTTGTAGTGACATTGCGTGCCTGTAGAATATCGTCTCAGTTATGCAACATTTTTTTTTCATGCTGTTTAAAGCGTCGCCCAACCCGTGGGTGACGTCGCAGGGCGCCACGCTTTTGCATCATTATAGAGGAAGGTTGTAGTCACTTGCGAACCAAATTTCAAACTTACGCGTCACAATGGGAAACAATTACAGGGTTTCGAAAAAGTGAGCCTTTAATTGTGCTGCGCGGTGTAAATGGAGCAAGCTGCATCTGTTCAGTGCAAGGGGAAGTGCGTAGAAAAAGTGGGGTGGTTGTCGACGGTGAAGAGAGGCATGGCACTGGTGAAGTGCAGCGAGGCGCTCGCAAGGCAATCTATGTCCGGGCCAGCCTCCCTGGGGGATCACTGGGAAGAGGAAACACTGCCCCTACCCTCGGGGACCCTGGCTGCGGGCCGCTCGCCGTTTGCACGCTCCATTTCCTCACCTGCCGTGAAACATCGCTCCCGCAAAACAAGGCACGTATTTGTCATTCTTCCCTTAAAACTTGTTAATTATAATTCTGTTTTATTGAGATTCTCGGCCTGCGTAGTTTCGTCTGGGATTTTTTTTTTAGTAAGCGAATTTACATTATTTTTTTGTCATCTCATCTCATGTTACGTCATGTAACTTCCTGTCATGTCACGTGATATCATGTCAGTATAGCAATTAAAGCAAGTTCATTCAAGAGAAAAATGTAGGCTTCAAACATCTGGCGGGTGAAGGCGGCGGCTCTAGATTTGCAGCAAGTAGGGAATATATGTGTTTGGCGTGCTTTCGACGATGAGAGATCATGAAGAGCTGGAGCTCAAGTAAGGATTGAGGAACGGTGGGGGAGGAAATGGGACGTATCGTTTCCAAAGGAATCATGCTAACATTTGCCTTAAGCGATTAACGGAACCACGGAACGCCGAAATCTGAACGGCCAACGTCGAAATTGAACACTCTTCCTCCCGGTTGCTAGTTGCAAAGGGCGTGAAACCCCGCAATTTTGTTTTTAGCCAAATTCCGCCCGTTGCTCAACACTGTGTGACCGAGCGAGGTGGCGCAGTGGTACGAGCTTATATGGATTTCAACCATCTTCAACATTTGGCGCATTTGCTTACAGACGTGGTTCATGACTGAAGTGCAGATCGGTCTCAACTCGGTATTCTAGGAAATGTACATTTCACTGGTAAGTTGACGGATCCGTATTCTGCAAGTTTCAAAGACAAATAATCTCCATCTCCGAAACCAACAATGAGCTGGAGACTGGTAAATTCTTCCACGGACAGCACAGACAATTACATGTTATTTTACGACTCTCTACCAACCAACCCACGTGCTGCGTTCGGTTGTTCGTTATGAAGTACGAGGAAATTACAAACACGGGCTTCACACCTATTTCTGATACCTCATACTGCTTAAAATATTCATTTGTAGCCATTAAATTAGTGTCCTATGCGCCTTTATAATTATTATTGGCTAACGTTGCGAGGCGATATGAACTAGAGCGAGCACATAAGTCAGTAGTAGGGAAGGCGAACGGTCGACTTCAGTTTATTGGAAGAATGCTAGGAAACTGTAGCTCATCTATAATGGAGACCGCTTATCTAACGACAGTGCGGCCCATTCTTGAACATTACTGGAGCGTTCGGGATCTCCAGCAGGTTTGATTAAAGGAAGACATGGAAGCATTTCGGAGGGGTGCTGCTAGAATTATTACTGGCGGGTTTGATCAACACGGAAATTCTCCACGAACTCAAATGGGAATTCCTGGAGGGAAGATGATTTTCTTTTCGCGGAATGCTACTGAGAAAATTTAGAGAATCCACATTTACAGCTGACTGCAGAATGATTCTGCTGCCGCCAACTTAAATTTCGCTTAAGGACACCTAACGCAAGATTGGAGAAATTAGGGCTCTTACGGAAGTGTATAGACATTTTTTCTTTGGTCTATTTCCTAGTGGAACAAGAAAGAGAATGAGTAGTAGTGGTGTAAGGTACCATCCGCCAAGTACCTTGTGGTAGCTTGCAGAGTACGAATGTGACTGCCTAGTTAAAGCAATGCGAGGATGCTCTTTTATCCCGCAATGACATGGCTACTGCGCTTAATGGGCAGAAGGCGGCACCTTTTCTGCTGGTGACTTGATACCAGTTAGACGCTGTTGACCCAGGGAGCCTGCATTATGTGAGCCCGGGACGCTAGGGTGCTCCAGATGAATCACAGAGCATTACACTGCTGTCTGGCCTCGGCCTTCTTATACATACCACGGAGGTGCACAACTGCCTGCTTACGAACGTACCCTCTGTTTCTTCCTATTGAAGGGGCAGCCTGTTACAATGTAAGGCGATAAAAAGGTTGGATATCTTTTTAGTGTTTCGGAGAATCCGTCCAACTTGAGAGATCTGAACTGACAGTCATTCCGCCCTTTGCGGAAGTGGGGATGTAACATAAGCTTCCACATTGAGTCTTTAGCTCTGCAACGGAGTGTCAGCTGTTGCGAAACATCCTGCCAGATCAAAACTGTGTGTCCGACCGCGACTCTTACCAATAAGAGCATCATCCGAGAAAGGCAAGATTCCGGTTTCGTTTCCTGGCCAAGCACACAGTTTTAATTCTCCAGGATGTACGATGTGACTTAACCTAGCTACTGTACTCAGTGTTACTTCATTTTACAAGATTTGACTTTCCATCGACTAACTCATCAGCAATGACTCACACATTCATACCTGACTAGTAGTACATCATGTATCTATTGCGGCTGCTATCTTGCCTGTTGAGGGGAAAGTCCGCAAAAACGAAATTTCTACTGTCGAGTCCGAAAGCAAATGTTTTTATCAGATTGGAAAGCATCATGACTGATACAGGGGTTACTGACCGCAAGGTTGTTGCAGCGAGAGGGAATAGCGTAACACCCAAACCCACCAAAAATGAACGCAAAATTTATCTATTTAAAAAGGCAGTTAAAAATTCGATTGACGCCTTCCTAAGAGACAGTCTCCATTACTTCCGAACCAACTATGAGATTATAGACCGGAAGTAGCTTAAATTCAAAGAAGTCGTACTGTCAGCTCTTGATAAATTTGTACCAAACATATTAATAAAGAGACGGAACCGATCCTCCATGGTACACAAACTAGTTCAGAACACTATTTCAGAATATTATTTCAGAATCGACAAAAAGGCATGCCAAATTTAAAGAATACAAAATCCCGAAGATTGGCAAAGTTTTACAGAAACTCGAAATTTAGTGCAGATTTCAGTATGAGATGCTTTTAATAACTCCCACTGTGACACTGTCTAGAACTGTGACAGAAACTCCAAACAGATCCTGGTCGTGTGTAAAGTACACCAGCGGCAAGACCCAATCAATCGCTCCACTGCGCGATAGCGATGATAATTTTATTGATGACAGCGCCACTAAGGCGTAGTTAGTAAATACGGTTTTCCGAAATTCCTTCAACAAAGAAGACGAACTAAATATTCCAGAATTCGAATCGAGAACTGCTGCCAACATGAATAACTCGATAGATATCGTCAGTATAGTTAAGCAGCTCAAATGGGACAAGTCTTCCGGATAAGACTGTATAACAGTTAGATTCCTTTCAGAGAATACTGATAAAACAGCTCGATTCCTATCAGTCTTGCAGAACCGCTCGTTCGACGAAAGATCCGTACCGAAACAGTGGAAAGCTGCATAGGTCAGAGCTGTACACAAGAACGGAAATGAGTATTCCGCCGAATTGCAGACTCCTATCACTGACGCCGATTTGCTGTAGGATTTAGGAACATAGACTGTGTTCGAACATTTTACCTCGAAGAAACTGACTGTTTACACATAGTCAGCACAGTTTCAGAAAATATCTTCCTTGTGCAACACAACTAGCTCTTCATTCTTGGGAAGTAATGAGTGATATCAATATGGGCTCTCAGATTGATTCCACATTTCTGGATTTCCAGAAGGCTTTCGCTACCGTTCCTCACAAGCGGCTTCTCATCAGATAACATGCATGACTATAGAATATAGTCTCAGTTGTGCGACTACAATCCTGATTTGCCTCTTAAATTGTTTGCAGATGATTCTTTCACATACCGCGGAATGCTTAGTAGATGCAACAAATCTACCAGAGAGACTGCCGACACACACTTTTCCGTTCTCTGCTAGAGTATTGGTGTGCGGTATGGTATCCTTCACAGATAGGATCGACAGGACATCGAGGAAGTTCAAAGGAAAGCAGAGAGAGAGAGAGAGAGAGAGAGAGAGAGAGAGAGAGAGAGAGAGAGAGAGAGAGAGAGAGAGAGAGAGGCGGGGGGGGGGGGGGGAGGGGGGGGACTCTATGATAAGCTAGTTGGGGTAGCAATCATTAAAACCAAGGCGTTTATGGATGCGGCAAGATCTTTCACGATATTACTATCTCTAACTTTATTTTCCGAATGCGAAAATAATTTGTTGATGTCCACTTACACAAGGAGAAATGATCATCGTAATAAAAGGAGAAATCAGAGCTCGCACTGAGAGAGATTTAAGTGTTCGTTTAGTCTGCGCGCTGTTAGAGATGGTAACGCTAAAGAAATAGAATGAAAGTGGTTAGAAAACCCTGTGCTAGATACTAAATTGTGAATTGCAGAGTAGTCATGTAGATCTATATTCAGAACACTAACGATTATGCGAGAAATAGGGAAAAAGCAACCTTTGTGCTGTTCTTGTTGGAACGTCAGTGACGGCAAGTTTTCTACCAGGAACATATTGAAGGAGGTGATAAAGTGGCGTGGCAAAGCTGTGGGCTTGTAATAGTGTCCAAATTTCAATCTAGCAGTCTTTACGCTTCCCACTGGGGGCCGAACAGCGCAATAACGCAGGGTTCGGTGTGGGGCGGCGGTGGGGTGAGTGGATTGCTGTAAGCTGTTGTGGGGTTGTTAACCACTGAGGGATACAGGGGGGACGAAGCCTCTACGTCGTTTCTAGGTCCCCAGTTCCACACAAATATGGTTTAAAAGGGCGCCTGTCACTCGGAATTGAATGTACGTCGACCGACCTCTCCGTAGAGGGACAGCTTCATAGCTAGTCATCTCACACGCCGTCTTGTCAGTTTGTGCACTTCCTTGTTATATAATTGAATTGACATGCCTTTCACATTCATGTCTAGCACTCCGAGAGTGCGCAACGGAAGTGTTAAAATAAGTGACGCACGTGTTCAACCGCTTGTAAATAACGTTGAGAGATGCATGGAAATGTCTTCCACAGTTCTAAGCTCCTGTTTCTGAATATTTAATTTCCCTCTTCACTGAGTTCAGAGTATTACTAATGGTTGGCTATAAGCCAAATATGGAAATGGGTAACCTTTTGGATGAGCATCGTGTACGTTGATATGCTCCATTTCGCAAAAACCTGTCAAGTTGTGAATGCATGCCATCTGTGTGGAAAGTTTATCGCGTTCGTTTGAGATGGTTTTCCATGTTATTTTTGTCGCACTATGTTTCCTCGAAGTAATAGATGTCCTTACAATACGCGTGACTTATTTCGCAGAAGTCAGGATATTTTTCTTTCTTGCGATACTTGCGAACATGCGTAGTTGTTAACGCAACCTGGTAAGCCTCGAACGCGGCTTTAGAGGCTATGACGAAGAAAGCTGGGATATTTTTAATTCCCCTCTTGTTTAGCCATCTGCCTCCTTAAATTCATTTTTTAGTGTTCTTAACTAATTACCATTTACGCACCTGAATATAATCTGCATTTTCATAAAAGAGAAAGGTTGACCATCATTTTAAAGAATATAACACCAGATCTAATTTTGTGCTTAGTTTTATGTGTGTAATTAATTTTCTAATTTATTTCAAATATTCCTAGTTAGTATCTTCTGTTATAGGGCGAAAGTCTATTGTTGATGTATAAACAAATATAAATTCTGTAATAATTATAAACATTTGGAGGACGAAATATTAGCAGACTTAAAGTGTCTATTTGGCTCTAGTCGGAAACATGTTAGCATAGCCAGTCCTTCATTAATTCCAAAGTAATTAACAGTTTTGTCAAAAGTATTGTTTGCGTAACTACGTATGTTAATTTCACGATTTAAACAAATAATTCGGCTGAATTCTTGCAGTAGAAGAAACTGTTAAAAATAACCAATTTTTCGATGTATTCCGTTAATATAATGAGTTAACTTTTAATTGTACTTTCTGTAAATTAACTTCGAACAATGTGTAGTTTCAGTACCGATTATTGTGATATATAAGGGCGCGATTTTTTGTCACGAGACAGTCAGTCCATGGTCGAGTTTCAGACGAGTAACCTGTGCTGGTTAAAACAACAACAATGCTTCAATTTAACTGTGAAATAAGTGTTAAACAATTAGGCCGCGTGTAAAAACCAATGACAGGGACAGCTCCATACGTACTTGATTATTCTTCAAGAACTGTGGACTCTGTGGTTATGTTTTTTCTGCTCGTAGCTGTTCAACAGTCTAGCAGTATGGGGAGTTCCGCCCGCAAACTATTAATAAGGCTTTTTTCAAGTTAAACAATAGTCTACTGGCCATATGACACTGTATTATTGGGGGTTGTGAACAGTGAAATCAAAGTACTATGAATCACAACTGTGCACTTTTCGGCTACATAATTTGCAATAGTCAGTGTCGGAAACCACAACCCATTTTTTCAGCCAGTGTAGCAACGCAGTACGTCGACACAGAGAACAGCAATCAACAAACGATTTTTTCAGCCAGTGTAGCAACGCAGTACGTCGACACAGAGAACAGCAATCAACAAACGAAGAATCAAAAGCAGGTGGGACCGCCACAAGGCGGTACTAAGCCGTGTATGAGCCACAAACGTTGTCCGTTCTTTTTAAAATTTGTGGTCGGCTGTGAATTATGACCGCTATCACAAAATTTGAAATGAACATTGCATGGTTTTATCTTTTGTAGTAATATAGTTAGGAGAACAGATAAATTTTATTTCTGGTCGTCTTTCTTTCCGTTACTGAACAAGCCAGCTGCTATAGTTTAGATATGGTCTTCATTGGCTCAGCTGTACTGAATAATAGGCGCCTTAAGGTTTGCTATAGCTTGCTTTGATTATTAACGTACAACGTTTTCTGAGAAAACTATTCCACTGAAATGAGAACCTTCACTTTCTTTTTAACAATATATTTTGCGTCTCATCAGTGGTGTGTTCGAAAGTATCATCAAGCCCCCGCCATCTAGCCGATTTTACGTGTAGTGTCTAATGACGACATGTTGTTGGTTAGAGAAATACTAAGCCATAAACAAAGTAAGGTTCAAAAAATGGTTCAAATGGCTCTAAGCACTATGGGACTTAACATCTGAGGTCATTAGTCCCCTAGACTTAGAACTACTGAAACCTAACTAACCTAAGGACATCACACACATCCATGCCCGAGGCCTGCGACCGTAGTAGTCACGCGGTTCCGGACTGAAGCGCCTAGAACCGCTTGGCCACCGCGGCCGGCAAACAAAGTAAGGGAATACTGTATATACCCATTAGCTTTCATTTTGCCATGGCTTCTCATTTCACAACAAAATATTCTCACGTCACCCGGACATTGGTAATCTCTCATAAATTACGTATGATACAGAAACAACGATTTATTTCTGTTTAATACACGTTACTTTTTAGTGTACAGAAATACATAATGCCTTTTCGATGAAATTATCACTTTTTAACGTATATTAAGAATCGAGGGTATAGCTCTCGTTAATGTTAACCACTGGAATTGCGGGAAATATTGTCGCTGTAAAGTTTTAGTGGTGTTCGCGATGTTCACGTGCTAAGTAGAGATGAAAGTGCGTTGCGCTGCCAACATTGCCTGTTACTTTTGGCACTTCCCCGTTTTTCTTTCCGGTACATGTCTGCAAACATTAATAAGCATCATATGTCTATACTTCGTTATTACGGAGCCATCAATGCCAGCAAGGAAAAAAATAAAAAACCTCGGTAGATAAAAATTTGAGTGAACTGATCATACACCGAAGTACGCGCTCTTCTGTTGTAGTGTCACCTACCGAAGATCTTGTTTAAATATTTTGACGAGCTTTGGAAAGTTAGGATCGTTCTTGTTACGTAGGCTAACATGATGCGCAGCTTAAGTGCAAGGGTCAGCATTGCCATAGTCGTAGGCCTGAAGTAAGATTAACACGATGGAAAAAAAAAGCAGCCAAAGTTGCAGATTTCACTATCATTTACTTGATGTGCGGTTTCTGGTTGGGGCCCATCTTCAGATCGTCCTGCAGGACAGAAAACCAAAATTACTATAATGTACAATACAGTTATTACCAAAATATTGACTGCACGTCAGAAATACAGAACATATTGTTTCAAGTTATACGTGCCAGATTGTCAAAATGGTATTTTCCAAAATATAAAAACCACGTCAGGGTACTTTATACGTATAACGAAGTGCAAATGAACAGTTCCAGAGCGCACAGATAACTGGCAATCTCTTTTCCTGCTGCCGTAAGGCATCTTGACATGGTTTTTATATTTCTGGTTCAAATGGCTCTGAGCACTATGGGACTTAACATCTATGGTCATCAGTCCCCTAGAACTTAGAACTACTTAAACCTAACTAACCTAAAGACATCACACAACACCCAGTCATCACGAGGCAGAGAAAATCCCTGACCCTGCCGGGAATCGAACCCGGGAACCCGGGTGTGGGAAGCGAGAACGCTACCGCACGACCACGAGCTGCGGACTATATTTCTGGGAAATACCATTTTAACTATATGGTACGTATATCTTGAAACGATACGTTCCGTATTTTTGTCGTGCTCTCAGTAATTTGGTAACAGTTCTATTGTACATGATTATAACTTCGGTTTTCTGTCCTGTAGGATGATTTGAAAATTGGTCCCTATTATTTTGTTGTACTGATTAACGCAAGTTACTGCCCTGCAATTACTCCAGCGTGCTGGAAGTTTGTCCTGAAGTAAGACTGTCGTGTGACGTGTTCAAGGTTGACTGAACGTCCTGAAACACCGGCGTTGTACAAAGTACCTCAAAGCTTCAGGATCAAAATTATGCAGATCGTAGAGGATCAGGTACTGAGTGCTTCAGTGCAAGGAACTAATGACAGAGAAAAATAGTTCCGTTTGGTAACATAAACAACTTAAGCTCATAGCAACTAGTCAAAATGACGACGGTCGGTCTCAGAATGGAGCTCTGGGTTCAAAATAATTTTGCTCCACTGCTTGCACACAGTATTTGTGATAGGGGCGTAAATGCTACGTCACCAGTACTATCTTTTCTGTTTTCTTAGAAGTGTCCACTTCACGCGCATGTTGAAGGACCCTTATAGGTGAATCTTCCCACAGTTTCAGTAACGAGTAATTCCCCCATCTTCAACAACCATTCATGATCTGTAAACGGTGGTGATCTCCACCGTGAACACTTCAGACACTGTGAATTGTTTTTAAGATAGTGCTATCAACGCTGATTCGGCAGGCATTTATTAGTTACGAAACGTAAACCGTTTACAAGCACGTGCTATTTCAAGATCTCGTACCGCTTGAAATATTCTTTCCGACCATTGGTTTTTAATTCTGTCGCCTATGTGTAATCCTTGTAGACGCTTCAATATACTGCGCAGAGCCACCCAATAATACGGTTAAAGTACGTAGTCTGAGTGTGTTCGTCAAGCACGAGGAATTAAGAGCGTGATGTAAACAGTTTGTGCCGCGTTGTCACCCACTGGGATGGGATTAATAAAAGTAGTGCCCCAGCTCCTGTTTGCTGTCCATCTTCGTCACCTCTTTATTAAGCGCAGGCTCGTCAAATATTTCGAATGGAGCCCCGTGCCCTCTCGTCAGACACTGTGAATTACATAGGTCGCACGCCGTCTCCTCGGTGAACGTACGGCTAGAGGAAAACCTTGTTTTATTAGTGCTCTCTTTAAAGTTCAACGAAATAATCGATGCCATCACATGTGGTCGTCTTGAGTAAGAACTGTCGCCAACCCTTTGATTTGAAACATGACAGTGCTTCAGTAGGCGTGGTTCTGTTTGATATGCTCTTGCCTCCTCCGATCTCTCGATCGACTACCCAGTCATTTATAAATAGACTTAAACTTCAACGTGGGTTCAAAAAAGTAGTGTAACTTAGCATTTTTCGCAAATGTAAATCATTGTCAGAGGCGGAAAGAGCGGTAAGTGACAGAAGTACGTAGTTCCAAATCCAACTAGGGATTTTGCGCCGGATGTAAGGATATGCAGTGTAGCACTTCCACACGTCGCCACATTTCCCTTTGCCCTTGCGACAGAGGGGACAGGAAGAGTAGTGGCGTAAAGTTTCTGATAACCAGTCCTGTCGCCAATGTCTTGGATTAAATTCCAAACCTCTTCGCAGTGTGTCGTAAAGTGAGGGCATGCGACATTGTGGTTGGTAGTCCACCTGTCCGCCGGATGGTGACATTAAGCATCATCACGTCCAACGTGAACACACACACACACACACACACACACACACACACACACACACAGGAAGCGAGCGGGTTGAAGACTCTTCACATCATAAAGGGATATGACGACAAGTGTGAATATTGCTGAAATGCTGTGTAGGCGCTGTGGTGGACAGAATAATGATGGGACAGATGACTGATCCATCCTACAAGAGACAAGAGGTATGGGGGTTCTTAAACTGATGGCAGCACTGTGACGTCGCCACGAAGCAACAACTGCAGGTGTACCCAGTGTTCAATCGTGGGTCGGATCGGTGATGATTAGTCGTGAGACCGTGTGTATGTCTTGCATGAGAGATGTTCAATTGAACAAACCATTGTGTCCATGAACACCAACATGCTGCATACATTCACCCATCCAGAATAAACAGATATGCTGTGTGGGGGTACTGCGACAGTGCCCGTGCGGCTGTGACAGAATACCAGAAACGTGTCCCTGACGGCGAACCCCCTTTGCCAGGGTATTTTCCAGGGTTTATCAAACATTACGATAGTCCAGAACATTGCCCAGTGTACACGTAACATCAGAACGTGAGACCATCCAGACGGTTGAGGAAAGGGAATACGTTATTGCAATGGTACAATGGAGTTCCCACCACCTCTACACAGCACATTAGCCGTCAGCTAGATATTCCACGAATGCGAGTGTGGCGTACGTTACATTTTGAGCGCTTATACTCCTTCCATTGGCAGCCTGTGCAATATGTGCATTCAGTTGCTTCAGTAAATAGATAACAATTTCGTGAATGGTTAGCTGTATACAGAGACGGCGTGCAGTACACTTTATTTACAGACGAGGCTACAGTTACACGCAGTGGTATCATGAACATTCGCAGTTATCATACACGGACGATGGAGAACCCACATGTTACTAGATTTCAAGTCAGATTCTCAGTGAATATCTCGTGCGGTATGATTGAAGACCTGGTAATAGGGTAGTTTTTTTCCGATAGGCTGTGACAAAGCTGGTCCACTGTTTGTTGTTACAAGGATTTAAATTACTGTACTCCTTCTGCGTGGTACTTGATTAGGGTGTTTTAGATTCACAAAGAAGTACATCGTTTTAGTTCTCTGCACAGGCCTCTTTTAACGTTATAGGCATAACATTCTCTTATTACACTATTACAATAAACATATATATATGCAACTTCCTTCGATTTTTAACCGCACAAGATTGGTCATGAAGACTAGTTTCTCTTAAATACTGCCCGCGGTCTGAGGCGCCATGTCACGGATTGCACGGCCCCTTCCGCCGGAGGTTAGAGTTCTCCCTCAGGAATGGGTGTGTGTGTTATACTTAGCATAAATTAGTTTAGGTAGGGACCGATGACCTCAGCAGTTTGGTCTCTTAGGAATTCACACGCATTTGAACATTCTTTCTTAAACACTTGCCGGTCACTTCCTCCCCCGATATTTCCTTAACTTCAAAAACGTGGTTACTGTTTTGAGGATCTGTGCCTTTCTTTATAGAAGAAGACCTGAAGTACGAGTCCAATTTTAGATTCTGGAAGCCAACATAAATTAAGATTGTGGTATGGAACGCCATACCCAAGACATGTCCTGGAATGCAGCTACCCTCTCGCTCTCTCATTAATAGTTTTCCGCTCGCGCAGTTCAAGGCGTTCTCAGTCACAAATGCTGAATTCGCACGCCTCCCAGTATCTGCCGGCAAATCACAGTCGCCTATTACGCAGAAACTATTCCATTCGTCATAGTGGCAGGAGCTCTGACGCGCCCCCCCCCCTTCCCCCCCGCCCCTCACACATTCAGTGGAGCTATCTGTAAGCCACCTGTCCGTGAGTGTACACATTACGCTTTATCTGTGGCATGTAGTACAATCCGTTAGCACCACGGGGAGCCACGTTATTTTAGCACCGGTAAGGCACTTCAGGAGGGACACTTAACGTTAGCATTTTCCTCGATGCACACTGTTTTTGAGCGGTGAATCAGATTACATATGTTCAACGTGCTAAAATTACGCCGCGACATTCATAAGGGTCCTTCTGAGTCAAATCTGAAGTGACTTTCAGTATTTATAAGATAGCTTAATTTATTTGTTGTCATCTTGCAGGCTTTCTCGGCAAAATTAATGATTTTCAAGTTTCCTTCCACAATTTTTCGCCAATTTCTGTAGTTGTCTTGGTCTGGTGTGGAGTGCGGATCTCGTTGATAGCTGCAAGCAAACTGTGAATGAGGCAGGCTGTGCGCTGCGCTTGTGATTGTTCCTCTAAGCTGGCAAGGAATAAAATACTCTCTAACAAATTTAAAGCCAGCCAAAACTCTATGCCAGCCGTAAAAAAATTGTGAGGACCTTTGAACAAATAAGCGTTCTCTACGGGTAGTGCTAACATTGATATTTTCAAATTTCAATGACGTTATTTCTCCTGTAGTGGGCATCTTGAGATTAAGTGCAGTGTAAAAAAAATTACAAAAACAGGTAGAAGGAAACGTAATAATCCTATCTTGTGCAACAACATAGTGTGCTGCAAAAGTTTCTATGCAAACTAATTGAAACTAGCCAAGGCGCGCCGTTCATAAAAACGATTACACGATGCGAATACATCGGCAAAATGCGATTAGGATATCAAAAAATTGAATATCCCCAACGTCTGTCAAACGGGTTTCTGAAAAGGACCGGAACGATGAAAAACTGCAGAGAGAAAATTGTAACGTTTGATAACCGGAGTTAATTAGATTTGAAAAGAGCGGCTATGTAGACCGTGGAAATAAATACCGAAAAATCCTTTAATTACCTTACTCGTTGGCATGCCTAAAGGACGCTGCACAAGTTAGGAACAGATGCACAGCAGAGTTTCATGGAGCGGGAGCACAACGTGTATGGGCGGCCCCGCTGACAAACACAGAAGTCGAAAAATATAGTAATCAGGCCCCGAGTGCAAGTAACGCAGCAGAATCAGATGGAATAAGAGATTTGACAACAATGATATTTTTTCCAAGATTTAAGAAGGCTGAAGCCCGCTTTACTTGATTTACTGACCCACACTTTACTTAAACAAAAAGCCTTTGTTCCTCTTAATTAAATAATCCGCCTTTCTAATCTCGATTGCATCCTGTATTATACTGTTCAAGAAATTCGTCGTTTGAGGAAACTTGCACAACACTGGGATGTATAGGAATTGTTAAAGACGTACAAAGAAAAAGTGTTACAACCGACTCAAAGAGCCTACTAAATCTGCTATCGGTAAACACCGTCTCACGTGTGAAGCTTGAAATGGAATACGAAGAGACCTTTTAGCGTTTCCTTCTTCATGCCTTTCTTTATGCATATGTCGAAATGACCATGACGACACAGTGTTCAGGAATGCATCAAGAAAGGGGGGAGGGGATTAGAGTATCTCCGCCACACTCCGTAAAGTGGGTTGCGGGGTGTAGTTTTAATCGTAGTAGTAGTAGTGCAGGGAAACTGAAGTACACGTAGGTAACGATATCTGGGTGACCTCTCATACACTGGAACCAGGTTAAATTTTCACTCCGTTAACGTGTGAAAATTCATTTTCTAGTAACACTAGGGCTGTGACTACGCATGTCGTCTTTCTCAGCAGTGCTAGTCCAGTGTAGAGATGGGCAAACTCTTTCATCCTTGGGAACTAGTTCACCGCTGATCGTTCTTTTTTTGGGAACCGTTCATTTTTACTCGTTCACCGTTCATTTGTGCTTAGTATATGGTTCTTACGAAAAACTGAAAACTAGTAGTGTAGGTGACTGAAGGATGGAGGGCACCAAGATGGGGCACTTGCCTACCCTTTGGAGTATAGAATTTTTATTCATTACAGGATTCTTACACACTTTTAGAAGTAATTTCTGTGATTCTGCAGAACCTCTCGTTTAGCCAACTGTAGCCTTGTGTGGCTGATCGCAGGGAAATAATATAGGGTGGCGCACGGAAAACCGGCCCCGAGTACAGATTGCTCGCCAATTACGGACGATGTGTTGCCCGTTACGAGCAGATACAACAAACTGACAAATATGTAATAATTAGGCAGTGAAGAGATAACAAGCTAATGCAAGCAACAATTGCGAAACAATCGATGCGATGTGTAAAGAGCTGGAGAAGAGAACGTGAAAATCTCACGCGACGCGCATGGGCTATAGCTCATGTAGTCTTGTAAACCTGTTGGTGGCTGTTTCCCAACTTAACAGACCACAACTGTCGTGCATAAAATTCTTCGTTTCGCCTTCCACTACATAGCTATGCTACGTTGTAAACAATAATCGTTTACACCCTATATATACTTCACGTTGTCTCTGAGTTCGTAGGCGTAGTAGAGACTTCATGGAAGCATAAAATAAAATGTGGTTTTCTCATACTTGCGTCACATACTTTATGTTGCATTATTAAAGTTAATGCAGCAATAATAATAATAATAATAATAATAATAAACCCCGTGGAGGCCCGGGAAAAGAATCGGCCTCCGGTATGTTCTGCCAGTCGTAAAAGGCGACGAAAAGACCAAACCACTAATAGGGCTAACCCCCCTTTTTAGTGTGATTAGTTGGTTCAGGACAGAACTAAAGAAGCCTCGGACAAGCGCCGTCGTGGTCGGGGACGACGCTTGAACCCTATGCCCGCCCACAATGGTAACGACACTGCTAGCCAACTGGAAAATGATTTAAATCCAAATAGAGGTGTTTTGCAGGATATGCTTCCTGCAACCACCCTAGAAGGAAAACAAAGACAGAGGATGAGATGGTCAGATGAAGTTAATCGACACCTCATGTTCTGTTATTACCAAGCAACAAACCTAGGAACCAACACAACTGGATACAGATCACAAGTATACACAACATTTATTACCAGATACCCAGAATTAAAATTTTTAACAGAACAACGATTAGCTGATCAGATCCGTGTAATAATAAAAAATAACAAGATACCCCAGTCAGAATTAGAAAACATCAAACAACAAGAACAACAAATACTGGAACAAAATGATGTGCAATCAGAAGAAGAAGAAAATACAGTAATGGACTCAAACATCCCACAGCAAACAAACAAAGAACAACATGCACCAATTAAACAATCAGAGGAAAACGAAATCTTAACACAGCCACCAGAACAAGCACAAATAGAACACAAAGTGACACAGATGTTAGATATAGAAGAAAAATTTCAGCTAACATATATAGAATACAAAGACACAAATACAGACATTAGACCATTCTTGCGTAGACCACCAAATAACCCACAAGTCCAAACAACAATAAAAACTATCAACACAATCATACACAACAAAATAAATGAAAACACAACTGTGGAAGAGTTACAACTACTGGTTTATATAGGAGCACTCACTACACTAAATATACACACTAGGCAGAGATCAGAACCAACCAACACACAGAAGAAACCCACAAAACCAGCATGGCAACATAGGCTACAGATCAAAATAGAAAAACTGAGAAAACACATCGGACAGCTAACACAATTTATAAGAAATGAAATCTCGGAAAAAAACGAAAAAAGTTAGGTAAAATCTCACAACAAGAAGTGACAGAGCAATTAGACGAAAAGAAGCAGAAATTACAAGCATTAGCCAAACGACTCAGAAGATACAAAAAAGTGAAAATAGAAGGAAACAAAACCAAACATTCAACACAAACCAAAAGAAATTTTACCAGACAATAGATAACACACACATTAAAATAAACAATCCACCAAACATAACAGACATGGAACACTTCTGGAGCAACATATGGTCAAACCCGGTACAACATAACAGGCATGCACAGTGGATACAAGCAGAAACAGATACATACAAGATGATACCACAAATGCCTGAAGTGATAATTTTGCAATATGAAGTCACCCAAGCAATTAATTCTACTCACAATTGGAAAGCCCCTGGAAAAGATAAAATAGCAAATTTCTGGCTAAAGAAATTCACCTCAACACATTCACATCTACCTAAATTATTTAACAGTTACATTGCAGACCCATACACATTCCCTGATACACTTACACATGGAATAACTTATCTGAAACCTAAAGATCATGCAGACACAGCAAACCCAGCTAAATATCGCTCCATAACATGCCTACCAACAATATACAAAATATTAACTTCAGTCATTACACAGAAATTAATGACACATACAACACAGAACAAAATTATAAATGAAGAACAAAAAGTCTGTTGCAAAGGAGCACGAGGATGTAAAGAGCAACTGATAATAGATGCAGAGGTGACATATCAAGCTAAAACTAAACAAAGGTCGCTACACTACGCATACATTGATCACCAAAAAGCTTTTATAGTGTACCCCACTCATGGTTACTACAAATATTGGAAATATACAAAGTAGATCCTAAATTGATACAGTTCCTAAACATAGTAATGAAAAATTGGAAAACCACACTTAATATCCAAACAAATTCAAATAATATCACATCACAGCCAATACACATTAAGCGTGGAATATACCAAGGAGACTCATTAAGTCCTTTCTGGTTCTGCCTTGCTCTGAACCCACTATCCAACATGCTAAATAATACAAATTATGGATACAATATTACTGGAACATACCCACACAAAATCACACATCTGCTATACATGGGTGATCTAAAACTACTGGCAGCAACAAATCAACCAATTACTAAAGATAACAGAAGTATTCAGCAATGATATAAATATGGCCTTTGGAACAGACAAATGTAATAAAAATAGCATAGTCAAGGGAAAACACACTAAACAAGATTACATATTGGATAACCACAGCGACTGCATAGAAGCGATGGAAAAAACAGATGCCTATAAATATCTAGGATACAGACAAAAAATAGGAATAGATAATACAAATATTAAAGAAGAACTAAAAGAAAAATACAGACAAAGACTAACAAAAATACTGAAAACAGAATTGACAGCAAGAAACAAGACAAAAGCTATAAATACTTATGCTATACCAATATTGACCTACTCATTTGGAGTAGTGAAATGGAGTAACACAGACGTAGAAGCACTCAATACACTTACACGATTACGATGCCACAAATATAGAATACATCACATACATTCAGCAACTGAAAGATTCACATTAAGCAGAAAGGAAAGAGGAACGGGATTTATCGGCATAAAAAACCTACATTACGGACAGGTAAACAATTTAAGAAAATTCTTTATAGAACGAGCAGAAACTAGTAAAATACACAAAGCAATCAGCCACATAAATACATCGGCTACACCACTACAATTTCATAACCACCTCTACAACCCTTTAGATCACATAACATCAACAGATACAAAGAAAGTAAATTGGAGAAAGAAAACACTACATGGCAAGCACCCGTATCATCTAACACAGCCACACATCGATCAAGACACATCCAACACATGGCTAAGAAAAGGCAATATATACAGTGAGACGGAAGGATTCATGATTGCAATACAGGATCAAACAATAAACACCAGATATTACAGCAAGCATATTATTAAAAATCCCAATACCACAACAGATAGATGCAGACTTTGCAAACAACAAATAGAAACAGTAGATCACATCACAAGTGGATGTACAATACTAGCAAATACAGAATACCCCAGAAGACATGACAATGTAGCAAAAATAATACATCAACAGCTTGCCTTACAACATAAACTTATAAAACAACATGTTCCCACATACAAGTATGCACCACAAAATGTATTGGAGAACGATGAATACAAATTATACTGGAACAGAACCATTATAACAGATAAAACAACGCCACATAACAAACCTGACATCATACTCACCAATAAAAAGAAGAAATTAACACAACTAATCGAAATCTCCATACCCAATACAACAAATATACAAAAGAAAACAGGAGAAAAAATTGAAAAATACATCCAACTGGCTGAGGAAGTCAAGGACATGTGGCATCAGGATAAAGTTGACATTATACCAATTATACTATCAACTACAGGAGTCATACCACACAATATCCACCAGTACATCAATGCAATACAGCTACATCCAAACTTATATATACAACTACAGAACTGTAATTATTGACACTTGTTCAATTACCCGAAAGTTCCTAAATGCAATGTAACATATACCGTACAGTTAAAAGGAAGTCACGCTTGATCAAGGTCCGCGTCACCTTCCATTTTTAACCAGACATAACGTCTGAGACAAGAAAGAAATAGTAATAAATTTCGCAATAATAAAGTTTTTGGTTTGAAAGCTCCTTCTGAACAAATGTTTTTGAGATAATAAGTTAATACCATTCTATTGCAACCTATGTCTTTTCAAATTGAGAGGCACCGCTTTTCCTACTGAGCCAAAATCGCCCACAACCCATTTTTTTTTTTTTTTCGAAGAAACCAAACTAGCAGGTTAAGCAAATTGGAAACAACCAAACTTAAAAGTAATTAGAGCCTTCGTAAATGTAATGTTTTGTATATGAAAGATACACGAAAATCGTTTTATATGAATTTTCTTACACTAAAAATTAAGCAGATTATTGAAAGTTAGCTGCTAAATCAAGTCGATGAAACCAAAAAATATACGAATAGCAAAAAAAAAAAAAAAAAAAAAAACCTTGCCTTGTTATAAGTATGTCTTCTGCTGTTCATCGATATAATGAAGTGAGCTGATATGCCCTTTTGTTACCTGAAAAGACGTACCTATTACATACAACGTAATTTTTATGTAATTTACGTAACTATAAAATACTTTTTGATTGCCGGTCGTGGACACTAAATAGCCAGAACCAAGTGCAGGGACAGTTTGGAACACACGTAAAATAGGCGAACGCAGTGAACGAAACGAACAACTAGATACCGAACTAACTAGGAGCAGTCGGCAGTGGAACTGAGACAGGTGGTCATGCGAAGAACGACGAGTGCGGCCGAGGGAGACCGAGACCGAGGCTGGAACGAGAACTTCCGAAGTGACCCCCGTGACCGAAGTGAACTAGTGAACCGATCGTTCCTCGTTCCCGGGAACTATAAGTAGACCGCCACGACCGAAGTGAACTATGAACCGATCGTTCCTTGGAATTCGTTCCTCGGTCCTTTCGTTCATCTTGGTGAACCGTTCCTTTGCACACGTTCGTTCGCGAACTACCCATCTCTAGTCCAGTGGGCTATGCAGGAAAGCCTCTGTGCGACTTGGAAAATTGGAGTCGAGAGATACTGCTCTGGGCCGTATGACGTGCTTGGATAGCTCAATCGGTACAGAAAAGTTCAGTGGTAGGGAGCGAGGCGCTGTGTTGCACAGTTTTAATCTTTCGGGGAAATTTCGAGAAACCAGTGCTTTGCTGCCGTGCGGTACTGCTGCTCCTGTATAGGCCAGGCAGGCGCTGCCGAGAGGTGGGGATGGCGTCTGGAGTTAGGGGGTCCGTGTTTTTCCACTGTCTCGGCGCTGAGTTGGGCGAGCTGTCTATCAGCCACTTAGTTGCGCAACGGAGGTGGGCCCGCGCCCCTGTGCCCACGGCTCATTGGCACGCCCCGTCAATTTCTCGACTGCAATAAACGGACGTATTCCCTAGTACTGGCCGCCATATGCGATTGACATCTATTTGTCCTCCTGGCTACTGGAACTTTAAGGTTCACGGTTGATGCCACACTACACAGTGCAGTCCGTCACTAGCAGAGTTTCGGATTTCCACGCCCACATCGTTATTACATCCAGTGGCCAAGAAAGCGCAAAAGACGGTGACTATGTGGCTTTCGTGAAAGTGGAGCACAGAGAAATGTGACCTTACTAGGTGGTCGTAGAGATCTGTCGAAGGACAATTCCGGGGTTCTGTCTCCGAGGCCTAAGGAGATCACCGTAGTTGAGGCACGAACTAGGTAGGGAACGGAGTGCTGTGGATAGTTACCTGGCTCTGAGGCAAATGTGCACATACCAGTTTGATCGCCTTACAGTCCAACACAACAGGGGACCAATATGGTCTGGTAGCAAGGATCAAGACTGGATCCACGTCACCTGGATCATAGTTGAAACTGGAGTGTGCGGCTGATCCCGGAGGAGGTTAGTCATCCCTCGTGCATGTGTGTGTGTGTGTGTGTGTGTGTGTGTGTGTGTGTGTGTGTGTGTGTGTGTGTCTTTAGGATAATTTAAGTTAAGTAGTGTGTAAGCTTAGGGACTGATGACCTTAGCAGTTAAGTCCCATAAGATTACACACACACACACACACACACACACACACACACACACACACACACACACACACACACGACTGATGACCATAGATGTTAAGTCCCATAGTGCTCAGAGCCATTTGAGAACACACACACACACACACACACACACACACACACACACACAGTTGAAACGGAGTGCTAGATGTAGAAACAACTACCTACCTTCTCATGCTCTTGACATAGACAGGTGTGGTCCCAGGAACACTATCATTTGATATAATGCTACAGGAGAATAAATGTTACACAGTTGTTACAAATCGTAAATATGTGGAACAGAGCATGGACTATTTGCATGGATTTTAGATTACATCATTGATTGTTCGAAGTACCAAAACTGCAAAACTAGAAGAATTTTAGCTATTCTCCATACAAGTTGGCGAGCGATTCGGTACTGTGAAAGCATGTCGATGGTAATTACGCTCGTCTCAGGGCACCTTCGACCGATCAATGTGGTGCAGTAATTAAGACACAGGACCCAGATTCGGGAGGATCGGAATAAGATTCCTCGTCTGGCTGTACACACTGATGTTTCTATGAATGCCCAAAATCGCTAAAGGCAGATTCTGGGGTGCCTCCTTCGAAACGAAGACTTCCCATGCTTTTCTAGTCAAAGCCTGTGCTCTGTCACTAATGACCTCGACGTCAGCGTAACGATAAATCCCAGTCTTCCGCTTGTCAAGACACGATTATTCTCTCTATTGGTGTGTTTGTGTCATTGGTCGATGTGATTGCCCACAGTGTTAGCTTCAACCCCCCGTCCACCCCCCAACTCCCTATTCACTGATTTCTGAGTGTGAAACAGAATGCAGGTGACATATGTGGTGATGTCACTACATACTTGGCGCAGGTCTGTATGTTACACTGCAACAGTACTGGTGTCTTCCCCTCACTCCACCCCCCCCCCCCCCCCCCCCCGCAATCCCTTGACAGTGTGTTGTGGTGAAACGACGGATCTTAGAATCTTAGATAGCAGACCGACTACGACGGTATGAAGTCTGTTAAAATTATCGATTTCACCCTCATCATCGCTGACCCTGATACAGCTAAGAAGGTGCCTAGTGCGACGCGCACCAACATGAACGTTACATATTCATTCGAGCACTGACCTGGATCGCATCGAAAGTTAATTATAAACATCTAGTAGTTCCACATACACAACATATTTGATTGTTAGTTACAAACACAAGGAGCAAGTAGATGTCACTGAAATAATCCTGATTAACATAAGTCTGGAAACCAGTGATCTCCCCGATACGACATACGCAGTAACACTAATTTTGCAACACTAGTAATGTCTCATGCTAGTTTTGGATGATGTTCCTGATAGCGAAAAGATGCGCATGTGGTACATGTACATGATGGTGCTCCTGCACACACTTTCATGTGGTTGTCTGGGAATATGTAACACGAGTTTTCAACAAGGGTACCAGTCATGGTTCGCCAATACCTGGTCTCTCAAGTCCCCCGACCTGAACACGACGGATTTTTTTGCGTGAATGTTTAAAAGCTTTCATCCCTGTTGATCTTGTTGATGAACACCGAGGTCACGTTGTGAATGGTTGGCAGTGCAGTCGGAACACGCCTGGGAATTTAGAACGTGTGATCATCGATGAGCAGATGTGCTGAAGCCTGCCTTCACATGAACGATGGCTATGCGGAATACTTGTTGTAATGTGTTCGTACTCAAGTGCAGATATACAGTTTAGATCCTCGGGGACTCTGTTATTAAGTATTTATGTGTTCAGTCGTAATATATCGTATCTTGGAAATCATACGTTTCCAGTCCTGTGTTTGTGATTATTTGCTTATTTCGTTGTCCTCTAATTGCTCCATTCGTTTACACCTATAATAGTGAAACTCTTTGTATAATTGGAAAGTCACTGTATAGTACATCACAGGGGAAGCGCCATACGAATCTTAGCGATTTTCTGTTATTCCGTTTGCCTATTGAGCGCGGGGGAGGGGAGGGGAGGGGAGGGTGGGGGGGAGAGACTGATACACACTGATAAAATCCACCTCGGTGGCTCAGAGGGTGGGTGCCAGACTACAAATCCAAACGTCCAGTGTTAGGTCCTCTGGATCCTAGGATTACTTCTGCCACGTGCTCTCTTCTCTAATCGCAGTGAGTTTTTTATATGAAAAATGCAGAACTGCGTCGCGGTTCTAAGTTCACGTGAAATTATAGGTCTCCCTGCGTCTAGCTGCGTAAGTCGAAAGCTCGGAGCAAGGAAATTGTATACTACCTCAAATAACACCGTGCGTAGTAAATCATTGTGAAGTTTTATCTACCCATCACGTTGATAACAGCCTTAATTACTTCCAGCCAAATTTTTCTCATGATTTTCCTCATTCCTATTCGTTATTTACTATGAATATAGAATTGTTCTATGTTCGACTCTCTCCTTCTAACACTGGTTCTCTAATTTTACGAAGCAGGCTTCGATAGAATAAAGCAGCTTTTTTTGTGCACTTTAGTATGAGCTGTATAGCGTAAGGAGAGGCATGCATGAACTTTAAATGAATTCGAAAGCAAATTCTATCCACCGATTTGACAAAAAATGCTAAAATGTTTTGGTCTTTCAAAGTTTGCCGTGGGCGCCGGTTACCCTAGTTATACAACTGGTTGGATGTGAAATTTAAGTGTGAATACTAGAAAGGATTTGCATACAGATAAACATTTAATTCCACACCCAGTGAGAAGTTGAAAGAAACCTCGGTAATAGCTCTATTATTCAAAACCTAAAGTTTTAAGCTCAAGGTAGAAATTATGATCCTAAACCGAATGCTTTGACATAAGGAATTACTGACATGACTGAATATTTAATTCCTTACTGATGTAAACATGTTAAACCTTACTGCAATCACCTAAGCTTATATCATCTATTTAAAGTATCGTCCGCCAGTCTCAGTATTACAAGGGCAGAGACATTTCGCCACACCTCTCAAATACCCCCCCCCCCTTTCCCCCGTTGCATTTCCGTCCCTCTCCCTCGGGAATACGTAGCACGAATCTTCTTCTTCACCAATATCTGAACTCTCAGGTCCCCGGCCTGAACGGCTGGACGGAAAGTTGAACCGCAGCCCTTCCTTATGGTATTCCATTCGCTAACCATTGCGCCATCTCTCTCGGTTGGAAAAGTGTTAACAGAACGTATTTTAACTACCTTGATGATAGTGTACTGGTTTGCTTCGAGTACAAACTAACTCCAACAATGAATGGAAGAACGTCATAGAGCAAGTATGTAAGTAGCACTGAAAAACAGGCGCTTTTCATTCGTTAGGCTTTCCCAGGCAATGCATCCTGTTGTGCTATGCATTAAATATAAGTATGCAAGTTCCTGTAACAAGCAGTGCTCCGTCTTCGGTAACCAGTCATGAACTTGAAATACTGGAAATACCGTCGACAGACAATAGAATTTGCATTACCCCTTTAAGGTAGCTGCAACACTGTCGGTTCGGCAGGCAGTCGTTGGTTGTGGCATATGAGCATGTGACAAAAACCTATCTCACGCATTGTCCATTCAAGAACTCGTGACGCCCCAAGGATACCATTGGTTCCATATTTCAGAACACTCTATGTAGGCTCCTCTAGTAGGTTTGGGACAGCCCCGTGTATAGGTGTTGACTAGAACTGCGCAGCAGTATACGACACTTCACAAGAACGTCATGTCAGAGTGGAGTTGTGGAACAATGCAGCCCGTGAATGAACGCCACGATTGAAGTGGTCTCAGAAGCTACTAATAGAACGCTTGAGAGAGCGTGAGAGCGGCCGCTGTAGTGAGGAAACACCGCAGGACCTTGACGGTAGGAATGAGAATTCCTAAACAGTAAGATGCGAGGCCGTACACGTCGCAGTTTTCGCCGTTATACCCACCCAACAACTGTAGTTAAACTCTCAGCTTATGCGAGGAAAAACCTGACTGTGATTTCCACCACAAAATCAGTAGAATTATGATGGAGGAAACTAGACGCTATGCCAATGGTCCGCTGACCTGTGTAGACATACGTTAGACAAGAGCGGCGGTAGTTGCGTAATACACTTCGCTGAAGGTGCCTACAGTGACCGTGAAACTTAATCAGACGCATTCATTCTCACTTAAATTTACACCTGAGGCTGCTCCATCCAGGAATCTAATACGACTGCAGTACATGCCTAGTATACATGGTTGTGGATCAAAACTATTCTCTACTGCGCGAGAGGACGTCTTCTGATATCTAAACTGGTAAAAGGGAAGGACTAAGAATGGAAAATGAGAGGTTGTCCCATCGACGACGAGGTCGTTAAAAACTGAGCATTAGCTCGAACGTGGAAATGTAAAGAATCATTGTGGCATTTCCCTTCGGCGATTTAGGGAAAACACACACAACCAAAATCTGGAAGGCGGGACGGAAATTTGAACCGTAGCGCTTCCGAATGGTATTCCATTCACTAACCACTGCGCCACCTCTCTCGGTTGGGGAAGTGTTAACACAACGTATTTTAACTACCTTCTTTACACTAGTAATACTGTACTGGTTTGCTTCTGGTACAAACTCCAACAATGAATAGAAGAACGTCATAGAGCAAATATGTAAGTAGAGCTGAAAACCAGTTACACTTACGCTAAAATAATGTACACCAGCTTATAAAGTAGAAAACTGTACAAACTAACAATATAGTCGTAGAACCAGTTTGTGTATTTATATTTAGAACAGTTGGACGGCGATTAGATGGACAGCAGAAAAAGTAAAAAAGGTCAATAGTGCTTTTGGCAAACTAAAGAGGGTTTCGAAAATTAGGGTGGCAAGGACTGTGTTTTTACAATCAATGTATATCATCAGTTTAGAAAATTGTGAGCCATGAGCCTTCGATACGAAACTACTAAAACACTTACTACGGTGTCGTCTAACTGACGTGTTAAAGATCTTCTCTAGAACTGAAGGAGAGAAATGTGTGCGAACTTTGTCTTGCACACCTTGACTCCCGAAGAAACCAGACACGTGAATGCCCGCCGCGTCTTGACTGAAAAGCAAAACGTAGACAATTACTTTCTGAAAAAATCATCACAGGTCTCATCAATACGAATCCACCACAAACCGACAAAGTGCAGAAATTCGCAAGAAAGATCAAATCATTTTACGCATAACAGACATTGAAGCCAATGTGAAACGCGAGTTGAACAACGCCCCAAAGAAGGATTTTCTGACAGTTTCGTATGGTTGTATGAACGTTCCGTGCGATGTATTAAAGTGGCAGGGGGCTAGCAGGGGGCTATGCGGAACACTGGAAACATTCATATCACCATTTTAGCTTTTCTATTTGTCATTAATCCTATGTCGAAATTTTTTAGATTGACAGGGTAGGTTTACTTACCGAGCAAAGTGGTGTCGCACTTTAGGAATTTTTGGTAGAAGCAGTAGAACAAAGGAAAAGGGTCACCAGGCTGATCGGAGTGACGAAGTAATTATGTCCTTAACGAGAAGATAACGGAGAGACACGTAGGCAGGTGAATGGATGGTAAATGTACTAAGAAGTTCTTCGCTGTCTTGAGACAGATGATGATGATGACGACAGCAACGTAAAGGAACGTGGGTAGATTACATTAGAAAATATGCAGGAGCAAGATGAACGGTGTGTGTAACTGAAGACAGTACTTCGTTGGGGAGATAGGAGGAGGCTTTTATTCGGTACTGAATGTCAAAAATCTGATGCTGAAATTCCTTACGTCAAAACTAAACGAAGCTCTCATTAAACGGGAAGGTTGGCTTTGAAAGGTACAGTGATTTACTAAGCGCAGTACTATGGCAGGCGGCATGGCTCTTGCTTCACAATTCCCGAAGGCTGACTCTTTCGGCCATATACTTAAATGAGAGCGCAGTGTTCGTTAACTCACAACCTACAGCGAAAATAATGTATATCTCATTTCTTCCTTGTTGTAAATTGTTTCGGTATAGGTACTATTTGTGTCTGGTACTACATTTTATTCAAAACAGAATTAACAACTTTTGGAACAATAAAATGCATCTGCAAGCATTTTCTTTAAGTTGCCCTCAAGGAACTTCTTTCTCGTATTAATTGCCGTATTTTTGAGGGTAGTTCTGCATGTCTGTTGGTAATAATTTGTTGATTTTCGTTTTCTTAAACATTTCCTAATGAAGGAATATTGGTCGTGTCGGTATTATGTTTAGCCACTGATGCTACGCCGCACTTGCCCTTCGCTTTAAAAAAAAATGGTTCAAATGGCTCTGAGCACTATGGGACTTAATATCTGAGGTCATCTGTCCGCTAGAACTTAGAACTACTTAAACCTAAGTAACCTAAGGACATCACATACATCCATGCCCAAGGCAGGATTCGAACCTGCGACCGTAGCGGTCGTGCGGTTCCAGACTGTAGCGCCTAGAACCGCTCGGTCACCTCGGCCGGCCCCTCGCTTTCGTCCGATCTTTTTGGTTCTTTGCTGCAATTCAGACGCTATCTGCATAATGTTGACATGTAAAGCCCACACCGTAGAAATTTTGAGTTTTACTCCGATCAAAAAGACCAAGCAAGGTGGCGCAGTGGTTATCACACTGGACTGCATTTGGGAGGATGACGGTTCAGACCCGAGTGTGGCCATCCTGATTTACGTGTTATGTGATTTACCCCAAATCGCTTCAGGCAAATGCCGGGGTGGTTCCTTTAAAAGGGCAATGCCGACCTCCTTCTCTATCCTTGCCTAATAAGACAGTACCGATGATCTCGCTGTTTAATCCCGTACTCGAAATAAACCAACCAGCTCCGATTAAAAGGATACTGCGGTGTCATCATCATAATTATCATCAATAAAGGACATCTTGTTTTACAGGCTTGTAATACCTGGACAAGTGACGGAGCGATAATCATAATTCTCGATATGAAATTAGGGTATATGTTTTAATGGCGTTTATGAATATGTAACTGAATCCTTTTGCGATCGTTACACTGGGTAACTACTTGTGAATTATTCCATCGAGCGCTTACACGAAGTCCACCGACCGTACAGCTCCTCTTGCTTTGGCTGTGTATGTTGCCACAATAAAGTCTCTATCCGAAACACTGTGCAGCTTCAATGTTAGATGTACACAGAGCATTGTCGATCGGGGGTTACTTTAACTCGCAGAAAAAGATCGTAGGACCAACTGTGGATCGAATCCAGACGATTTGGTTTTGTAGACTGACAAAATAGCGCACACCCTTATAGAGAATTTTAGTAAGATGGCGTGGACAGGTCACAAACGCTGTCAAAATTGGTTTGTTACACATGGGGTTGAGAGGGTGCAACAGGGGTAGTTATCGCATTTTCTATCACTACCAACAAAACGTAGAAAATAACACGCAGTAGTTTGTGATTATCACTGAAAAGTGGCCGTGATTAATGGCCCGGTGGCTCCTAAAGGCCAAGATAACGGTGGGTGACGTTAACGTCTCTGCTTGTGCGAACACATGTAAACCAACTTCATACATGTACGTAAGAAAGTAAGTTACAAATGTCGTCGCACGCTAAGACCATTGCGCAAGAAGAGTGGCGCATTGTCAGAAGAGAGTGCATGTTCTGTGTTTCCTGCCGAAGTAATTCGGCTGCGGTACGGATAACAGATGCATCACAGTATGCGCGTAAAACGGCGCGGCAACTGGAAACATGTTCCAGAGTTGGACACATTACAATTTTTGTGGTGGAAACGCTTAAACTTCTCACAACCTCACCTTTAAATTCAAGCCCTATGTGGACCAAATGCAGTGTCGCATCCAGCCGTAGTCTAATGGCGCCAACAATTTGACCAAGGCCGCCCAGGCTTGGGTGATGCTGATCGAGAAGGAAGATTTTGCACCATGCAGTATCTTCCTCTTTCGGCAAGCTGAAAGAACATACGGTGGGAAAGAAATTTTCCAACGATGAGTGTTGACACTGCGGTTCTCGAATGGCTCTGTGGCCAACGGTCGGATTTCTATCGTCGATGACTTGAACGATTGGTAGAACGTTCCGACCGTCACTTACAGAGATTTGGTCATCCTGTTGAAAAATAGTGTCGTGTATCTCTCATTTGTAAGTGTAGTGCAGCAGTCAATAAAAGTTACTTGGCCTGCCATAATAATGTGTAACCTAACCTTTCAAAGTCACGTCGTAGTTTCAGATTATGTCAGAAAAGTGGCTCTTGTTGTAACAGGTGGTCAGAAGTGGTAATATTTTGATGCACCTTGAATGGTTTTGAACACAGCGACTACCTCAAAAAAATGACATGACTGCATACACGGAGTTATCAATATTGATAAATCTCTCTAACTCGACACTTCAGAATTTAAAATATTTGTAATCAATAGCTTAAGAACAAATGCCTAAAATAAACTGTTCTTCTGTCACAAGTGTTCTATTCTAGTTATCAAAATTCAAATATTTATTTCGAAATTATTCATCAATAAATCCCGTACGAACAAAATAGCAAACACAAAATTGTCATCTCGAAGATTCTCCCATGTGTATGGAACAGAGGCTGTAGCTCTCCCAGTATCAAAAAATAAGAGAATTTAAATTTAACTTTCCCTTAATTTGATGGTAGAAATCATGGCGTGAGAAAATGTAACATTAGCTACCATCCTCCGACGCTCTAATCGTGTCAGGAAAAAAATCAAACTTTCAGGATTTCTCCTTTGCTTGATCCTATCAAAGGTTTATGTGTGATTAAAGTGATACCTTACGCCGTCGTTCTAATGTTATGATAAACTGTACGTCTCCTTATAAGTGTTAGGGTGAGCCGGCTTTCTCCAATAGAATTGGAACTAGGAAAGCATTATAGTGCCTGAGCCTCATGTCGATGAATGTAACCTCTTGGTAGCTGACAACACTTCTGCACCATTCCGTGTAGGGAGAGCTCGAGAAACTTGAAGATTTCTAAATGCAGCGCATGATTACGCAATGTGTGTTCCTATTCATTTAGCGGGGTGGGAGATTATGAGAGAGAGAGAGAGAGAGAGAGAGAGAGAGAGAGAGAGAGAGAGAGAGAGAGAGAGATAACTCAAACCAAGAAAGAAAGAGGAGGGAAATAACACATGTGTACATTTGTGTACAAAACTTAAGGACGAAAATAACTTTCGTATGATGTCACTGCCAAGTGACATAGCTCGATGAAGCTTGGACCATACATAGAAAGAACTGAGACTGTATAGTACAGAAGATAATTGAAAGAATAGATGAACAGGAATGGCGCTTTTATTCAAAGACAATAATAACACTGAAGTCACCGCTATTCATGGTGAGCCCCTTGACATTGCAGAGGGCGGGACACGGTTCTTAATAGGGTGTGTGATCACTACGGACCGCAGTACATGCTTTGAAACGTGCTCCCATGCTGGCCACAAGGTTGATAAAGAGTTCTTGTAAGAGGACGTTCCGTTCTTCCAACGGCGCTATTTACTGTCGCACCCCACATGTGTGCGATGGGATTTACGTCGGGGGGGAATGGGTAGGCCAGTCCATTCGCCGCATATCGTCTAGCTCAAAGAGCTGCTCCACTTCCGCTCTTCGATCGCACGTTGTCATCCAAAACTATGTCAGAGCGGAATGTACCCCTGAAAAGCAGCGCGTGGAGAACAACTCTGCCACAAAGACGTTGTTCAGTCGGTGTGCAGTGTTCAAAGATCTGGAAGTCAGTACTACCATGCCAAATTATGCTTCCGCACACGATAACACCTGGAGCACCAAAATGATCATGTTCGATAACGCTGGATGTACCCTCAGATGGTGTGTCGTGAAACAACAAATAGAAACAGGAGATCACATCACAAGCGGATGTACAATACTAGCAAATACAGAATACCCCAGACGACATGACAACGTCGCAAAAATAATACATCAACAGCTTGCCTTACAACATAAACTTTTAAAACAACACGTTCCTACATACAAGTATACACCACAAAATGTACTGGAGAATGATGACTACAAATTATACTGGAACAGAACCATTATAACAGATAAAACAACGCCACATAACAAACCTGACATCATACTCACCAATAAAAAGAAGAAATTAACACAACTAATTGAAATATCCATACCGAATACAGCAAATATACAGAAGAAAACAGGAGAAAAAATTAAAAAATACATCCAACTGGCTGAGGAAGTCAAGGACATGTGGCATCAGGATAAAGTTGACATTATACCAATTATACTTTCAACTACAGGAGTCATACCACGCAATATCCACCAGTACATCAATGCAATACAGCTACATCCAAACTTATATATACAACTTCAGAAATCCGTAATTATTGATACATGTTCAATTACCCGAAAGTTCCTAAACGCAATGTAACATATACCGTACAGTTAAAAGGAAGTGACGCTTGATCAAGGTCCGCGTCACTTTCATTCCGAACCAGACCTAAGGTCTGAGAAAGGAAAGATAATAATAATAATAATAATAATAATAATAATAATAATAATAATAATAATAATAATAATAATAATAAGGAAGGAGGAAGTGGATTTATCGACATAAAAAACCTACATTATGGACAAGTAGACAATTTAAAAAAATTCTTTATAGAACGAGCAGAAACTAGCAAAATACACAAAGCTATCACTCATATAAATACATCGGCTACACCACTGCAATTTCATAACAACTTCTACAACCCTTTAGATCACATAACGTCAACAGATACAAAGAAAGTAAATTGGAAAAAGAAAACACTACATGGCAAGCACCCGTATCATCTAACACAGCCACACATCGATCAAGACGCATCCAACACATGGCTAAGAAAAGGCAATATACACAGTGAGACGGAAGGATTCATGATTGCAATACAGGATCAAACAATAAACACCAGATATTACAGCAAGCATATGATTAAAGATCCCAATACCACAACAGATAAATTCAGACTTTGCAAACAACAAATAGAAACAGTAGATCACATCACAAGCGGGTGTACAATACTAGCAAATACAGAATACCCCAGAAGACATGACAATGTAGCAAAAATAATACATCAACAGCTTGCCATACAACATAACCGTATAAAACATGTTCCCACATACAAGAATGCACCACAAAATGTACTGGAGAACGATGAATACAAATTATACTGGAACAGAACCATTATAACAGATAAAACAACACCACATAACAAACCTGACATCATACTCACCAATAAAAAGAAGAAATTAACACAACTAATTGAAATATCCATACCCAATACAACAAATATACAAAAGGAAAAAGGAGAAAAAATTGAAAAATACATCCAATTGGCTGAGGAAGTCAAGGACATGTGGCATCAGGATAAAGTTGACATTATACCAATTATACTAACAACTACAGGAGTCATACCACACAATATCCACCAGTACATCAATGCAATACAGCTACATCCAAACTTACATATACAACTACAGAACTGTAATTATTGACACTTGTTCAATTACCCGAAAGTTCCTAAATGCAATGTAACATATACCGTACAGTTAAAAGGAAGTCACGCTTGATCAAGGTCCGCGTCACCTTCCATTTTTAACCAGACATAACGTCTGAGACAAGAAAGAAATAATAATAATAATAATAATAATAAAAATAATAATAAAAGGCTGTAATACCCTGTAGAAGTTTCTTTATCTCTGTATAACTATGGAAACCTACTTTCACATGAACTTGCTTACTAGCCTTGATCTCCCTGTAAAATTTAACTCCCCACTTCCCTCTACAAGCAATTTCACTATTCATTAATGCTTCAGAATGTGTCCTATCAACCGCTTCCTTCTTTTCGTAAAGTTGTACCATAACTTCTTTTTGTCCTCAGTTCTATTCCATACCTTTTCATTAGTTACCTAATCTATCCGTCAGTTCTTCAGCAATCTTCTGTAGCATCACATTTCAAAAGCTTCTATTCACTTCTTGCGTTATATTATGACAATAGAAGAGTTTATTGTAGTTTTAAACGAGTTTATACGCTGTCCAGTCATGTCAATGTGACCAGCGCCTATGTTCGACGTCAACGTGCCATACACACTCACAGATGGCAGGTGGCAGTAGTAGCAGTGGAGGATTATATAATGTCGGAGGTGGGGGGGGTGGGGGGTGGGGAAGGGGGAGGGAGGGAGGTGAGAAGGGGAGACACATGTAAAAACAGTGCAGTCTTTGTTGTAATGCGGAAAAGGATCTATTTAGTTCCAGCGTGCGGATGTGGCTTAGATTCTGTAAAATAGTATAGACAGTAATATAAGGATTTGTACCGAATCGAAATATACCAAGTAAATAAATAATAGATGGAACTGCCACTCTCCCCTCCAGAATACACAAAATAGGTCAGAGCACTGTTGCAGACGCAACGGAAAAGGCATGCCAAATTTTAAAAGACGCAAACTCCTCAAAATTCTGGTCGTATTTGAAGTACGGCAGTAGGAAGACACAATCAGTAACTGCACTGTGCGATAGAGAAAGTAATGTTAGTGCCAATAAAGCGGATTTTTCCGAAATTCTTTCACCAAAGATGACGAAGAAGTGTTTGAGAATTCGAATCAAGAGCTGCTGTAAACATGAGTAACTTGAAAGTAGATATCCCCGGTGTAGCGAAGCAACTCAAATAACTTAATAAAGGCAAGTCTTCGGGTCCAGGTCGTATACCAGCTATAATACTTTCGGAGTGTGCTGATGTAATAGCTCCGTATGTGGTAATCATATACACCCGCGCTCTCGACAAAAGACTGGCACCGAAAGACTGGAAATTTGCACAGGTCACACCAATACTCAAGAACGGATATACGAGTAACCAGGTGAATTACAGATCCCCTATCACTGACGTCGATTTACAGCAGGATTTTGGTACATAAACTATGTTCGAACATTATGAATTACCTTGAAGAAAACTATCTGTTGACACACATTGTCAGCACAGTTTCAGCGGCTTCTCATGAAGTTACGTTCCTATGGATTCGTAATTTTCTGCTGGAAAGAGCACAGTTCGTAGTAACTGACGGAAAATCATAGAGTAGGACGGCAGCGACATTTGGCGTTCGCCAAGGAAGTATTATAGGCCCTCTGCTGTTCTTAAGCTCTATAAACGGTTTAGGAGACAATATGAGCAGCCCTCTTAGATTGTTTGCAAATTATACTGTAATTTAGGGTCTAGTAATGTCATCAGATCAAAAACAATTACAAAATCATTTAGACAACATATCTGTATGGTGCAATTAGTGGCAATTGAGCCTAAATAATGAAAAGTATGAGGTCATCCACACGAGTACTAAAAACAAAGCCGGCCGCGGTAGCCGAGAGGTTCTAGGCACTTCAGTCCGGAACTATGCGGCTGCTACGGTCGCAGGTTCGAATCCTCGCGCATGGATCTGTGTGACGTCCTTAGGTTAGTTAGGTTTAAGTAGTTCTAAGTTTAGGGGACTGATGACCTCAGATGTTAAGTCCCATAGTGCTTAGAGCCATTTGAACTAAAACAATACGTTAAATTTCAGTTACACTATAAATCACACATATATAAATGCTGTCAGTGCAACTAAATGCCTAGGAATTACAGTGACGAGCAACTGAAGTTGGAACGATCACATAGATAATGTTGTGGGGAAGGCAAACAAAGGACTACGTTTTGTTGGCAGGACACTTGGAAAATGCAACAGTTACACTAACAATACTGCCTACGCAACGCTTGTCCGTTCCCTGCTAGTTTTTTGCTGTATGGTATGGGATCCTTAACAAATTGGATCGACGGAAGAGATCGAAAAAGTTCAGAGAAGTGCAGCTCTTTGTGTATTATCGCAAAATAGGGTAGAAAGCGTCACCAATACGATATGCGAGTTGGGGTGGCATCATTAAAACAAAGGCGTTTTTCAATCTCCAACGCTCCTCCGAATGCGAAAATACTCGCATTTTACCTGTCTTCATAGTGAGAATTGATCACTGTAATGAAATAAGAAATCGGAGCTTACAAGGAAAGATTTAAGTACGAGTTTTTCCCGCGCATTGTTAGAGAGTAGAACGGTAGAGAAATAATGGGAAAATGGTCCGATAACAACCCTCTACCAGACACTTAAGTTTGAATTGCGGAGTAGTGAGGTAAATGTAGATACATTGCGAGCTTATGTATGCGAAATTTTGACACCTAGTTCCCTTTTCGAGTTTAGATTTGACTGCAGTCTTCCTCATACAGGAACTCTAAAGTTACCCAACAGAGTAATCACAGAACTGGCGGTTTCGTTTCACTTTCCTGATCATCTCTGCTACACTTCCCATAAGGGATGTACTGGCCCGCCACGATCTTAGCGGCACGTCTCTCTGTTTTTCCGATACCTGTTATCGTGAATGCTTGATAAGAACTCCAAACGTCGGAGCAGTACTCCGGAATCGGTCCCGTTACAATCTTGTGTGCGGTATTCTTTACAGAGGCATGGCGCAGTAGAACATTAGACTCTGATGCTTTAAATGAAGGTAGATTCAGTAATAGAATACAGCCACAGTAAGGGATAACTATTCCTTCTTTTTCTCATGGTTATTTCCCACGTGGCAGTACCTCCCGGAGATCTGAATGGGGGAATAATCCAGAATCTTCTCCCAAGGGAGAAATCATCATGACACTTCTTTCGGTTACAGGTCACATGTCCTGTAGATACACACAATTTATCTTTAATGTAGCGATCCATTGCCTTTTGCATTCCCAGATTATGCCACCTTTTAGAGGCATTTTCTGCTCCTCAGCTTTCTTGGACAAGGCCCTAGCAGAAGAGAATCGAAATGTTTGAGCTGTAGCGCTACAAAAGTGTGTTGAAAATCAGGGGAACTGATAAGGTAAGAGATGAAGAGGTTCTCCAAAGAATCGGCGAAAAAAGGAACGTTGGAAAACACAAGAATATGGGACAGCATGATGGAACAAGAAACCCTAGTTTTTATGTGTAGTTGCACGAGGAAAATAAAAAAAATCTGATCATTAATGTTAACACTAACCGTATATATATATCGTGTAATCAGCCTCGTTTCACACCATCTCGATAAAACAATCTTTCAGGTGGACTATGGAACATGTAACTAACAAACATCAGGCAATAACCTCCATGGTACTAGAGGGAGCTATAGAGGATAAAAAATGTAAAGGAAGACAGAGACTGGAATACATCCAACAAAGAACTGAGGGCATTGAGTAAAAGAGCTACTGGGAAATGGAGAATAATTAGTAGCGGGTCTTGTCAGAACACTGATGACTCAAACAAGCAAGTATGGGAGTGCAGTTATTAATGGGCTACACTGGTATTTGGGAGAAGCGTTGGTCAGACCTCCGTCTGGCCACCCTTGTCTGAGTTTTCCGTGGTTTTCGCAAAGCATAGTCTACTTACTTCTTGGCCTGGGCTTCCTACGTCAAGATAGCATGCTAACAACCAGAAGGCTCTTCAAGCATCTGTAGGCTACTATCGTGCTTCCATATTGGATCCCACTGCCATTTCAGAAATACGACATCGTGGAATTTAAATGAAACTAACTTAGATTGGAATGGCGTGACACTGAAAATATCCCACCAACAGAACTCATTCCGGCTGAATGCCGCGCGTTATGCAGGACGCTTCTGTAGGCGGATTCGTTGAAATTCTGTGCTCAGACAGAAAGTGAATTTGTAACTGGATCCTTATTTGAAACATTTACCCATTTACCCATATCTCTCTAACCCAGAGAGAGGGGGAGAGAGGGAGAGGGGGAGATAACGATTGGCGTCTGGTAATGGGAAGACAGACAAATTATGACGTGAAGATACACTGGTCGTCGGAAATTGTTGACAGCTAAGTGACACGTCCGATAAAAACGTAATGCTGGATGTTGATTGGTTTGTGGTGCGCTCAACTGCACGGTCATCAGCGCTTGTACACATTCCCAATCTGTAGACAGTCCAGTCTAGCCACTTTCATGAATGACGATAGAATGATGAGGGCAACACAAACACCCAGTCCCCGGGCAGAGAAAATTCCAAACCCGGCCGGGAATCGAACCCGTAACCCCGTGACCCCGTGATCCAGATATAGCAACGCTAGGTAATGTTAGATGAAAGATGGAACGATTGCAGTGCGTGATAGCGTACCACTCTTCGCGAAGTTTCGCGACAATCGTGCGGGCTACTGATTTTATGTTTGCCCACCGCCGGCCTTCATTGCACGAGTGCAGAATACAAACAAGACCGATCGTAATTCGATGGAGTTACGAGAGACAATTCACTTCGAAAACCAAATTCTTAGCCAAGCGTTGTCACCAGCACAGTCAATAATAATCCGTGCAGATCGAAGTCAGAGTAGCGTAGTAGCCTCGGTCGTCGTCGTCGTCGTAATAGTCCGCTAGATCTTGTAGATAGGCAGCGTGTAGGTGTAGAACCTCAACTGATTGGTATTTCTTTATTTTTCTCTCTATTCTTGCTTCAATTTCCCACGAGTGTAGTGGATAATACCGCTCTTCAGCGAAAGATTTCACGTGTTCAATACAGCTTTAATCATACGAAACAGATAAAATGTATTCTGTTTTAAAGTATGCATTGAAGTGTAAAATAATCCTTTTTTTTAATAATAAGATCTAAAACAGCTAAATTTTAATTACGAATGATGATGTTGAAGCTTCAGTGATATATTTTTGATGCTTGTGGTGCTTCGAAATGATTATTATATTGGTGTAATGACACGTACTACAATAGGGCTCTCTGGAACCACTGAGAACATCTAACAGCTATTGATGTGGAGATTGTAGGAGTGGGGGTGGGGGGGGGGGGGGTTACGGAAGGACTGGGTGAGCTGGAGCGTTTTTGATTACAGGTGAAACGAAGGATAAATCTGTGGATGGATTTCGTCGTTGCGTAGTGTGATTGGGTTGACTTTCTGGTGGTAGTCAAAGGATAAGGCCTGGAGGCTCGTGGAAGATAGGCTATGGACGTAGTGATGCAGCAGGGTAAGTGGACTGGTCATTTGTGGTTAGCTGTTTGGATGCTGGGAATGGCGTTTCCGGTTTGTGCATTGCGTTCGGAAATGCTCAAATAAGATAGTGTAGGAAATCGGTGAGTTGATACAGAATGCGAGTTGGGGATGGTAGGCAGACACGGAAGATTTCTTGATTTCCGAGCGGCTTGTAGAATTTGGGGGGGGGCAACGGCCTTGCCGCAGTGGATACACTGGTTCCCGTGAGATAATCGAAGTTAAGCGCTGTTTGGCGTGGCCGACACTTGGATGGGCGACCATCCAGCGCTGTTGCCATTTTTCGGGGTGCACTCAGCCTCGTGATGTCAATTGAGGAGCTACTCGACAGAGTAGTAACGGCTTTGTTCAAGAATACCATCATAACGACCGGGAGAGCGGTGTGCTGACCCCACACCCCTCCTATCCGCATCCTCCTCAGAGGAAGCAACTCGTGGTCTAATGACGGAGTGGTTGTTTTTTTAGAGAGAGAGGCGGAGATACTGGTATCATTGGCGTCAGGTAGCATGAGGCCCAATGCAACTACGGTACGAGCTGATTGGCCGCGCCCATGTGACGGAGAGTGGCGTATGAAATCTTAAACCGCCTCTGTCTCCCGGTGAGTGACCTACACGTGCTGAAGGTGCTGTGTCGATAGGGGTGAGCCATGTATTCATAACGTTGTCGCGCAGATATCTCAAAACTGCTCTCTCCCTCAATTTTAAGCAAATATGGTTACACTGTTCTAGACAGAGAGCTGTATTGTGTGCAAAGTCTGTAAAATATCTTCTATTAAAACGGCTAAGTGTTGAACATTAGTATTTATGGCAAACCAAGGCCAAACCATTTGCTCGAGATTACTTGAGCAGGTAACATGCGGAAAATGCAGTCTGTGGGTTGCCATTAGTTCAAATGGCTCTAAGCACTATGGGACTTAACATCTGAGTTAATCAGTCCCCTAGACTTAAAACTACTTAAACCTAACCAACCTAAGGACATAACACATATCCACGCCCCCCCAGGGGGTCCACCACTCTTTTGTGGATACGTGTGTAGCAAGCACGGGACCCCGAGCTAATGTGGTCTTCCTTCCTTTCCGGGCTGCATACCTTCCCTTTCCGCAACCTTCCCCATCCCCCCTCTTCGCCGCCCCTCCCCTCACCACCGCCTCTTTCCATCCCTTTCTCCCCCTCTGGGAGTATGTTTTGTGCCTACGTCCGGAGACGGACGCTCGAAACTGTAACAAATTCTTTGCTTTCTCCGCTTGCAAGTCTTCGTCCTTCCTTTGTCCTTATCTTTTACCTCTTCTCTTTGCCGTTTTCTCTGCTGCTGCGTTTGAGACATCTCTTCTTTCCTTTCCCTTTCTCTTTTTTCCTCCCTGTGCGTGTCTGAAGGCCGACCCACGCATTTCCATGCGTAGCCGGTGACGGGGTAACTCGTAATTCCCTGCCCCGGGTAGACAGGTAGGACACGTACGTACCCCCTGGTAACGGCCAGGCCCAGGGAGGGGTGATTACCCGAGCTGATACCTTCCGAAAGTGCCGATTGTTCCCTCCGTCCGTTTGTCGGGAGGTGTGACCTGAGGTGTGAACAATCACCTAAGGCGGGAGTGCCCTCAGAGAGGGCCCCCACAAGGAAGGAGCGCGCCATCGGAGACGCCGGTAATCATGGGGGATACTTTCGCAATGGTTTCCTCACCTTCTACTACATCCGCTCACAAGCGTAAGTTCAGTGAGTCTCAGCCACAGACAGTCCTTCCATCGTTGCCACAGTCCCTTGTTGTTTCTCGGTCTGGCGAAGGTCACGACTTCTCCAAGGTCAACCCTTTCATTATTCAGAAAGGTGTAGACGCAATTGCAAGTCCTGTAAAGTCTTGTTCCAGATTACGAAATGGCACCTTGTTGTTAGAAACAGTCAGTGCCCTCCAGGCACAAAAATTGCTGCGTACTTCAGTGCTCCACACCTTCCCAGTCCGGGTGGAACCGCACCGTACTTTAAATTCGTCACATGGGGTCGTTTATACACGCTCCCTCGACGGATTGTCCGACGAGGAAATTCAACACTACCTGTCTGACCAGGGCGTAACGGCAGTTCATAGAGTCATGAAAAAGGTTGACACGAACATCATTCCAACCCGCACTGTCTTCTTGACATTTGACAAAGTTAAACTCCCATCGAAAATCAAAGCAGGGTATGAGATAATTTCCGTTCGCCCTTACATCCCAAACCCTACGCATTGCTATCGGTGTCAGCGGTTCAATCACACCAGCCAGTCCTGTTCCAATCCGGCCAACTGTGTTCCGTGTGGCAAGGATGCCCATGAGGGTGCTTGTCCACCTCCATCCTGTCATTGCATCATCTGTATGGGTGACCACGCTGCTTGCTCTCGAGATTGCCCCATTTTTAAAGACGAAAAGCTCATCCAGGAAATCAGAGTGAAGGAAAAGGTGTTGACCTTTGCTGCTCGAACATTATTCGCCAGTCAAAAGCCCACTGTGCCTCAGACAGGAAAATACAGCACTGTCCTTGCCTCTCCTCGGCCAACAAAGGAGGCGGCCAAGCAGACTTGTGACCCTACCTTGAGTGCCACGGTCGTCACATCGGCCAGCGCAAAGATCGCCCGTTCAACCTCCCCACTTTCGCCTGCCCACTCTATGGCTCACCCTTCATCGGGTTCTGCTAAGTCTCAAGCCGCAAAGTCAGACCCCTGCGCTTCCAAAAAAGAGCCTACTCGTGAAGATTTTATGCGTACCCCAACTTCACAACCATCGGTTCCTCCTTCATCTAAACATCATGTTTCCAAGAAGGCTAATAAGAAACCCAGTTCCTCTCCTTCTCCGCCAAGGCGTGTCTCATCTACAGCACCACCTGCCGGATCGCCCTTGGCCGTCTCCTGTGTCGCCGAGGCGCACTGCTGGCGGCTGATCAACCGGCCGATCGCTGGTGGCAGTAGCTGCTCCTGAACAACCTATGGATCAGGATCTTCTGCCTTCGGCTGACTGCCATTCCATGCTGTCGGTCACAAGCTCTGAGCAGTCGCTGAGTTGACGGCAACCTTGGTCACATTCCTCCATTTTCTGTTCACCCTATGTCCATTATCCACTGGAATATCCGCGGCCTTCGAGCCAATCGGGATGAATTGTCGATCCTCTTACGATCCTACTCGCCGGTCATCTTCTGTCTTCAGGAAACAAAACTGCGTCCCCATGACCGCTTTGTTCTCCCTCATTTTCAGTCCGTCCGATATGATCTCCCCTCTGTTGAAGGCACTCCAGCACATGGAGGACTCATGATTCTTCTCCATGATACTCTCCATTATCACCCAATCCCCTTAAACACTTCCTTCCAAGCTGTCGCTGTCCGTCTTTCCCTTTCTGGATATACCTTTTCCTCTTTGTACTGTATACATTCCATCGTCCACACCAATGGCACAAGCTGATCTCCTTCATCTTCTCGGTCAGCTTCCACCCCCCTATTTGCTGGTTGGGGACTTCAATGCCCACCACCCGCTTTGGGGATCTCCACATCCTTGTCCACGTGGCTCACTATTGCTAGACGTCTTCCACCACGCGGATCTAGTTTGCCTCAACACTGGGATCCCTACATTTTTCTCTGCCTCCACGACAAATTTCTCTCATTTGGACCTTTCGGTCGGTACTGTTCCGCTAGCTCGGCGCTTCGAATGGTTCGCCCTTGATGATACACACTCGAGTGACCACTTTCCATGTGTCCTTACACTGCAGCCTCAACAGCCATATATGCGCCCGCGACGCTGGAAGTTTGGCCAAGCCGATTGGACACTTTTTTCGTCTCTAGCGACATTCGATGACCGTCACTTTCCTAGCGTCGACGATGAAGTCACATATTACAGGCGTTATTCTTACAGCTGCGGAACGTTCAATACCACGCACTTCCGCATTGCCCCGGCGCCCCCCAGTTCCTTGGTGGAACGCGGCATGCCGTGACGCAATACGTGAGCGGCGACGTGCTCTTCGCGTTTTCCGCCACCATCCTACTTTGGACAACTGTATCCACTATAATCAGTTCCGAGCGCGATGCCGTCGCGTCATCCGCGATAGCAAGAAGGAAAGCTGGAAATTCTTTACTAGCTCATTTAACACCTTCACTCCCTCCTCGGAAGTTTGGAGTCGGATTCGACGGATCTCAAGCGCGCCTAGTTTCTCCCCGGTCTCTGGGCTCACTGTCGCGCATGATAAATTAGTGGACCCCGTCGCAATTTCTAACTCATTGGGTCAACACCTTGCTGAGATTTCGAGCTCTTCAAATTACCCGCCAGCGTTTCTCCCGAAGAAACGTGCAGCGGAAGTGCTACCTCTTGCATTCTCCTCTCAAAATCGCGAAAGCTACAATACTGTTTTCTCCATGCGGGAACTCCAACATGCACTCTCTTCTTCTCGCTCCTCCGCCCCAGGACCGGATGGTATCCACATCCAAATGTTGCTGCATTTATCATACCATAGTCTGCTTTACCTCATTCGCCTTTATAATCGAATTTGGACCGACAGTACTTTTCACAGACGATGGCGGGAAGCTATCGTCGTTCCTGTTCCGAAACCTGGAAAGGACAAACATCTCCCCTCTAGCTACCGCCCCATTTCTCTCACGAGTAGTGTATGTAAGGTTTTGGAGCGTATGGTGAATTGCCGTTTAGCTTGGTGGCTGGAGTCCCGCGGTCTTTTAACACCTGCCCAATGCGGTTTCCGAAAGCATGTTCTGCAGTTGACCATCTTGTTGCTCTCTCGACTTATATCATGAACAATTTTCTCCGGAAACGCCCAACGGTAGCAATATTTTTTGATCTGGAGAGAGCATACGATACCTGTTGGAGGACAGGCATCCTCCGCACACTGTTCTCTTGGGGGCTTTCGAGGTCGGCTGCCTCTTTTTCTTCACGAATTTATGGCAGAGCGCACATTTAGAGTGCGGGTGAACACCACTCTCTCGCGTACTTTCTCCCAAGAAAACGGGGTACCCCAGGGCTCCGTGCTAAGTGTTGTACTGTTTGCCATTGCCATAAATCCAGTTATGGATTGTCTCCTTCCTGATGTCTCGGGCTCCCTCTTTGTGGACGATTTTGCGATCTACTACAGCTCTCAACGGACCAGCCTTCTTGAACGACGTCTTCAAGGATGTCTCGATCGCCTCCACTCGTGGAGCATCGAAACCGGCTTCTGTTTTTCTCCCAGTAAGACCGTTTGTGTTAATTCTTGGCGACGTAAGGAGTTTATTCCACCCTCCTTACATCTCGGACCTGTCAACCTTCCGTTTTCGGACGTCGCTAAATTATTGGGTCTTATGTTTGACAGAAAACTGTGCTGGTCCTCCCACGTTTCCTATCTTTCGGCTCGCTGTCCGCGATCCCTCAACACCCTCCGTGTCCTGAATGGTACCTCCTGGGGAGCGGACCGAGTGGTCATTCTCCGCCTCTATCGCGCCTTAGTGCGCTCGAAATTGGACTATGGAAGCATAGTCTACTCCTCTGCTCGGCCGTCTGTTCTTCGGCGTCTCGACTCTATCCACCACCGTGGATTACGTTTAGTGTCTGGAGCTTTTTACACCAGCCCTGTGGAAAGCCTTTATGCTGAGACTGCTGAACCTCCGCTGTCCAATCGGCGAGCAGTCCTGAGTCGTTATGCTAGCCATCTGTGTTCCATGCCTGCTAATCTGCCCCATGACATTTTTTTCGACGCCTCCTTGGATATAGGGTATGCAGGCCGCCATTCCTCCCTACTATCACTGGGAGTCGGCTCCCGTCAACTGCTCCATTCTCTTTCCTTCCGCTTTCTTAAAACCTTCTTGACAACTTGGGGTACAGCACCGCCTTGGCTTCGCCCCGCCGGCCGGTGTGGCCGTGCGGTTCTAAGCGCTTCAGTTTGGATCCACGTGACCGCTACGGTCGCAGGTTCGAATCCTGCCTCGGGCATGGATGTGTGTGATGTCCTTAGGTTAGTTAGGTTTAAGTAGTTCTAACTTCTAGGGGACTGATCACCTCTGAAGTGAAGTCCCATAGTGCTCATAGCCATTTGAACCATTTGGCTGCGTCCCCGGATCTGCCTGCTCCGTGACCTTTGTCAGTTTCCCAAGGATGGTACCCCTTCACTTGTTTATCGTCGGGCATTTGCTGCTCTATGTGCACAAATGAAGGAAGCCACATTGATTTACACTGATGGCTCGAAAACATCGTTAGGTGTAGGGAGTGCCTATATCGTTGGCGACACCCCCCAGTCGATTTCGGCTTCCTGACCAGTGTTCGGTTTATACTGCGGAGCTTTACTCTGTTCTCAAGGCTGTCCAATACATCCGTCGCCATCAGCGGATACACTATGTTATCTGTTCAGATTCTCTCAGCTCTCTCCTCAATCTCCAAGCTCTCTACCCTATCCACCCTCTGGTCCACCGGATTCAGGACTGCCTGCGCTTGCTCCATTTGGGGGGCGTCTCTGTGGCGTTCTTCTGGCTCCCAGGACACGTTGGTATCTGTGGCAATGAGGCGACCGATATAGCGGCCAAGGCTGCAGTCTCTCTTCTTCGGCCAGCTATTCGATCGATTCCCTTCGCCGATCTACGGAGCGTTTTATGTCGTCGTGTTGTTCTTTTATGGCACGCACATTGGTCGACACTTCCCCATAACAAATTGCGGGACGTGAAAGCTCTTCCCTGTGCTTGGATCTCTTCCTCCCGAACTCGTCGTCGGGAGGAGGTAATTTTAACTAGACTCCGGATAGGGCACAGTCTTTTTAGCCATCGACATCTTTTAAGTGGCGATCCTCCCCCGCTTTGTCCCCATTGCTCTCAACTGTGGACGGTGAGACACCTTTTACTAGAGTGCCCCTATTTTACTCCGTTACGCGCCCGTCTACAGCTGTCGCCTGATATATCTTCCATTTTAGCACATGACACGCGCTCAGCCGATCGCGTTCTCGAGTTTATTAGTGTCAGTGAGATGACGTCAGTCATTTGAAGCTCTTTTTGGGGACAAAAGCTTTCCTTCTGGTTTTTAGTTTCCCCACTTTGAGTTTCGCTCCCATTGCTGCTAATTTCCAATTTGGTTTTTTATCTTTTCCTAAGCCACAGACCGGCGCTAATGACCGTAGCAATTTTGCGCCCTAAAATAAAACAAAACAAAAAAAAAATATCAATGCCCGAGGCAGGATTCGAACCTGCGACTGTAGTAGCTGCGTGGTTCCGGACTGAAGCGCCTGGAACCGCTCGGTCACAACGGCCTGCTTTGCCATTAGTCATTCTACGAGTTTTTTTCTGTAAGAGAAGTAAACGCCAGCCAAATGATTCAGTGATGATTTTTCTCGTCTGCACCCTTTATCAGAAAAGATAATAAAAATGAGCTGAAATGAAATGATCGTGTGGCTAGGTCGTCCCTTCAGATATACCTGTCACCCGGTGCAAGTATTTTTAATTGTTGCCACTTCGTCGACTTTCGTATCGGTGAGGGTAAAATGATGATGAAGACAGGACCCAGTCGCCGAGCGGAGAAAATTTCCGCCTCGGCAGGGAATCTATCCCGGGCCCCTCGCTTGGCATTCTGCCGCGCTGAGCATTCAGCTATGGAGGCAGACTGAAAATGGTTAATTTATTATGGCGTCGCCAAGAAAGGAAACTTTCCTTTCATATCGATAGTAGATTTTTTTTTTTTTTTTTTTTTTTTTTTGAGAAACTCCCTGTGTCACGGAGTCATTATTAAAAGAAAAACACTTAGCTGTGTCACTAGTGTGCAGTTAGTTTCTTAAATGTCATTGGTCGCTACGCAATGTAGCTATCGACTTGATGGGCCTCATTGTTAAACTCGCAAGGCTGCTTCACATTTTTAACGCTTCTAATCTATCGCCGTTCGAGGGCAATGGAAAGGCAAGCTATAAGCGAAAATAAATACACAACAAGAAATTCGTCGAGTTTTATGCTTTTTACGAGAACATTTAACGACTGATAAATCTTACAGCACAGACATATCGTTCAAAATAGCTGAAACTGAAGCGACATTCTCATCAGCACTTAGTGACATACCTGGCTACTGACGTCTAACATAGCGCATAACGATACAAACTCCGTTATTAGAGAGCGTCTCCCACGTTGAGGAGTAAACAGTGGAAGGTTTTTTTTTAGCAGCAGCAGCAGCAGCGTCTCACTCATTTAGCGGTTTGGAGTGAGTCAGTTCAGTGGAATTGATTCAGAAGCGGAGCGGAACCCTTTTGTGTAATTACTGGCGGTGTTTACGCAGGCGGCGCGCGCGCTGACACCAGCTCGGGCGAGCGCGACGGCCGTATACCAGGCGGATTTGTAAGCGTTGTCATCACAGGTACGTCGAGACGCGGCCACGAGGACACAAGATAGCCGCGTGCTGTTGCAAAACTTCCTGGGTGAGGGAGAAAAGTGCGATAGGATCGAGTCCCCGAATCAGGATTAGACGACGACCCCGGTACGGGTATGTTTTGCTTAAAAGACGGAAAATTCTTATAATCGACGCAGCATAGCTGTACTTTGGATAGCATGTGTGTGACAAGCCAAACTCCACGCTGTATTCTCTGGGATGTGCTAACCGCTCTGCACCGGGGAGCTGTTCTGGAGTTTAGGAAGGAAAGGCGAGGAGTCTGCGACACGTCGAAGCTTTACGTTGATCTGTGAGACGTGCTCCTGTCGTCTAATTGGCAGCGATCCGGCATCGAATGCCGGTCCGCTCCACAGTTTTAACCTGTCACGCAGACTTAGATTTTATTCTTAAAAGTTTTGTAGAGACTGCTACCTACCACAATTCTACATTATCCCGCTTAAGTTATTTTATTTCTGCAACACGTTTCTGGGTACGGCCTAATTGTGAGGTATACATCGCAATACGAGAAATTTTGACTTAAATATACACAGATGTCACGATAGCATTTTAGTGTCATCGTGTACTGCTGACTACATGCAGAGAAAGGGAAGTAAAACACGTTTTGGACGGCGTTTACTGGTGTGTTGTTAACATAGAAATGTAAATGATAATTCTTTCTGTGCATCCTTCTTATGGAGTATTCTCCCTTTTCTACCACGGAGGCCGTTTGCGTTTTGTTGTTCACTGTATGTAATAATACCAAGTACACTATCAATATGTTGTTTATTGCATAAATCATCACTGTGTACTAAAACTAAGAAGGAGATTCTTTTAAAAAAGCTTGGTCCGACGTAAATGTCAGTGTGTCGGTGTTGATAACGTCTCACATCGTAATAAAATTTAACACACCATTGTTTTGATCGCCACTCACTACACCAGACTCTTCAAATGTCTCACGTCTTGCATAGCGCACTGTTCAGACCGCGTCTTGATAGTGTAGTCAGACATTGACTAAATGTGAGATTTAAGGCGCACCGATGCCATTTAGAACACGATTCTACGATCTCCTTCGTGTACTTTAAGTGGGACCAGATACTCTAAACGAACAGCCTGAACTCGAGGGATTCTTTTCTCGTGCTTAAATTGTGAACGTTAATCCTGGAGCATATAGTTTTAATCCGATGTTGGTAGTATTTCTTAACATGTTACCACGGTACAAATACAATTTTAAATTTTTGGTTGGGATTAAATGTTTCTTCGGTTCTGTGGCAGTTAAGTGATCGACGTCAATCGTACTGTGTTGTACACAATACCTTGTCTGTCACACAGAAATTCGTTGGCTTTCGAAAGCTAACATACTGGGCAGATTATACTTTCTACTACCTCAAAGGAGAGCCGGCTGTTGTGGCCGAGCGGTTCTAGGCGCTTCAGTCTGGAACCGCGCGACCGCTACGGTCGCAGGTTCGAATCCTGCCTCGGGCATGGATGTGTGTGTTGTCCTTAGGTGAGTTAGGTTTAAGTAGTTCTAAGTTCTAGGGGACTGATGACCTCAGATGTTAAGTCCCATAGTGCTCAGAGCCATTTTTTGAACCTCAAAGGAGAGGTTTTGTTATTTCTAGATGGAAAAAAAGATAGATCTTACTAGAGCAGTTTTCTCAGCTGACATCTCAGATACTTTTGGATTATCTTGTGGATAATAAATTGAGCTTGCATTTGCAAGGTCCGGAAACAAATCTAGACGTCGTTGTAGATATATTTATCTTTGAAAATAAGCTTCATCTCTTTATTTGCAAATTTCAATCATATATATATATAAAATTGGCGAAAATTGCATTCGCGACAATACAAAGATGCAGGACACGATTAGTGCAAACACATAAGAAAATTAAAAAAAAATGGTTCAAATGGCTCCGAGCACTATGGGACTTAACATCTTAGGTCATCAGTCCCCTAGAACCTAGAACTACTTAAACCTAACCAACCTAAGGACATCACACACATCCATGCCCGAGGCAGGATTCGAACCTGCGACCGTAGCAGTCGTGCGGTTCCGGACTGAAGCGCCTACAACCGCTCGTCCACCGCGGCCGGCCACATAAGAAAATATCGAAGTCACTTTCCACTTTGGGAGGCGCATGTTCTTTGGGCACTGTCGCGCTGACAATGTTAGTTTTCCGAATTTGAAGTATGAGTTAGTGGGCCGCGTCTCGAGTGGAGATGGGGACGATTTTGAGGAACAGTGAATGTGAGGGAATACTGAAAGTGGAATAAATGTAAACAATACGAGATCAGCGGGAATTAATTGGCAGGAAGAACATTAATTCAAAGGAAAAGATGGCAATAAGCAATTATTAAAGTACGCTGTGTTCAGATTTTGTGTTTTAGGTTATTTTTATTTTGTAGGGGAAGATCTTCACCAAACAGCTACATTTTTCCAGAATGAATTTTCACTTCACAGCGGGTTGTGCTCTGATTGGGTACTTTCTGGCATATTAAACCTGAATGCCGTACCAGAACTAGAACCTGGGACGCTTGCTTTTCGCGGGAAAGTGCTTCACCGCTCCGGTGACTGGGCTATCCAAACACGACTCACGATCTGTCCACGCAGCCTTACTCCACTGCACACTGAAAATTCATTCTGGAAACAGTTCCCCAGTCTGTGTCTGCTATATCCTTTCTTCCAGGAGCGTTAGTACCGTGAGACATGCAGGAGAACTTTCGTGAATTTCGGGATGTAGGAGATGAGAGAAAGGCGAAGTAAAACTGTGGGGACAGACTGCGAGTCGCGCTTGGATAGCTTAGTCGGTAGAGCACTTACCCGCGAAGGGCAAAGGTCCCAGGTTAAGTCTCGGCCCGGCACGCAGTTTTAATCTGCTGGGAAGTTTTAGTTGCAAGTTTTCTTCGAGCTTGATTCGCAGAACGGTTTCGGGAACGTCTATTTCCATTATCATTGCTGTATGATACGCGCCATACCACGTATAAGAGTCGCCGCTATAAATTCCCAACACACCCGATCCATATACATAATCCGAAGCCTTACCGTAGTTGAGCACCGCAGCAGTGATTTTTCGGGAATTTATAGCTACGGCTCTTATACATGATATGGCACATTATAGAGCATTGATAATGGAAATATAAGTTTCTGACACCGCTTTAGGAGTGAAGTTCAAATTAGCTGTTGATTGGATTTTTTTTTTCTCTGCAAAATGGATTATACACATTCGGATCCGATCCAGGTACCTACCTCTTGGAAATGCATCAAGACATGTTTAAAGTTAATGATAGCGTATGAATGATAAGAAACGGTAATTATCCTTCAGGAGTCTTCATTTAAGCTTTAGCAATTTTCACGGGAAACCAGAGTATTTTAAAAGTACTGCACGCTCAGTTTAACGTGGCCTGTCTGCAGGAGATGGTGCGAGCATAATCACGCGATAGCCTTCTAACTTAGTGGATGGTTGGGGGGGGGGGGGGGGGGGGGGCGAGGTGTAAAGGAAACAAGCCCCACCACTTTCTCGAAGAGAAGGCAGCACACTGGTATAAAAATTGCATTCACAGGACCTACTACACTGCTACGTAATGTTGTGCTGTCTAGCAACTAAGGTTTAAAACGAGCGGAAAGATTCCGTACCGGCTCGAAGTTACCCGACTTCCACCGATTCCATTGGTCCTAAAAAAGGGTCGAGTTATGTTGTGCTTGTAGTAGTGATGAGTGTGAGTGTGGGCTGAAGCTATTTGGGATTGAAATTATTGTGTAACAAAATGTGGGTATAAAAACAAGTCTTCCCCAATATAAGCCATGCACATCCTATGATGTATTAAATTACGATGAACAATAATGAAACTATATTAATATCGAAGCAGGAAGTGGGATGGGCACTATGTACACGGCCTCAGCTCATTATCTTCTCTTCATTACCTTTACGCGGATGCTTCACCTCAAGCAAATAATTTCTGATTGTCTACAGTTAAATTTACGTCCCCTAATAACCATTGGAATATAGAAAAGAGTGGAAGCTTACATATGTAACTGATTAAATATGACAATGAGCTAATTAAGTGAGTTCTCTCTCTCTCTCTCTCTCTCTCTCTCTCTCTCTCTCTCAAGAGTTCTCAAGGGATATTTTAAAAAGTTAGTGAAAATTAGTTCCTTCAATATGTAACTGCACAGATTACGCTTTTTCTTTCTATTTTCTTAGGTTTAGCGTTTCGTTTCGTTAAACAGAAAACTGATACTTCTGTTGGCAACTGAACATACCTGTCACAGAGCCGCTGACTGCTACGGCTGTAGTAATCGATCAGTCCGTAAGTTCAAATATTAGTTTTGCGAATCTTTTACATTCGAGAACTACGTTTTACAGCTGAGCTGTGTCAGGACTTTTTAACTTGTGCTAAAGTCCTCGTCACCTTTCAGTGCAGCCAACTGAGGTGATAAATGCAACTGCGAGTTCTTGTTCTTACTATTTCTGTTGCATTATAGACGGAGGAAGTTTATAAATCAACAGGGTTCTTTTTATTAACGACAGAAAAACTAGCGTTAATATGTCTATTAGTGGAATTGTTAATCTTACTTCCCATATTGGTCGCGGGAATTTCTGCTGTAGTTCATACCATAGCTCCGAAACATCATCATTGCTAAATTGCTTGATGCACACGGATATTGGTGGAGGCTACTGGATTTGACACTTTCAGGAAGATAGCAAGTAATTGCGTTCGCAATAACTGAGAGGTTTGCATGACTGGAAAGCTAAGGTAGCCGACGGACGTATTCTGGCGCTGAAGTTCAGATTACCATTGACAGTGGGGACAAGTCACTGAAAATGTTCCAGTCCAATTTTCCTAGACGTGCACATCATAGCTGAAAGATTTTAGTATTTGTCAGCTTTATACGATGCTCATGTCAGAAGCGTAGACGTTCGCCATTATAAGATTGCAATTTGGGTCTGAAGGTATGTTCTGCCACACTGATCGTTCTCGTTGTAATGTATAAGGGCCGATCTAAAAGTTCCCGTTTGAAGGCCGTACAGTCCAGACTCGGACTTGCTGCGTAAAGAAATCAGTAACTGTCTGCTACACATCCTCGTTTGACAGGTGTCGTCGACCCTTCAAGGCCTTTTTCAAGGGACCGAAGATGTGATAATCGCATAGGGAGAGATCAGCCTATAGGGCATCATCAACCGCCCGCTTGTTGTTGTCAGTTATGAGGCTGGCCGCCCGTATCGATCGGCGTCTTGTGTCGTATCGAGACCAGCACGGAACTACGCGCACCGTACCACAACGTTAGTTTTCGATAGACACGCTCCCCCATACGCAGTCTTCATTCTCTGATGTATGTGCACCGGTGTTTATCCTACGGCAGGTAAGAAAAGAATAACAGCACGCTGGACCTGCTAGGACCTGTACATGGTAAGTCAAAGTTGTGGTTGTTCTTTTTGTGCAAGTCAGCGAGATTTGTCAGTAACTACGTTGTACTGACAGCTGGGAGGAAGTCGAAGATGCAGTGTTTTAGCTCCAACCGATGTTATCATTCAGTGTCAGCACTACATTAGATACAGGACCTGATAGGCGGCGGTGATGCTGATAAAGAAAGCAAAAATCCACATTCATGTTCCGCAACACGTCCTGGAGGGTACTTTGTACTACAGCTAGTCATCCCCTTTATTGCACCAGTCGCAAGTGTAGCGCGGGAGAGTGATTCTCTGTATGCCTCTGTAGCAGTGCTGTTCACGGAGCGGTATTTCTGGAGCTTATGCGACATACCAGTCACAGCCTCCCAGTTGCGGTGCTTCAATAAGGAGGGAGCCGAATTCAAACAACCGGCCTCCGTAGTCTCGGCTAGCGTCGTTTCCTTGAATCCGAAAGATAGGAGAGGCAATTTTTCACTTTATGTAGAATAGACTATATGGCCTCATAAAATAACGAGCACTGTGTAATCTTAATGTTGTTAACCAACGGGATGCAGGTATAAAGTTTTTTCAAACGAAACTATGCAGGTTTTTTTTTTTGTCCCAGAATAGTAGTATTGGATGTGTTCTGCAGCTTTTCATGCATTCTCAATGAATTCCCACGTTGTTAGTATTACTAAGATAGTTTACTGTTGAGGAAAAATATAAAGTTTATGAAGAAGGGAGTCTTGCAGTACGAAAACATGTAAACGAAAATTTCTGATGGTAACTGTATTCAAAAGTATAACAGAAAGTGTGTGTGTGTGTGTGTGTGTGTGTGTGTGTGTGTGTGTGTGTGTGTGTGTGTACCTGGGGGAGGGTTCGCTATTAAAGTTTCTAATAAGTTTGTATAAAAATATCCTCTGAATTTTTCATACACATGCTTCTTTTCGTACCTCCAGACATATTTATTTATTGCCCACTCATGATTATAACAATCTTTGTGGCACCATTTAAAATGATTGTGGACGTTAGACGTTCTTCCACTTTCAGCCTACAACCACCCACAAGTGCTAAATATAGCTTGTTTGTGGTGGTCCACTCTTTGAGAAAGCTGTCAAACGTCCGATTTTTTTGTCATGTACTGCCTGGCCCAAAAAGTGAAGCACCAGAAGGAAAGGAGGAAACGAAATTAATCTTCATGGATTAAGATCATATATAATTGTATTTCAGTGATAACAATATAGAGTCAAATTTATGAAGAACGTGACAGTATGAGGCCACTTACCAGTCGTGATTCAGTTGGGAAGTGTGTCAAAACCCGTTGTACCCCGTCCTGAAACAAACTGGTCCACAACTGTTGTAACTGGTCCGTAATATCCTCTATACTGACACTGGAATAGAGCTGACGTCGGAGCTGGTCCCAGATATATTGTATCGGGGACACATAATGGGGGATCTTGCTGGTCACAGGAATACTTCAACACCACACGCACAGTTCTTAGAGACACGGGCTGTGTGTGGGCGAGTATTATCCTGTTGAAGAATGACAGCGATATTGTTGCCTGAGAGGTAACACACGAGGACGCAGGGCGACCGAGATGTACCACTGAGCCGTCAGAGTTCCCTCAACAACTACAGCTGTGATCTAAAGACAAATCTGATGGCTCTCCATATCGTGACGGTAGGAGTAAGCTGCTGTACTTTTCCAGAACATTGGAAGAAGAGGGCCTTTCGCCAGGTCGCAGCCATTCTAGTTGACGACGGTCATCCAGAATAGTGAAGAACTGAGTTTCAACGTCGAACATAATGCTACGCCATTCATCAGTTCATGCCTCCCAGTGAGGGCACCATTCCAAACGCAACCGTCTCCAACCAATGGTGCACGTTGACGCAGGAAGCTGTAGGGAGTCCATTACTTCTTCTCACAAGGGAACCTCCCCATCGCACCCCCGTCAGATTTAGTTATAAGTTGGCACAGAGGATAGGCCTTCAAAAACTGAACACAGATCAATCGAGAAAACAGGAAGAAGTTGTGTGGAACTATGAAAAAAATAAGCAGAATACACAAACTGAGTAGTGCATGCGCAAGATAGGCAACATCAAGGATAGTGTGAGCTCAGGAGCGCCGTGGTCCCGTGCTTAGTGAGCAGCTGCGGAACGAGTGAAAACTTTACTTTCTTTATTTTCGCAAAGTTATGGTTCAAATGGCTCTGAGCACTATGGAACTCAACTGCTGAGGTCATTAGTCCCCTAGAACTTAGAACTAGTTAAACCTAACTAACCTAAGGACATCACAAACATCCATGCCCGAGGCAGGATTCGAACCTGCGACCGTAGAGGTCTTGCGGTTCCAGACTGCAGCGCCTTTAACCGCACGGCCACTTCGGCCGGCGCAAAGTTATGATCTGTCCGTTCGTTCATTGACGTCTCTGTTCACTGTAATAAGTTTAGTGTCTGTGTTTAGCGACCGCACCGCAAAACCCTGCGATTAGTAGACGAAAAGATGTGCCTCTCCAATGGGAACCGAAAACATTTGATCGCAAGATCATAGGTCAACCGATTCCTCCACAGGAAAACACGTCTGATATATTGTATACGACACTGATGACGGCATGTGCGTCACATGACAGGAATATGTTGTCGACCCACCTAACTTGTGCACTTAGCGAATGGATAAAAAGATTCTTCTATCTTGCCCGATTTAGGTTTTCTTGTGGGTGAGATAATCACTCCCAAACAAGTGATGAAAACATAAGTTTGTCACATAAACTGCAACAAATGACTGCAACAGTTTCACAGTCGCACAGCTTTCCCTGTGCTCTGTGAAAACATATGTTTTTAACGTTTTCAAATTTTTCCGTGTGTAGACTGTCAAATCCTGCATATGTCCAAGCAAATCTGAACATGTCCTGGAATTTTGGAGAGCGAAGTTGATTATATGTGTGTGCCTGAACTTTGATAATTGTCTGAAAATAAAAAGGTAAACTTTTCACTCGAGGGAAGACTTGAACCAAGGACCTCTCGTTCCGCAGCTGCTCAGGCTAACCACGGCGCTCCTGAGCTCACATTGTCCGTTATGTTGCCTATCTTGCACATGGACTAATCAGTTTGTATATTTTCCTTATTTTTTTCATAGTTCCATACAACTTCTTCCTGTTTTCTCGATTGATCTGTGTTCAGTTTTTCAAGGCCTATCCAATGTGCCAACTTATAACTGAATCTGCGGGGAGTGCGATGGGGAGGTTCCCTTGTCAGATGGCAAACGCAGATGTTAAGTGCTTAAGATGTGTTTGGTGCACTATACGGCGATTATTTCTTGTGGTGTTCTGACGTGTTCGACCAGAACCTTGACGATGAGTACGCCTGCCCTCACAGTCCCACGCAGTCCAGCATCGGGCCACTGTTACACCCGAATACCTCACAAATCTGAATATTTCACGATTCGACCAGCTGGCCAAACCGGAGAGCAGCCGTGAGAGATGCCTTTCAAATCCTGTCAGGTTGTGATAACGCTGTGTCACAAGAGTACGGAATCTCCGTGTCCTTTACAGTGGTCACTCAACATCTGACGCTGTTCACGCCCTTCATATACCCCGCCGGGTCTAGTAAGTCTAGTAACAACATCAAACACGGACAAAACTAATGCACTCCGGTAGCCGTTGTACCTGTCAGAGAGGATTGTATCTCTAACCATTTACGTATCCACCGACACCGTGTACATGTACGAAATTGCATTCACATCCGACCATGTCTTCTGGATGTTTTTTCTTTTTTTTTTTTTTTTTTTGGTCAGGCAGTGATTTAAATAGAAAATACCGGTTACAAATACAATAATTATCTCAAAGCACTTTTACTAGAAGAATCTGTGAATCTATACAGACACGTATCTGCTTCTCTGTAAAGTATGTGAAGTGCACTAGAACACAGTGTCAATGATCGTTCACTCTTTCGGTAAATGGCCTTTTCATCCGTTCTCTTGTCGCTTGCTATACCGCTGTGAATAACAGGAAGGAGGGCACCGATTTACTCGTCGTTTAACGGGATCAACTAACTATCTGTGCCCCAGACAAATGTCCGCGGCCTCCGTTTGCTCCTGCGGGGCTCCTTTCTTTCGTCGGCTCCTGCGGCAGCATCGGAGATAACGGGAGGGAGCACACTGCTCGGAAATAAGACTTATTTTCTGGTTAACTAGAGAGGTTGACCAGCACCAGTCTGCACGAATAATAATGTTCCCAATTTTTTTCCTGACGGTCCTTAAACAAGATGAACACTGAAGACAGGAGAATATTTTTGCAGTCCGTCCCAAGTGCTTCTCCTATAAAGTTCCTCAATAGCGTTTTGCGAAATGCTCGTCTTCTTCCCTCCAAGGGTTCCTACCTAACCTCACAGGGTATTTCTGTAACAGTCTCGTACATACCAAACCAACTTATAGCAACACTTCTCTGAATTGATTAAGTATTTTCTTAATCCGACCTTGCGGTTATTCCGAACACTCTAGCAGTCCTCAAGAATGAATCACACAAGTGTTCTATACGCGGTTTGTTTCATACATGGTATTAGAAAAAGTACTCCCTAGTTTGAGAGGTGGTAGTATGGACCAAGACAAGGGAAAATAAAGTGTCGTAAACGCTGGTTCCAAAACGTAGGCCTTAAGAGCTATGAGCACTTGTTCATCTTAGGTACTGCGAAACACATCTCTTCCACTGCAAGCTTTTTCCCTATTACGGGATCCCGGGTTAGGTTCCCGGCCGGGTTGGGGATTTTCTCTGCCCGAGAACTGGGTTTTTGTGTTGTCCTCATCATTTCATCATCATTCGTGACAGTGGTTAGATTGGACTGTGTAAAATTTGGGACTTTTTACGGGCGCTGATGACCGCGCAGTTGAGAGCCCCACAAACCAATAGTCATCCTATTACGAATGACCTACAGAATGCAGTAAACAAATGAGAAAACATTATTCTGTTACTGTGTGTTCTGGATGTTTTTCAGTATACAGGACATTGGCTCGAGAGTTGCTTCCATTTGCCAGAGTATAGCAGACAATGATGTCTGCCATTTCCTGTGTCGGATAATAGGCTATCATTACGCTGGTAAGTGCAAAGATAAAATCATAGCGTGAAAGCGTTTCACCAACGTAACGAAACACAAACTAGTTCCATTGGAACTACTTACCCAGAACTGTGAATACGATTTGTAGTAACAACAGTAACAGACGTTTACTGCATGCTGTATCCATGGACAATAACAGTGCAACGTGTCTTAAGTTGCTACTGCGTCCTGTAGGTCGTTCGTAATTGCAAAGAGCTTTCAGCAGAATTATGTTTCACAGTGGCGAAGATGAACAAGTGCACATAGCTCTTACGGTATTTATTTTAGAACCCATAATTACTGAACATTATTTCTTTATTTTGGTCCATACTACCACCTCTCAAAATAGCGAGTACTTTTCAACGCCCTACTCTCTCTCTCTCTCTCTCTCTCTCTCTCTCTCTCTCTCTCTCTCTCTCTCTCTCCCTCTCAAAAAATGGTTCAAATGGCTCTGAGCACTATGGGACTTAACATCTCAGGTGATCAGTCCCCTAGAACTTAGAACTACTTAAACCTAACTAACCTAAGGACATCACACACCTCCATGCCCGAGGCGGGATTCGAACCTACGACCGTAGCAGTCGCGCGGTTCCGGACTACAGCGCCTAGAACCGCATGGCCACCGCGGCCGACTCTCTCCACCTCTCCCCCCCCTCCCCACCCCCCCACACCCCGAATTCTCGCAATAAGCCGCAGTCGGTCCTACAACTGAATTTAAGGGTGCTTTCCATTTCATTTCGTGTCGCAGCATTACGCCTAGACATTTAACAGACGTGAAGGAAAGTGACGTGATTTGACGAAGTTTACGAGAGTGGGAATCAACTGTATTGCTTCCGGGGAAGTTGAAGTGCGTTGTTATAGTGTTAATTTCAGAGTTTCGCATGTTTGAACTCGCACACAAAGGGTTTTTACTTGTTAAAATATCTGAGGAAGTAGCAAGTATCCAGTTGCGTATTGATCAGACTGTCAGCGGTGTAAGCTTCGGGTCCGATTGTGGTATGTTGGAATCCCTCTGGCTGACTACTGATCAGAGCACCGTAGCAGTTCTCCTGTAGAGTGTCGTGAATTTTTGAAGCTTGTCTCGCGGGTTAAAGAGAGACTGGCGACCTATATTAAGAACCACGTCGCTTGTATATTTTATCAGAAATTGGAGCAGGATCTGCCGATAAGTTAGTCATGCAAGTCTCGTCAGAAAGGCGTGAAACATGGGGACTGCGCCACCAATGTGGTTTCGGACTCTGCATCGTTAAAAAGAGGAGAAGTGTATTATCAGGTTGCTATATATATATATATATATATATATATGCTCCGCAAGCCCCCTTACGGTGTGTGGCAGAGGGTACTTCTAATGCCTCTATTTTTTCCCCTTTCCTGCTCCATTCACGAATGGTGTGGGAGAAGAAACATTATCGGCAAAGCTCTCTGTGACCTAATTTTCTCGTCTTCGTCGTTTCACGAGACGTATGTGGGAGGAAGTAATGCCCGACTCTTCTTCGACTGTTGGCTCTCGAAACTTCAACAGTAAATCTCTCGGTGATGCACAACGCCTCTCTCCCAGTATCTGCCGTTGGAGTTGAGTACCTCCGTAACGCTCTCGCGGCGCGTAAAAAATCCTGTGACGAAACGTGCCGCTTTTCGTTGGATCTTCTCTCTCTCTCTCTCTCTCTCTCTCTCTCTCTCTCTCTCTCTCTCTCCTCTATTAATACTACTTCGTAAAGGTCCCAAATTGATTAACAACGATCAAGAATCGATCGAAAGATTTTTTGTAAGACACTTCTTTCGTGGATGAAATAAATTTCCTGAAGATTTTCCTAGTGGATCTCTATTTGGAATCTGCTTTTCCTGGTATTTGGTTAATATGGTCATTGCACTTTAGGTAGCTCCGGATGGCCAATCCTAGGTATTTTACGGTAATTACTGGTTACAGTGATTTTCCGCTATCCGTTTAGCTGTGCAGTAGTGGATCTCTTCGCCCGCTTGAGCTAAGGTTATGTTAATATGACTGCCCTCGGAGATATGTGGAAGTACGAATGCCTTAACACCATTCTGTTTGAAGGGAAAGAAGGAAAAAGGACATCAGAGGTTAAGTTTCCGTCGACGGTCATGTTGTTAGAGACCGAACTCGAGCTCGACTTGGAAAACATAAAACGGATGGCTAGATGGGGTCAAACGTTGCATCTTCCAAATTATCTATAGTGGCCCGGGAAAAGAATTGCGAAGTAATGTTGAATGAGGTAGACCTTGGGGTGACTTCCGTGCGACAAATGTCGCCACAAGTTTCAGTCGCGTACGTAAGTATAGCTTGCCATCTTATTATGCCCTCTTCAGCAGACGTCAAATTGTGTCGTGGAAATTCTAAAATTGCTGCTGCTTCTTCTTAATAACACCAATCCTCCAGTCTTTTTCAATTTCTCGGTGCCTGGTTTTCGCACGGAAGTAATTTCTTAAATTGATGAGCAGTTTGTTCCCACGAAAAAAAAATCAGCCAATTAACCTAGCTGTTGCTGTCCTCTTGTTTTCTCTATATTTAGCGAGAAAACGCTGTTGTTGAATAACATATCTTTGCAGTGGTAATGATTATTCACTTGTATTCCAGCTACGACCCGTACAGAGTACACCGCGCGAGGGTGTGTAGCTATTACGGCAGTGAACCGGCATTTCGGAGAACGTCTCTCCCGACATCCATATTTAAGGTTTCCAACGCTTTCGCTAAATAGGCAAATTCTGGCATGGTTCCTTTGAAAAGGACGTAGCCGATTTCCTACTGCAGATTTGTCCTTTTCGTTTTTGTGCTCAGTCGCTAATGATCTCGCCGTCGAGTAGGCGTTAATTCTAACTCACCTTTTACACGGAGAGCTGTGGACGCCAAATCTTCTTACTTATTGTTGGTTGTTCGGACTGTAATTTACGTACATAAACGTTATTGCCTGCTCGTGTAGCGAGTAGAGCGCCAGCTTCCGGTACAGGAAGGTGAGCCAGAGCTGAATCGAGTCCTCACGGCGGATTAACGATCGTGGCTGGTGCACCGGCAGAGCAAGACTATGCTTTTTTTTTTTTTTTTTTTTTTAGGCGGTTTGTCATTCTCGTTTAGGCAAATGCTGGTCTGATCCCCACTTTCAGCTTCAGAAAATACGATAAACAAAGTTAAAATAGGATTAAACACACATCAAAGCTTACACAATAAAGACAGGCGGTGCACACGACTTCCGTCCCTTAAGTAACTGACGACTGCAACAACAGGAAGGGCATCCGGCTGGAAAGTTAAATAAAATTAAATCTGGCAAAACGTGAGTGCAGTAGACTTAACAAAATAATAAATCGGTACGCATGTGTCAGCATGCGATACCACTACGTTCGAAACAGGGACTCATAAGAAAGGAAGGATCAAGTATTTCGGATAGCACTTGGACTACGGACCATTTGTATACCCAGCAGAAGATTTGTCTTAATGTAACCATTCTGCAGCACAAGATCAATTTCTTAACATCACACACTTGCTCCAGCTTAGGCAAATGGAGCAAATCGATTGGTATTTATTGGGTCAGATGTGGTCTTCTGTGCCTCTTAAGGTGCTTGTGGAGGCACCGTTTAGTTTATGGACGATTCCTGAGAAAACCTGGAAAAAAGCGTTTTTCACCATTATTTCGCCATCAGCAGCGGATATCTAAATAACACTAGCAAATTGCATGTAGAATATACCATTGAAATTTGAGTATTTATCTAGAAGTGCCACCTTCCCGATTCCAAAAATCTTTATCTGTTATCGAGAAACACACACAAATATGATATTTTGATAGCGAAATTTAGCCGCGGATTCCAAGATGGCTCTGCACGTCAAATGGCTAAAATTTTTACGATATGTTCCGATGAGCCCGATATGGAATAGCTTCGAACATTTTCTTGATGTCTTTATACGTTACCGAGATACAGAGATTCGAGGTTACCCTACTTGTACACGTAAAATACGCACATAGAATCCGGTGTGAAGCGAAAACTTAGTTCATAAAGGGACCTAATACGGAAGAACTATGCTGAAAAATATCTCCGTTATCATCACAAGGGTGCTGGGAACCTCGTGTTGTTGTAATTAAGTACATGCAAAATTTTTGGGCACGTAAAATGCTGAGGTGTAAAATTAGATTCGTGATATTTCAGTGTAACATAAGTAAGTTATTAAAATTACTGCCCGAGAAAGTTCTTTTCGTGTGATTTACGTGCCCTGCTGTAGTAGGGAAAAGAAAAGAACCAGGAGGAAAATGCTCCTATTGGAGCGCTAAAAAGGCGAATATGCTCATGTTTAAAAGACTTCTTGCGAAAATTTTAAAGGTGCTCAGGAAGGTAGAAAGGAGCAACTAGTGCCCCACTTTTGCGTCAGTCTTTGAAAAATGAGCATATTCGCTTTTTTTGTGTCCCGAGAGCAGCATTTTTCCACTGGAATATTAATGCTCACAATTTTATGAGTCGCTGACAAAAATTAAATTGGTATACACATCTTGACGGCCCTACAGCTCATTAGCAGCGTCTGCAAATAAGAAATTTAAAACCTTATTGGAGACTAGCGAGTAAAGTGCGCTTACTCTAAAATACTTGGGACATGGTGTCGTTTTCCTGTTAGGTACAGGGTGTTTCAAAAACATTGACCTCATTTCGCAAGACTATATCGTCTACTTGAATGAAGATAGAAACTTTAGGAAAATTTTAAATTCCGCATCGAAACTAAAAGATTACCATTGCGCCAGCTGGAGGTTTCCGGTCGATGGGGTTGGCGGTTGGCGTCTCCTGGGTACATCTCGCTCGTTCATAACCCAATGTGTGTCGAGTCTGCAAGCAATAAGACGGTAACGAAAGGCGTTTCGCATTCTCCATTTCAACAGATGGAATATATTCACATCTGTGCGGCGTGGTTTTCGTCGAGAGCACGGCCTTAATGATGGATCGGCCGTAAACTGCGTAGGGATCTCGTATTGCACCATTTGCCTCCAATGCTACCTGACCTCACCGTACGTGATAGGTTTGTGGGCGTTTGTGCCTCTCCTTATAACGACCTTGGGTGAAATGCGACACCGCGTAACAGCACCAGCGAAAGCAGTGACTCCAGATATACTCTCAAAAGTATGGGACAGATTTGTCTATCGACCGGATAATTGTCAGTCCAATGGTGATCGTATTGGACATTGGTGTGAAAGATAAATTAAAACTTTGATATTTTATAATGAATTATTCCATCGTCATATTAAGCCGCGTGGAACATTCGTAGACACACTTGAAAATTAAAACTATGCTGCGGGCCCGGCCAAAAAGAAAATAACTTTGCTCTTACACGTAATTGTAAATATTACCCCGAGATTGTATGTGCGCGCATGTAAAAGATGTACTCTTATCAAAGCGAATGATTCTTTCGAAAATTGACCTTTGTAGTCCTATGCGTAAGTTAAAATATACCTTAAGTTTCTGTCTTCATTTGCACAGAAGATGCAGCCGTCTGAATCTGGGTGAATCTGTTTGAAATTCACTGTAGTTGACGCAGGTGAGGTGTCAAAATGTAGTGTATCCTGTCGTCTGACGCTTGTGACAGATGGACACTATTAATAGGAGGCTCGAGATAACACTTAAAAACCTCAGTTTTAATGCGTTTGTTAAAAGGCTTTTGAACACACATCAATATGGTAGAATAGTAATCTTAATTTGTAACTCACTCAATTCTGTTCTAATTGCCATTATTTTTCGATAAAAGTTGAGAATCTAATAGAGATGTGTTAAAAAATTGTAAAGAGCGAGATATTTTCAGATCGACACCAGCGGCTGCACTTCTACTTTGATAGGGCAGAGAAGGTACACTTGCAAGTATCCGGCAGATCACATTGCCGGTGGTGTTTGCTGCGGCCGTCCTCCTGTAAGACACACACGGGTCTATTTCCAGCGCACTCGCCAATGCCCACAACTCGGCCACCCGTAGACACGCAAAGCGGCTCAACAAAAGGTTTGTGTACGCTTATCCACTTCCGTACGTAATGTCCTATTCCGCTATCCCCCTAGTAAGTAAAGACAAGATTTTGTGGACCGAGTTAATCTTTCCTGAAATGATATTAGCGATTAAAAATAACAAAAACCTGCTGTTCAAAAGTCCTACCGGGCGATTACAATTGAAGTGCAGCTACACGCAGTCTCCAGTGTAGGCTGTAATTATCGTATGGCAGCGAAACTTGGTAGATATGCTAATGCGTTAATACAAAACCGATTTACGCTGGAAAAAAAATTAGTTACAATTCTGGCCATCAGGCGCAAATCTGGCGCTATGAATGCCAGAAAGATGTATAGAAATGTTTACATATTTAATGGATCAGGAACGGGACGTGGGCAGAAAAGGTCAAAAAAGAGAGGACATAATGTTAATAGTATTATCATCATTTTATTATTATTATTATTATTATTATTATTATTATTATTATTATTATTATTATTATTGCCAGCCGCTTACACAATTTATTCAATACGAGCACTGAAAACTTCGACGAGATGCTGTATCCGTAAAACACTGTGATCAATAGTTGCTCGCACAGGTCCGATGGTATCTGAGCAACGTGTTCCTTTATATTGGCCTTCAGATCTGGTGGAGAACGAAAGTGTCCCTGGTAACTGTGCCCTTTTAGATATCCCTAGAGCCAAAAGTCATTATGGATTCAGATCAGGTGCTCCTGCAGGGCACAGGGCATGCATTTGGGAAACCTCTGGAGGTAACACGTTCATGGAAGGCTGCATTAAACACATCTTTCACTGGGCGATCGACTTGAGGTGTTAACCGATCTTGCATGAAAATAGTGATTTCTATACAGTTGCGCTCTTGCAAAGCAGGAATCACATGCCTCACAAGGCTGCTTTGCAAGAGCGCAACTGTGGAGACGTCACGGTATACTTTATAGGCCCACTGGATGTATTCTCTTCAAAGAAGTACAGACCGAGAATAAAGTTGCTTCTAGGCGCTACAGTCTGGGACCGCGCGACCGCTACGGTCGCAGGTTCGAATCCTGCCGTGGGCATGGATGTGTGTACTGTCCTTAGGTTGGTTAGGTTTAAGTAGTTCTAAGTTCTAGGGGACTGATGACCTCAGAAGTTAAGTCCCATAGTGCTCAGAGCCCAATAAAGTTGCTTGTGAATCTACACCACAGAGTAACATATGGAAAGAGCGGTGGCTCTTCGTGCAGAGCAGGCACTTTAACAGTACCCCATATTCGGTGATTCACTGCACCCTGTAGTATAAAACATGCTTCATCACTCCAATGAATATTGCTCGACATGTTATCAACTTACAATTGTGCCAGAAACCGAACAGTAAATTCAGAACGTTGCTGCGGATCATGAGGTTTCACTTGCTGCACTGTCTGGATTTGTACGGGTACCATTGTTAAATAGACAGCAAAACTTTGTGCTGTTGATCACGTGATGGAGAATTCTTGTGACACTGCACGAGTACTAGCACTACTCAGGGCACATAGTGCGTGGTCAGTTACAGCAACAGCAACTTTGTCTGTAGCTTCCACTGGGATAGGGCACATCCTCTTCCAGGTGCCACACCAAGGTTGCCTGTTTTCGAATTTCGTTATCATATTATTTAAACCATTTAAAGACACTGAGCGTTTCCTGAGCCCTTTCAGTGAGCGATACTCTCTCATTGCAACACTGCAATTGCTGCCGCTCATATAAAACAGTTTCACTTACAGCGCATGGTCTCTATTCTCGATACCATAGTGTTCACTCATGTTAGAGTTTGTCATATGACAGCGTAAATGCCATACCGTCATATAAGCAGTATACAGCGCCATATTTACATCTCTGTTGGTCCACTGTGTTATCGGGACAGCGGCCGGTCAGATATTTACCAAGGAAAATCGCCAAACAGCGATACATTTTGAGAAGTTATTTTATTTAGGCAGCCAGTTTCGGCATCTCAATAATGCCATCTTTAGGCGCCTATGCACTTCCTGTGCAGTCAGACAAATCGGTACTTCCATACTGGAGCCGTCAAAATCTGGATACCGTGAATTCATTTTTGGAGTGTTTATTTCGAAAAACTGACAACAATTCAAATCTTAGAAGTAAACACTCCGCACGTTACGTCGTTTCGGAGTTTACTAGTTTTGAAATTAGCCACAGGCTGTTGCGCGGTCAAATTCAAATGGCCCGCCACAGACGGCGTCGCCAAACATGTCTTTCGTTTGGATTCCTAAAACCGAACAAGAGAGCGGTACAGAAATTGGTTACGAGACGGTTGTAATGATAGACCCCTAGCAAAAGGCTCAGCAGTCTCGTGCGCTATTATATACGTTATGAGAACAACTGAAACTAATTGTATCTGGTGGGACGGTTGAATTTGCGCTCGCAACGGCCTGCTTGGATATCTGTAGTACTAATTAACTCTGAAACGGCGCAACTATCGAATTTTTTCTTAGTCGTTTCTCAGCATAATCTACCCTGCAGCACCGTTACATGCTTTTCGGACCGTTTCTGACTACTCTGTATACTGGACGTGCTGCTGGAATACGTTCGAAGTAAACGGAGATGGGCAGACAATCTAGCTTCTGTGGGTGCATTCCCAAGCTGTCACCCACTATAATGAGGAAGCTGACGTACTAGCGAAATAAGCTCCGTCTATAGGAACTGGCCTCGATTTGTCACGCCGTGTACAAACGACTTGGGTAGAGTCAAGAACCACAGAAAACGTAAATGGCAAGATATATAGGTACTGTTCCAGCAAGAGAAATGCAAGGTATTAATGCCGAGTAAATTCACATATTCCTACAAGGTCATGGTTTACGGGGCCACATTTGGACCGATCAACGATTTCCGCCATCATTCGACTCCGCGGTAAGTACGCCTCACTTCCTGTTCATCTGTACATCTGCGGATGTTACGGCTTCCCCTTATGCGGCAGTAAGGAGAGGTGTGCGACAGTGGTGAGCCTAACAATGGGCACCCAAGTGGCACCACGTCGTCTTACCAAGAGTGTGCCGCTTTTGTGGATAGCATCGCAATGGGCATATCATGTTTGGAGGCTCCGAGGAGAATGAATGCTAACAGATTCCATTGGTTATCGTCATACGTAGCGGTAGGGTCGTTACTGAGCACACAAAGCTTGTATTTATTAAAGCAACCATTAAATTTCTGATATGTTAAGGTTTGGGATATGCCCCGTCTTAAATTTGGTGTCCATGACATCTTAAACAAGATAACGGAATACCGCATGTTGCTGTCCCGATACAGTGTGTTAGACTGTTAGCTGGCCAACACGTTGTCCAGATCTCTCTTCCTCAAAAGAGGAAAATGGTCGTGGGTTGTCGAGATACTGGCAGTCCACCACACGCCAGCCAATACGATTGACAAACCCTGGCGTACTAGGGGACCGTTCGAACTTTCACCGGCCGATTTAATTCATACTGACAGGATGTGTAGGGCACGACTAGGACTTCAACATATGCAACAGGAAAACATTAAACTTTTTCGAGAAAATAGAGTTTGAAAATTTTAGACGTGCTATATACTATGCTATGATCGCTAGCATTGGATTCCGCAATCCAGCGAGTAAGCGCTTACTTTCACAGCCGCGAGGTTTGTGGATCGAATCTCGCTGCCGCTACTTTGATTTCTTGTGTGTTTTTTTTTTATTATTTCATTATTACCACGTTATTCTAACAACAGATATGCATGGTCCGCCACGAAACTGAGTGATGGCCGAGAACCGTTTATGAATGTAAACGAAGTTCGTTTTGCGATAGACAACACTGAAAAAACCACACACATGCAAAAATTCGGCGTTCATTAAAATTGCTGTATGTAATAGTAAGTTTGCCATGTTTATGTAGTCAGTGTCATCCTGAACCGTGCAGTGCTCCGTAGGTTACAAATCACTATTGTCACAAATGTGGATACAATAATTTAAATAAAATGAGTATACTGATTTTATTGGAAATAGGAAAAAGGATATACAAGACCTTTCCATCTCCTTACGAATTTTTTTATAGTTTTTGCAGCATAAAGATTATGAAAATGTAAATGGTTCAATCAGTATTGATAATTTACACAGTCGTAATAAATCTTCTCTTACAATTAGTGCTGGTAGGGAGATTTGATCTCAAGACCTGGCGCTTCTGAAACGAAACTCTTAACTTATAAAATACATTCTAAGACCAAAAAGGAGACGCACTGCGAAGGAGTTATTTGAAAGGGACGTAAATGGATAGATGTTATGTACATACAAACAAATGATAGGTAGTTTCAGAAAAATTAACGTCTTCGTTCTGGAATCTCATTGACGGGAGTAGCTGAGACCGCACAGGTGGTGTATACGGCGCCAAGCGTGTGCAGCCAGATAAACATAACTAGATTCAGGTCTTATCCCCAAGGACCTACTCTCCATGGGCAACAACGATCCATCGCGACTCGCTTATCTGCAAAAATCTATTTTCACATACGAAACGTGTGTCTAACATTTTCGTGGCTTGTGGCCTCGCCTTCCGACCTTAGAAACGGTTACGGTGACTTCCTGAAATATGTTAAGTCTTTACTCTTACAGGGTGTTTCAAAAATGACCGGTATATTTGAAACGGCAATAAAAACTAAACGAGCAGCGATAGAAATACACCCTTTGTTACAATATGCTTGGGACAACAGTACATTTTCAGGCGGACAAACTTTCGAAATTACAGTAGTTACAATTTTCAACAACAGATGGCGCTGCAAGTGATGTGAAAGATATAGAAGACAACGCAGTCTGTGGGTGCGCCATTCTGTACGTCGTCTTTCTGCTGTAAGCGTGTGCTGTTCACAACGTGCAAGTGTGCTGTAGACAACATGGTTTATTCCTTAGAACAGAGGATTTTTCTGGTGTTGGAATTCCACCGCCTAGAACACAGTGTTGCTGCAACAAGACGAAGTTTTCAACGGAGGTTTAATGTAACCAAAGGACCGAAAAGCGATACAATAAAGGATCTGTTTGAAAAATTTCAACGGACTGGGAACGTGACGGATGAACGTGCTGGAAAGGTAGGGCGACCGAGTACGGCAACCACAGAGGGCAACGCGCAGCTAGTGCAGCAGGTGATCCAACAGTGGCCTCGGGTTTCCGTTCGCCGTGTTGCAGCTGCGGTCCAAATGACGCCAACGTCCACGTATCGTCTCATGCGCCAGAGTTTACACCTCTACCCATACAAAATTCAAACGCGGCAACCCCTCAGCGCCGCTACCATTGCTGCACGAGAGACATTCGCTAACGATATAGTGCACAAGATTGATGACGGCGATATGCATGTGGGCAGCATTTAGTTTACTGACAAAGCTTATTTTTACCTGGATGGCTTCGTCAATAAACAGAACTGCCGCATATGGGTAACCGAAAAGCCCCATGTTGCAGTCCCATCGTCCCTGCATCCTCAAAAAGTACTGGTCTGGGCCGCCATTTCTTCCAAAGGAATCATTGGCCCATTTTTCAGATCCGAAACGATTACTGCATCACGCTATCTGGAAATTCTTCGTGAATTTGTGGTGGTACAAACTTCCTTAGACGACACTGCGAACACCTCGTGGTTTATGCAAGATGGTGCCCGGCCACATCGCACGGCCGACGTCTTTAATTTCCTGAATGAATATTTCGATGATCGTGTGATTGCTTTGGGCTATCCGAAACATACAGGAGGCGGCGTGGATTGGCCTCCCTATTCGCCAGACATGAACCCCTGTGACTTCTTTCTGTGGGGACACTTGAAAGACCAGGTGTACCGCCAGAATCCAGAAACAATTGAACAGCTGAAGCAGTACATCTCATCTGCATGTGAAGCCATTCCACCAGACACATTGTCAAAGGTTTCGGGTAATTTGATTCAGAGACTACGCCATATTATTGCTACGCATGGTGGATATGTGGAAAATATCGTACTATAGAGTTTCCCAGACCGCAGCGCCATCTGTTGTTGAAAATTGTAACTACTGCAATTTCGAAAGTTTGTCTGCCTGAAAATGTACTGTTGTCCCAAGCATATTGCAACAAACGGTGTATTTCTATCGCTGCTCGTTTAGTTTTTATTGCCGTTTCAAATATACCGGTCATTTTTGAAACACCCTGTAGATACAAGGTTGGCCGAAGGAAAAGTGACAAGTAGAGCTAAGCGCGATATGTTAAACAGTTAGTGATTATCAGCGACACAGCAAAGACGTCTATAACCGCTTGTAAACGGGACGTGAAAACTTAACCTGAAAAAGTTTATGGCGGACCTACTGCGGTTGACGAGAACAGTATCTGAAAACTACGCGCTGCTGATGATATGTTCTCTCTAGTGGGTTGCTACATTCAGCGTGGTGTGTAAAAATCCAAGAAATGGATGACACGGTATACTGGCATCCGTGGTAAGTCCACTTACACTAAACTACTCAAATTTATAGACAGCGTCAAGTCACATAGCAAAAAGGGAAATCTGAAGAGAACTCGCGTAGAATAATGATATAACCACCAGGGTGTATACGACCCGGGAGATCCGGGAAAAACCCGGGAATTTTTTCATCCGGGAGAAAACCGGCAAAAATCCGGGAATTGTTTAGAATTCCGGGAATTTTTCATTGTTTTAGTTTTCAGTTAAATTTTTGTAATTTTGACTGGTAAGAACCAATACTCTAACAAAGGATATTACTGTATCCCGCTACTGAAGAATAATACTGCAGCAACGAAACATGAACGAGTGAAGAAGAAAAAAAAAACGAAAATAAAACTTAAGTTGCAAAGGAAATGCGCCGTATACAACAACAAAACACAGTGCTCATACAAGCGTCTGCCAACAACAAAGTGTGTCAAAGGCTTTAGGAAGACTATGCAATGCTTCATAACGACAAATAGCCACTGATGAGCGTAACGTGACAACTGTTTAAATTAGATTCGTTTGGGCAGTTGCGGGCGGTCTCTTGCGCATGCGCAGTTGAGTCGCGTATGACTAGTACCTTCCGCTTCTGGTTACAGAAGTGTGGCTGGGTGGCACTACCTAATATTGCCCCGGTTCGGAAATATAGTAAATCTGGGGCTGATGCACAGAGCAGTTCTCTTGACCAAGACGTCAAGGAAAGGTAATTTACCCTCCGTTTCAGTCTCCATAGTGAATTTGATGTTGGGGTGTATGGAGTTAAGATGTGTAAGGAAGTCAAGGAGTTTATCCATACCATGTGGCCAGATGACGAACGTGTCGTCCACGTAACGGAAAAAGCAAGTAGGTTTCCATACGGATGACGACAGGGCTTCCTCCTCGAAGTTCTCCATGTACAAATTCACTACCACCGGTGAGAGTGGGCTACCCATGGCGACTCCCCCCGTTTGTTCGTAGTATTCTCCATTAAAAAGAAAATACGTGGAAGTCAAGACATGCCTAAAAAGTTCAGTGGTCTTCTCGTCAAACTTCTGACTAATCAATTCTAGTGACTCTCGCAGGGGTACCCTCGTAAACAAGGAAACGACGTCAAAACTTACCATGATATCTGACTCATCCAACCTGAAGCTATCAAGGCGTTTAACCAAATCCACGGAATTACGGATGTGATGAGGGCATTTACCCACATAAGGACTTAATATTCCCGTCAGGTATTTGGCCAACAAATATGTAGGTGCCCTGATGTTGCTGAGAATGGGCGCAATGGTACCCCCTCTTTGTGAACCTTCGGGAGTCCATATAGTCTAGGCGGTACCGGACCTTGGGGTAACAATTTCTTAGCGTCACCCTCCGGTAAATCTGCGTCCTTGAGAAGCGCCCTCGTCTTGTTCTCCACCTTCTTTGTAGGGTCAACGCTGATCTTCCGGTAGGAATCGTCATTTAGCAGGCTCTGCATCTTATCAGTGTATTCCTTATGGGAGACAACAACTGTAGCATTGCCTTTGTCAGCCGGTAAGACAACAATTTCAGAGCGCTCCCTCAATTTATTTGAAACAAAGTGTTAACTATCACACTATTGGCTGCTTTCAACTGTTCGCTGCATTTCAAGTGCACGTGTGGCATTATGCCATAATAAAGAACCAAACATGAGATAATACAGTACTGCTACTCCAAGAAAATTGACATCCAAATCTGGACATACGAATGTGCACTTTAAGCCGAATTATGCATTTTAGTATGGTTAACGAAATTCCGATGCTCTTGAAATATCCTCTGATGTCTTATCTCTTTTATGACGTAATGTAAGATCTTTTAATGTTTTACATGTCCGAACATATGGGCTTCCTTCGTCATCGTAGCTGCGCAAGCGCGGTGACGCCTGCTATCTGGCGCTCTCTTGCAACTGCTGAAACGAACCTATTTGTAACAGGTCGCGGGAAAATATTGCGAATGGTGGTTTGAAAAGCGTTACATTCAAAGCAAATTTCCTTTTACGCAAGATGAGCTATGTGCGAGAATGTACAGTGAATATCTTAAACCACAAACTGTTTGACGCTCATTTAAAAAACCAACTCTTTGAGGACGCCAATTTCGATCCCAGAAGATCAGACATTACGTCGTTATTAAAAAAATTTCCTGGCACATTTGTGCGATGTATCTTAAAGTGTAACACGCGCAAAGAAGATAAACAATATATGTGGAAGCTTAGCTTCTCTTCTAGCTTATTAATCTTAGAGACCAATATTATATGTGAATGCTATATATATTAATTTAAACCATTACCTTTTCTTACTTGTGTGTTCGCGCTACTTAAGAGTGATCTTGTTATTGGCTGACTACATCACGTGTCGTATGCTGTCATCGGCTGGCGAGTTCACGTGACATGAGCTATGACTGGCTTACAAAAGCGCATCGCAATCTCGATTTCAATGCTTCGGAAAGTGACATGCGGTGTTTGGTGGAACATAAATTTATACCTTCGTAATATGAAAATATGCAGCATACATGTTGCTGCACATCAAAGGTCTTTCAAAACCTGTTTTTCCCCTTTGAGTTTCTTTTCTAAAGTGCCGGGAAATTCTACGTCTGTATATAAAACCATAAACATACACAGGATTGATGACTTTTACAGTGTCGAGGAAGAGTATACTGTCACTTAACATGGAAAAAGTGTATTTTCACTCGGGAGAAAGTGTGTTTTTAACCAGAAAATCCGGGAATTTTTTTTCCTTGTTCACGTCTACACCCTTAACCATACACGTCGCTTTACGAAAGAGATGTAAGAACAATGGTGAAGGAAATCTGCCGTCCACATTCTAAAGGAACCATCCCGCAATCGCCTTGCTCGATTTGAATAAACGATGGAAAATTTAAATTATGGTTGCTGGACGGGTGTTAAAAGTCCAATGCCATAACCATTGTACCACCTTGCTTGATATATCTCAGTAGTGTTACGCTCATGAAGTGAGTGTGCTAAGAGCTAAACATTCAAATTTGATGTTGGAAATAATCTGCACGGTTTTCATCCTGACTGTTTCAATTAGTGCGATACTATTCGACTAATTGAGAGATTTCTCAGCTAACTCCTTGGAGGATGTTATACATTTCTATCCCAGATCATGTGATCGGAACTATCTCTCTCTCTCTCTCTCTCTCTCTCTCTCTATATATATATATATATATATATATATATATATATATATATATATATAGACCGAACGTGGGGAGAGGGGCTAGTGTAATTGGTTAATACAAACCATAAAAAATGCACTGAAGTATGTTTTTAACACAAACTTACGTTTTTTAAATGGAACCCCGTTAGTTTTGTTAGCACATCTGAACATATAAACAAATACGTAATCAGTGCCATTTGTTGCATTGTAAAATGTTAATTACATCCGGAGATATTGTAACCTAAAGTTGACGCTTGAGTACCACTCCTCTGCTGTTCGATCGTGTGTATCGGAGAGCACCGAATTACGTAGGGATCCAAAGGGAACGGTGATGGACCTTAGGTACAGAAGAGACTGGAACAGCACATTACGTCCACATGATAACACCTTTTTATTGGCCTTTTTCACTGACGCACATGTACATTACCAGGAGGGGTGAGGTACACGTTCGACGGGCGTTTCATAGGACGTGGAGGACGCATAAATTGGCCAGCCCGTTCTCCTGATCTTACACCTCTGGACTTCTTTCTGTGGGGCACGTTAAAGGAGAATGTGTACCGTGATGTGCCTACAACCCCAGAGGATATGAAACAACGTATTGTGGCAGCCTGCGGCGACATTACACCAGATGTACTGCGGCGTATATGACTTCCATTACGCCAGAGATTGCAATTGTGTGCAGCAAATGATGGCCACCACATTGAACATCTATTGGCCTGACATGTCGGGACATACTCTGTTCCACTCCGTAATTGAAAACGGAAACCACGTGTGTACGTGTACCTCACCCCTCATGGTAATGTACATGTGCGTCAGTGAAAAAGACCAATAAAAAGGTGTTATCATGTGGACGTAATGTGCTGTTCCAGTCTCTTCTGTACCTAAGGTCCATCACCGTTCCCTTTGGATCCCTACGTAATTCGGTGCTCTCCGATACACACGATCGAACAGCGGAGGAGTGGTACTCAAGCGTCAACTTTAGGTTACAATATCTCCGGATGTAATTAACATTTTACAATGCAACAAACGGCAATGATTACGTATTTGTTTATGTGTTCAGATGTGCTAACAAAACTAACGGGGTTCCATTTAAAAAACGTAGGTCTGTGTTAAAAACATACTTCAGTGCATTTTTTATGGTTTGTATTAACCAATTACACTAACCCCTCTCCTCACGTTCGGTCTGTGGAACCGATTCGTCAGTATTTGATGTGGTTTACGAAATATATCCAGCGGTAACGTTAGATGACTCACCCTATGTTCAGCGCTCTATGGTAAAAGTTTCGTTGTTGATTGTGGTCAAGAGTATGTAGTAAGTGTCTCACATCCAGTAACTTCAGCAGGTGTGTTGGAAAGCCCAGGAAAATGAGGAAACTATATAGTCCTAACAAGGGGGCCCTGAAACAGTGACTTCACTTCCCTGCACATTCATGTATCACAAATAGTGTGACGTGAGTAACGTGTAAATCTTAAATTTCATGAAAGATACAAAATAAAAAAAGTCATTTTCCGCATTTTTTTTAGTTTCATATTGACCAACTAGGATCACGCAACAACTTAATTCCTCTTCTTTCCTGGTTGTTTTCTATTTTTCCACTACTGCAGCTTCTCCCCATGTCGTCTTTTCCTTTCTTCTGTTCATGTTGTTACCGATTTCTATTTTCTTCTGCGCTGAAAGTCTACTAAATATCTAAACATCTTGAAAAGATTTCTTTCAGTTCTTTCTGATTCTTTGATGTTATTCCTTTCATAGATTAAAAGGAGAAAATATTAAAGTGTAGTAAAATAGAAGCATATATCAAAAAATGGTTCAAGTGGCTCTGAGCACTATGGGACTTAACTTCTGAGGTCATCAGTCCCCTAGAACTTAGAACTACTTAAACTTAACTAACCCAAGGACATCACATACATCCATGCCCGAGACAGGATTCGAACCTGCAACCATAGCGGTCGCACGGTTCCAGACTGTAACGCCTAGAACCGCTCGGCCACTCCGGCCGGCAGAAGCGTGTATCACTAAGGGTAAGACAGATGCAGCCTACAGGAAAATTAGAGAGACCTTTGGAGAAAAGAGAACCACTTGTATGAATATCAAGAGCTCTGATGGAAAACCAGTCCTAAGCAAAGAAGTGAAATCAGAAAGGTGGAAGGAGTATATAGAGGAAGGGAGATGTACTCGAGAGCAATATGATGGAAATGGAAGAGGACGTAGATGAAGATGAGAAGGGAGATACGATACTGCTTGAAGAATTTGACAAAGGACTGAAAGACGTAAGTCGAAACAAGGCCCAGGGAGTAGACAACATTCCGTTAGAGCTGCTGATAGTCTTGGGAGAGCCACCGATTACAAAACTCTTCCATCTGGTGAGCAAGATGTAAGAGTCAGGTGAAATACTCGCAGTCTCCAGGAAGAATATAGTAATTCCAAGTCCCATGAAAGTAGGCGCTGACAGATGTGAAATTACCGAACCATCAGTTTAATAAGTCACAGTTGCAAAATACTAAACAAATCCTTTACAGTAGAACGTAAAAACTGGTAGAAGCCGACCTTGGGGAAGGTAAGTTTGGATTCCGGAGAAATATAGGAACACGCGAGACAATATTGACCCTACGATTTCTCATAGAAGATAGGTGAAGGAAAGATAAACCTACGTTTATAGCATTTGTAGATTTGGAAAAAGCTTTCGACAATGTTGGCTGGAATGCTCCTTCAAATTCTAAAGGTGGCAGCGGTAAAATACAGGGAGCGAAAGGCTATTTACAAGTTGTATAGAAAGCAGACGGCTGTTATGAGTCCAGGGGTATGAAAGGGAAGCAGTAGTTGAGAAGGGAGTGAGAGGGGGTTGTAGCCTATATCCGATGTTATCCGATCTGTGCTCTGTACAAGCAGTAAAGGAACCCAAACAAAAATTTGGAGTAGGAATTAAAGTTCAGGGAAAAGGGATTTGCTGATGACACTGCAACTCTGTCTGAGACAACAAAAGATTTGGATGACCAGTTGATCGGAATGGACAGCGTCTTGAAAGCAGGATATGAGATGAACATCAACAAAAGGAAAACGAGGATAATGGAATGTGGTCGAATTAAATCAGGTGATGCTGAGGGAATCAGATTAGGAAATGAGACTCCAAGAGTAGTAGATGAGTTTTGCTATTTGGGAAGCGAAATAACTGATGATGGTTGAAATAGGGAAGATATAAAATGTAGACTGCCAATGGTAAGGAAAACGTTTCTGAAGAAGAGAAATTTGTTATCTTGGAGTATAGATTTAAATGTCAGGAAGTCCTTTATAAAAGTATTTGTATGAAGTGAAACATGGACGATAAACAGTTGAGGCAAGAAGAGAATTGAAGCTTTTGAGATGTGGTGCTACACAATAATGCTGAAGATTAGATGGGTAGGTCACGTCACTGATGAGAAGGTACTGAATTGAATTTTACAGAAGAGAAATTTGTGATAAAACCTGACTAGAAGAAGGGATCGGTTGGTAGGACACATTCTGAGGCATCAAGGGATGACCAATTTAGTACTGGAGGAAAGCGTGTCGGGTAAAAAACGTAGAGGGAGACAAAGACATGAATAAGTAAGCAGATTCAGAAGGATGAAGGTTGCAGTAGTTACTTGGAGATGAAGAGGCGTCCGCAGGTAGTATGGAGAGCTGCATCAAAGCAGTCTTTGTACTGAAAGACCACCACAGTCACGACAGCTATGTTGTTTCCTCATAGATCTTTCCTTATTTATGTAACCCACGCTATTGTCGATTTGTTCTTCCAGAAATACAGGAATGTTTGTTTCGTGAGCCTTTTCTCATTCAATTGGTGGATGTGTCCGTGTCCAAAAAAAGAGTAATCTTCTTTTAGCCATTAATTCTGAGATTTTTCTCTCTATTTTTGTAGATCTCCTCATTATTTCTCATTTTCCTGCCCATCTGTAGTTTGTATTGCACTACTATTTTTCTAACAATACCTCTTTCAAGTATCCCTGTTCTGTCCAGCTTATAGATCATTGTTAGACATTCACGTCGATATAAAATTTTCTAGACGCTTCTGTTGTTGGTTTCTTCAAGATATTTGAATTTACTTACTCGCTCTGTTTTACCTATTTGAGTTTCTGTGAATTTTGGTGCATTTTTTATGCTGTTCGTGATTTTTTTTTTCAGCTGAAATTTTGAGACCAGTTCTATTTGCTGTTTCTTCAAGAAGGTTTATCTGAATAACTGAGTCTGTCAGACTTTCTGGAAGTCTTGCAAAATCATCTGCAAAAGTCAGTCTACATTAATTCCATTTGATTTCTTTCCTAGAGTTATTGGTCAATTTTGTGATTCTTTAGCTTCAAATTCCAGATCCTTACAATTTTTTTCTAGAACTCACCTAATCAGTAAAGTTGACAAACCATGTCCTTGTCTGATACCAGTTTTTATTTCAAATGGCTCAGATAGTTCTCTGATAAATTTAACTTCAGATATCGTCTTTGAGTTTCATGAATTTTCTACAATTATTATTACACAAGTTCTTTTCGTTTTTCATATCTACAAGAATTCTGAAACTGTTGTTTTCAACGTAACTGTGCAATTTTTAACGGCGTTAGGTCTCTCGTAAAAAGAACCCATGTCAATGTTCGCAGTGACACTTGTCTCTAAGTAACTGGGAAGCGTGCTAATGTGCGTGAAAGATCTATTGATCCGCCATTTTCACCTGGATTGCTATGTAAATATCGACTATTTGCTAGAAACTAAACTGTGGTGGCACATTTCGGCCTTTACACATTTAATTTCGATTTTTGGGAGAGTTTTTATTCGAAGCGTTGACAAGATTGTTCTTGTCGGAAATGAACACTGACAAAAATTATTTCCGTTAATGAAAACGTTACTGATTAACTCGGCAGTTGCAGAGTGGAGGATAAATTATACACAAATTAACTCGCCCGTTTCAGTACTAGTTCTTTTATACCACTAACCATCTTACATACGAGTACATACACGTCACAGATGAGATGTAACGCTGTGTAATTTCCATAAAGAAATTACTCACGTGAAACGGGCTAGCATGTCTCTCTCAAACATGACTGGGTAACGGAGCTGTCAGACAATTAGGGAAGCTGGTGAGGGAGCGGTTGTCACAATTGTGGACAACAGCTGTCTGATACGTCGGTATAAGTCCCTGCACCTCATACTTAATAAGTGGTGTCAAAAAATTTTAAAGGAAGTGTGAGTGCGGAAATAGAGGTATCTTAATATTCTATTTAAAAGTCACTATATCTGTAAAAAAGGAATTTCATGTGGAAATAGTACATGATAAAACGGAGGCTGAGATTGTGTAAAGCTTCGTTGATGGAATGGTTGGGAAACTGGCTGAAGACAAAATAGAAAGCGCGATTCGCGGCGTGATGGCACGAGGTACCGGACGAGGAAGAATTTTTGCGCGCGCCCTTGACTCCGTGGGAAAAGGTGGCAAGTGCACGGGATATTGATCGCGGTACGTGTCGTTAAACGCACATCCGAGGGCGCCTACACGCCGAGAGCGCTTGCCAGAGTCCCCGGTTCGACAGTTGACCCATGCTCTCCAGGGCGGCGACGTCCTCGCGAACTATGAAAACTGATAAAGCGAAAACAAGCTTAGTATCTGCGAAGATGCTTCCTAGTGAAACTTTCAGAATCCCTGCCACATGAAACAATTCGTGTTATTCACTATGAAGTCTCCCACGACGGAGTCTTAGAACAAAAAGTTCTCCGTTAGTTTGCCTTGTCAACTCTGGATAAAATCTCACGTTTTCAAAGACAGCCGTCGTCGTCGTCTGAGTCTGAATACGTACATTCTCGGCAAACCTCTGTACAATGCATGGCGAAGGATATTTCGTGTCAGTATTTGCGGTTATCTGTCGTGCTCCACTCACATACTAGTCCAGTTAACGAAGGAAAATTAGGGGGAAAAGTTCGTGTAGTCGCAAATTTTAGTTCCGTGGTAGGTGGGAGTGTGAGAAACAACATGCTATCGTGGGAGTGACGTTTAAAGGTCACTTTTTGGTTTTTCTCGAAAAACTCGAAAACAGAGGTTTCTAGCGAAAATGTTTCACATTACAAAATTGAACTATATGAAATTTTCTACAAGAAAAAAGTCCTATTATTTTTTTCTCTAGGTCCAATAGTTTCTGCGTTGCAGGGGATATGAAAATCTGATTATCAAAAACAGTTCTTTAATGATACCAAATTAATGTGTATTGTTAAATAACGTTGATCAAGAACAAACATCAAATTATTGTACCACATGTAACTGTAGTAGAACCGTATTAAGAAATATACAATGTTGCTGGGATCTGACTGGGCGGAGAGGAACGGGGTAGGGGAGAGGGGAGGGGTTAGAAGCATGAGGAGTTGTGGTTATGCAGTTCCGTTCTTCATAGGTCGGCAAACTGAAACGCGAATAGGTGGATTGCCCATTCTCTCTTCCTGCTACGTCACAAGACGCATCTTCAGGGTGTTTCACAAAGTCATACCAACACCCCGCAGTATGCGTTGTGAACCACGCGCCGCAGTGTGGAGATATGCCCAGGAGTGCTGCTCGCTTTTCAGTTTAGACAGAATATACCTTCCCAGCATTTCCTGTCCAGTTCTCTTATGTGAGAGAACAAATTAACTTCACAGAAATGGTGTTTATATAGTGGTATTATTTTCAGGTTATTGAGTATTTATTTGCAGTTCCTAAGTGAGCTTGTATGTAAAATACGTTTTTGCAAACAATTACTGAGAAAGAAACTTCCTGGCAGATTAAAACTGTGTGCCGGACCGAGACTCGAACTCGGGACCGTTGCCTTTCGCGGGCAAATGTTTTACCATCTGAGTTACCCAAGCACGACTCACGCCCCGTCCTCACAGCTTCACTTCTGCCAGTATCACGTCTCCTACCTTCCATACTTTACAGAAGCTCTCCTGCGAACCTCGGTGCAGCACAGTTTTAATCTGCCAGGAAGTTTCATATCAGCGCACACTCCGCTGCGGAATGCAAATCTCATTCTGGGATTGCTGAAAAGTGTATAATTTGTAAGTATGATTTTGTAAATGGCATTTGAAGAGTTGCTGAGAAAAGAATTGGATTTGTAAATAGGGCACCTTGCTGCTGTTCATCAAATGGCTCAAATGGCTCTGAGCACTATAGGACTTAACATCTGAGGTCACCAGTCCCCTAGACTTAAAACTACTTAAACCCGAATAACCTAAGGACATCACACACATCCATGCCCGAAGCAGGATTCGAGCCTGCGACCGTAGCAGCAGCGCGGTTCTGGACTGAAGGGCCTAGAACCGCTCGGCCACAACGGCCGGCCACTCAGGAATTTCTGGCACTTCCAGAGTGGCTTGCACTGAGTGGAGCCACTTAACATATCCACAGTACACACTATGTGATAAAAGGTATCCCGACAGCTGGATGAAAATGACTTAAAAGTTCGTGGCGCCCTTCATCGGTAATGCTGGAATTCAATACGGTGTTGGTCCACTCTTAGCCTTAATAACAGCTTCCACTCTCGCAGGCATTCGTTCAATAAGCTGCGGGAAGGTTTCTTGGGGAATGGCAGCCCATTCTTCACGGAGGTGGAACTGATGAGGGGTATCCATGTCAGTCGGTGAGGCCTGGCACGAAGTCGGCGTTCCAAAACATCCCAAAGGTGTTCTATAGGATTCAGGTCAGGACTATATGCAGGTCAGTCCATTACAGGGATGTTATTGTCGTGTAACCACTCCGCCATAGGCAGTGCATTATGAACAGGTGCTGGATCGTGTTGAAAGATGCAATCGCCAATTGCTCTTCAACAGTGGGAAGCAAGACGGTGCTTAAAACATCAATGTAGCCCTGTGCTGTGATAGTGCCACGCAAGACGACAAGGGGTGCAAGCCCCCTCCATGAAAAACACCACCACACCATAACACTGCCGCTTCCAAATTTTGCTGTTGACACTACACACGCTGGCAGCTGAGGTTCACCGGACATTCGCCATACCCAAACCCTGCCATCGGATCGCCCCATTGTGTACCGTGATTCGTCACTCCACACAACGATTTTCCACTGTTCAGTCGTCCAATGTTTACGCTCCTTACACCAAGCGAGGCGTCGTTTGGCATTTACCGGCGTGATTTGTGGCTTATGAGCAGCCGCTCGACATTGAACTGTCAAAGTACTTGCCGAACTGTCAAAGTACTTGCAGTGGATCCTGATGCAGTTTGGAATCCCTGTGTGATGGTCTGTATAGGTGTCTGCCTTATTACACATTATGACTGTCTTCAGATGACGTCGGCCTATAAGCCTTGGTGCTGTACGTGTCCCTTCACATTTCCACTTCACTATCACATCGGAAACAGTGGACCTAGGGATGTTTAGGAGTGTGGAAATTTCGCGTACAGACGTATGACATTAGTGACACTCAGTCACCTGACCACTTTCGTAGTCCGTGAGATATGTTGTTGGGTGTCCGGACACTTTTGATCACATAGTGTATAATCCAAGATGGATGTGAATATGTCTAATGAAATGGGACTAATGGTGTTAAAGTGTAGAGCAGTAATCTGCTGTAATGCAGTGGGTGATTTAATCCTTTTGCAGAGGCAGACCGCTGGTCCTCTTCGCATGTTGGAAGAGCTGAGGCTTGATACCCCTCATGCTGCGAAATGTATTCCAGCCATTGACAGTAGAGACAGCGAAACTGACATTGTCCAATAAATATTGGTCGCGTAATAGCGACAATAATGATCGCTCTGTCTACCGAAAATACAAGCGTCTTTAGAGGTCCCTTTCATGGGCGCACATTTCGGAGCATGCAGTGCCATCGATGGTGATCACACACCCTATTAAGTACGATGTCTCGCCGTTGATAATGTCCCGGGGGCCTTCATGAATCGCAGTGGCTTCAGTGTAATTATTCTCTTTGAATGTAAATGTGGATTCTGTTCGTCTCATTGCGTTTTTCTTTGTTACCTTCTCTGTTGTACTGTAGCAGTTACTTCTACGTATGGACCAAGCTGCATCTAGTTACGTAACATAGGAGCGCCGCATCAAGCGAAAGTCACGTTCGTTTTACACACCAGTGTACTATAGTATTCAAACAGATAATCAGAACACACTGATTGACAAAAACAGGACTGAGAAGATTGTGAAGATTGCAGTAATCATCACACATAAATACAAGAACAAGTAACAGCAGACGTTTCCCAGATAACTGAATAACAGAGGCTTCAAGGAAGTTTAGACAGTAACGCGGACAAGATTGTTTAGGGAGACGCCTTAGCGGTAGCGACATGCCGGTGGTCGTGCCACCGTCTTAAAAGCAGCGGATGCACTGTCGCAACTGTCAAATAATGAAACGAACGAAATCACTCGTCTTCGGGCTACACTGACGGAAGAAAATCGCAACACCACGAAGATGTTGGACGACATCAACGAAAGTTGGTAGGCGTGATTCTACATCTGAAAGATGGTGTCTATTCAAATTTCGCACCAGTTGCATAAGAGAGGCGCTTGTGGTGCCACTATGAGAATGCAAATCAGGTTTGCTTTAAATGCACGCTTTAACGGTTGTGAGCGTTAGTTAACTTCCAGATTGTACGTGGTGAGTTGATACTAACAAATAGTGTCTTTCAGGCGGCAAAGACACCATTATCAACACCTCACTGAGTTTGACGATGTCGTGTAATATGGCTACGAGAAGCTGAATCTTCCTTCTGCGATACTGGAGAAAAACTTGACCAGAATGTGGCCACTGTACATCATTGCTGGCAGCGGTGGCACGAGAATGTACGGTCCCAAGAAGACCAGGCTCGGGAAGGCCCGTGGCACCACCAAGAGGGAAGACCATCGTGTTGGGCGTATGGCTCTGAGGCATCGTACTGCATTTGCAACAGCAGTTTGAGCATCAGCTGGCACCACAGTGACACAACACATTGTTATAAGTCGGTTACTTCAAGGACAACTCAGGGCCAGACGGCCTGTAGCGTGCTGGAAGACAGGGTGGAAGTCTGTTGTGATTTCCGATGAAAGCCGGTTCTGCCTCGGTGCCATTGATGGCCGCGTGTTGGTTCGGAGGAGGTCAGTTCAGAGCTTGGAAACAACCTGTCTGTGTGCTACACACACTGGGTCTACACCTGGAGTTACGGTCTGGAGTGCCATTTCGTATGACAGCAGGAGCCCTCACGTGGTTGTCCCAAGCGCCCTGACTGCAAATTTGCTCGTTAGTCTAGTGATTCGAATTCCTTTGCTGCCATTTATGAACAGCGTTTCAGTGATGTTTTCCAACAGAATAACGTTCGCCCACATACCGCTGTTGTAACCCAACATGCTCTACAGAGTATCTACATTTCGCTTTGGCCTGCTCGATCACCAGATCTGTCTCCAATCGAGCACATATGGGACCTCAGCGGACTATAACTCCAGCGTCATCCACAAGCAGCATTAACTGTCCCTGTACTGATCGACCAAGTGCCACAGGTATGGAACTCCATCCTACAAACTGATATCCGGCATCTGTACAATGCGTGCACGTTTGCATGCTTGCATTAAACATCCTGGCTGTTACACCGGTTATTAATGTACATTTCCAGTGGCTTATCTCGCGCGTACTTTAACCTGTGATCTTGCAGTATCTTACCTCGACAAATGTATTCCCGAAATTTCATTAATTTACATTATTTTTTTGGTTTTGCGATTGTTTTCCGCCAGTGTAGTTGCTGTCATTAGTCGTCTTACGTGCCTTCAGCACTCAGTAAATTGTTAAGCCAACATGGCGTCTAAACTGGAAGTCACATGGCTTGACGGCAGACTACACAGGTTTCGATAGTGTGTATTATGTCTTTGAAGTCTAGCTAAAAGGTGTCCTGCTCTCTCTCTCTCTCTCTCTCTCTCTCTCTGTCTCTCTCTGGGCCCTATTTAAAAACTCTTATCTACAGAACAGCAGTCCTATATCGAAACTGGTACGATCTTTTGTGATTAATCCAATACTGTTTTTTTGTTGTTTTTTACCAATGTCCATTTATGACGGCAATATAAAATATTGCAAAGCACGACAGTATGCTGTTGTCTTGCTGACCGTCTTCAAATCGGAGCCAGTGGGTCCTCTCATTCCCCCCTCCCTCCCCTATTTTTTTTTTTTTTTAAGCAGCATACATATGACGTCCACTTCGCGCAGTCCAGTCCAGTGGCCTCTGTGTTGGACGCCATGTTGGCGACTACAGAGACCTTGGGCACTAAGAGGAGAAATATAGGTTGTAACATTCACAGTTTGCGATGCGTCAATTACGTTTGTGATTCATGCGATCGAAAGAGTAACCGCCAACCCGGCATCTGCGACTACAGGCTGAGATGCTGCCGCCAGTAGCCAAAGTAATTTGTCGCCATGCTCCACTGTCGCTTCTCAATGCTCGCAGTCATGAAGTGCTTTTCTATATATCGGAGGGTATTCGATTTCTTCGTTTTTTAAACTGCCGTTTCTGTTAACTAATGAAACTATATGACCAATACTAGTGCAATGTTTTCATTCCACTCTCAGAGTTAAATATTTTTTTCTTGAATACATGTAAATCTTAGGTGTGTAGTACGTTTCAGTTAAGTCAAATTTGGGCTCTTTCCCATGTTATGGATCTGGTGCTGCCCTTCCTATTCGCCCACATCCTTAGGATTAGCCGCGATTAACCCTGCTGTTAACTTCCCTTCAAAAAGACCCAGAAAGGTTTTGGTTCTTCCATAACGTTTCCATATTTAAACGCTAATGCTGGAAACATAATGACTTCAATTTTCTGTAAACTTTTCGTAGCTTAAGGCTTAAATGAAAAAAGTATTCTTCCCCTTGTTAAAGCTTGTCATATTTGTCCCTTGGCTCTATATGACGCGGGTCTTCAAAAATTCACGACATCTACAAATATCGGCACGAAAATTTTATTCCTGCGTGTTTGATATGCTGCCACCAAACACGCATTGGTTTTTTATAACGCGAACTAATTCGAGGCAATAATACGTAGCAGTTAATTTATCTATACCTTCTGACAGACTTGCCCTGTAATGGTGCACTCTACAACCGGACGACAGCGCATGTTATGTATTGAAAGATGGAGAGATGCTTTATCCAATCATACACTGGGTGTTGCAGGAGGAATGGTCAATATTCAGAGATAAAACATGAACGATCATTGGAAACAAAGTCTACTAAACATGCATACCTGAAGAGCTATGAGAAATTCTTCAGTAAAACAGAAGTGTTTCATAGTAGCGAAGATGAACAAGCGCTCATAGCTCTTAAGGTACGCATTTCAGAGCTCATGTTTACTAGACTTTTTGGTTCTACATCTACACGGATAATCTGCAAATCACACTTAAGTGCCTGACAGAGAGTTCATCGAACCATCTTGAAAATTCTCTCTTATTCCAATCTCGTATAGCGCTCGGATAAACCGAACACCTGTATCTTTCCGTACGAGATCTAATTTCCCTTACTTTATCGTGGTGGTCGTTTCTCCCTATGTAGGTTGGTGTCAACAAAATATTTTCGCATTCGGAAGAGAAAGTAGGTGATCGGAATTTCGTGAGAAGATTCCGTCGCTACGAAAAACGCTTTTCTTTTGTGATGTCCAGCCCAAATCCTATATCATTTCAGTTACACTCTCTCCCATACTTCGCGATAATACAAAATGTGCTGCCCTTCTTTGGATATTTTCGATTTACTCCGTCAGTCCTATCTGGTAAGGATCCCACACCGCGCAGCAGTATTCTAAAAGAGGACAGACGAGCGTAGTGTAGGCAGTCTCCTTAGTAGATCTATTGCATTTTCTAATTTTCCTCCCAGTAAAACGCATTCTTTGGTTAGTCTTCCCCACAACGTTTTCTGTGTGGTCCTTCCAATTTAAGTTTCTCGTAATTGTAATACCTAGGTATTTAGTTGAATTTACGGCCTTTAGATTCGACTGATTTATCGTGTAACCGAAGTTTAACGAATTCCCTTTAGCACTCATGTGGATGACCTCACACTTTTCGTTATTTAGGGTCAACTGCCAGTTTTCGCACTATTCATATGTCTCTTCTAAATGATCTTCCAATCTGCTTTGATCTTCTGATGAATTTCGTAGTCGATAAACGACAGCGTCATCTGCAAACAACCGAAGACGGCTACTCAGGTTTATATAGACAATGAACAGCAAAGGGGCTATAACAATACCTTGGGAAACGCCAGAAATCGCTTTCGTTTTACTCGATGACTTTCCGTCAGTTACTACGAACTGTGCCTCTGACAGGAAATCACGAATCCAGTCACACAACTGAGACGATATTCCATAAGTACGTAATTTCACTACCAGCCGCTTGTGTGGTACAGTGTCAAAAGCCTTCTGGAAACCCAGAAATACGGAATCGCTCTGAACTCCCTTGTCAGTAGCTGTCAACACTTCATGCGAATAAAGAGCTAGTTGTTTCACAAGAACCATGTTCTCTAAATCCATGTTGACTGTGTGTCAATAAACCGTTTTCTTCGAGATAATTCACAATGTTCAAACACAATATATATTCCAAAATCCTGTTGCACATCGACGTTAATGATATGGACCTGTAATTTAGTGGATTACTCCTACTACCTTTCTTGAATATTGGTGTGAACTATGCAATTTTCCTGTCTTTGGGTACAGATCTTTCGTCGAGCGAATGGTTGTATGTGGTTAAGTATGAAACTATTAATTCAGCATACCACGAAAGGAACCTAATTGGTATACAGTCTGCACAAGACGACTTGCTTTTATTAAGTGATTTAAGTTGCTTCGCTAGTCCGAGGATATTTACATTTACGTTACTCATGTTGGCAGCTGCTCTTCTTTCGAATTCTGGGATATTTATTTCATCTTCTATTGTGAAGGCATTTCGGATGACTGTGATTAGTAACTCTGCTTTCGCAGCACTGTCTTCGATAGTATCTCCATTGCTATCGCGCAGAGAAGGCATTGATTGTTTCTTGCCACTAACATACTTCACTTACGACCAGAATATCTTCGGATTTTCTGCCAAATTTCGAGACAAAGTTTCATTGTCGAAACTATGATAAGCATCTCGCATTGAAGTCCGCGCTAAATTTCGAGCTTCTGTAAAAGAGCCGGCCGGTGTGGCCGTGCGGTTCTAAGCGCGTCAGTTTAGAACCGCGTGACCGCTACGGTCGCAGGTTCGAATCCTGCCTCCGGCATGGATGTGTGTGATGTCCTTAGGTTAGTTAGGTTTAAGTAGTTCTAAGTTCTAGGGGACTGATGACCTCAGTAGTTAAGTCCCATAGTGCTCTGAGCCATTTGAACCATTTTTTTCTGTAAAAGATCGCCAATCTCGGGGATTTTGCGTCTGTTTAAATTTGGCATGTTTATTTCGTTGTTTCTGCAACACTGTTCTGACCACAAACGACAGAGCTGATCCTCCTTGAATTTATCTGTTATAAATATCCCAATAGATACCGATACTATTTCTTTGAATACAAGCCACATCTGGTCTACACCTATATTATTATTTTCGAAGGAGTGGAGATCGTCTCTCAGGAAGGCATCAAGTGAATTTTATCTGCTTTTTTTGATTAGGTATATTTTTTGTATATTTTTGGAGGATTTGGGGGTTACAATATTCAATCTCGCTACGACAACCCTGTGTTCACTAATCCCTGTATCCGCTTTGATGCTCTTCATGAACTCAGGATTATTTGTTGCTAAGAGGTCAAGTGTGTTTTCACAACCGTTTACCATTCGCGTGGGCTTATGAACTAACTGCTCGAAATAATTTTCAGAGAATGCGTTTAGCACAATTTCGGATGATGTTTTATGCGTACCTCCGGAATTAAACATGCATTTTCGCGAACATATCGAGGGTAAATTCAAGTCACCACCAACTATAATCGAATGAGTCGGGTACGTGTTGGAAATCAAACTCAAGTTTTCTTTGACCCTTTTAGCAACTGTATCATCTGAATTTTGAGGTCGGTAAAACTATCCAATTATTATTTTATCCCGGTTGCCAACAATGACCTCTGCCCATACTAACTCACAGAAACTATCTACTTCATCTTCGCGACAAGGTAAACTACTTCTGACAACAACAAACACGCCAACTGTGTTTAGCCTATCCTTTCGGAACACCGTTAAGTTCTTAGCAAAAATTTCGGCTGAGCTTATCTACGGCATAAGCCAACTTTCAGTGCCAATAACGATTTGAGCATCAGTGCTTTATATTAGCGCTTGGTGCTCTGGTAGTTTCTCAACACAGCTACAATTTACAACTGTTACACAGATGGTTCCTGTATCTACGTTCTTCCTCTGTTCGGCCTGCACCCTTTGTGACTGAAGCCCTTCTTGTGTTTTCCCGAGACCCTCTAACCTAAAAAACCGCCTAGTTAACACCACACAGCCCCTGCTACCTGTATAGCCGCCTCCTGCGTATAGTGGACACCTGACCTATTCATCGGAACCCTAACCCACCACCCTTTGGCGCAAGTCGAGGAGTCTGCAGCCTACACGGTCGCAGAACCGTCAGAACCTTTCATTCAGACCCTCCACTCGGTTCTGTACCAGAGATCCGCAATCGGTCCTGTCGACTACGCTGCAATTGGTCAGCTCTGCTTTCATCTTGCAAGCAAGAATGGCAGCCTTCACCACTTCTGTTACCCTCTCGAAACCAGAGAGAATCTCTTCTGATACAAAGTGACACACATCATTGGTACCGACGTGAGCAACCACCTCCAGTTGACTGCATCCTGTGCTCTTCATAGCATCCGGGAGGACCCGTTCCACATCTGGAATGACTCCACTTGGTATGCACGTGGAGTGCACATTGGTTTTCCTTCCCTTCTTGGCAGCCATGTCCCTAAGGGGTCCCATACGCGCCTAACGTTGGAGCTCCCAACTATCAATAATCCCACCCTCCGTGATTGTCCGGATCTTGCAGACTGAGAGGTTTCCTCTGAAACTGGAATGATCTTTCCTCTCATGTCCCTGAATATTGACCATTTCTCCTGGGACACAATGTATGTATAAGGTGGCAGTCAAATGAAAACGAGATACATGGAAAAAGTAAGTAAACTGTTTATTTCAAAAGTAAGCGGCGTAATCGTCCAAAGCAAATCTACACTACTGGCCATTAAAACTGCTACACCACGAAGATGACATGCTACAGACGCGAAATTTAACAGACAGGGAGAAGATGCTGTGATATGCAAATGATTAGCTTTTCAGAGCATTCACACAAGGTTGGCGCCGGTGGCAACACCTACAACGTGCTGACATGAGGAAAGTTTCCAACCGATTTCTCATACACAAACAGCATTTGACCGGCGTTGCCTGGTGAAACGTCGTTGTGATGCCTCGTGTAAGGAGGATAAATGCGTACCATCATGTTTCCGACATTGGCAAAGGTCAGATTGTAGCCTATAGCGATTGCGGTTTATCGTATCGCGACATTGCTGCTCGCGTTGGTCGAGATCCAATGACTGTTAGCAGAATATGGAATAGATGGGTTCAGGATGGTAATACAGAACGCGGTGCTGGATCCCAACGGCCTCGTATCACTAGCAGTCGAGATGACAGGCATCTTATCCGCATGGCTGTAACGGATCGTGCAGCCACGTCTCGATCCCTGAGTCGACAGATGGGGACGTTTGCAAGACAACAACCATCTACACGAACATTTCGACGACGTTTGCAGCAGCATGGACTACCAGCTCGGAGACCATGGTTGCGGTTACCCTTGACGCTGCATCAGAGACAGGATCGCCTGCGATGGTGTACTCAACGACGAACCTGGGTGCACGAATGGCACAACGTCATTTTTTCGGATGAATCCAGGTTCTGTTTACAGCATCTTGATGGTCGCATCCGTGTTTGGCGACATCGCGGTGAACGCACATTGGAAGTGTGTATTCGTCATCGCCATACTGGCAAATCACCCGGCTTGATGGTGTGGGGTGCCATTGGTTACACGTCTCGGTGACCTCTTGTTCGCATTGACGGCACTTTGAACAGTGGTCGTTACACTTCTGATGTGTTACGACCCGTGGCTCTACCCTACATTCGATCCCTGCGAAACCCTGCATTTCAGCAGGACAATGCACGACCGCATGTTGCAAGTCCTGTACGGGCCTTTCTGGATACAGAAAATGTTCGACTGCTGCCCTGGCCAGCACATTATCCAGATCTCTCACCAATTGAAAACGTCTGGTCAATGGTGGCCGAGCAACTGGCTCGTCACAATACGCCAGTCACTACTCTTCAGGAACTGAGGTATCGTGTTGAAGCTGCATGGGCAGCTGTACCTGTACACGCCATCCAAGCTCTGTTTGACTCAATGCCCAGGCGTATCAAGGCTGTTATTACGGCCAGAGGTGGTTGTTCTGGGTACTGATTTCTCAGGCTCTATGCACCCAAATTGCGTGAAAATTCAATCACATGTCAGTTCTAGTATAATATATTTCTTCTTGGTGTAGCAATTTTAATGGCCAGTAGTGTACAACTATGAATATCTTTGTGCAGGGCTAAAAAATATGGAAGTCCTTTGGGGAGAGATCGGGACTGTATGAAGCATGTGTAAGGGCTTCCCATTAAAACTTCTGCAGTGTAATAGAAATATACTTGGCATCATGTTGGAAACGTGACCTCGACGCAAAATTTTCCATGGCGGTGTTGCTTCACAATGTAATAAATGTGTTAACAGTTGCGGTGATTATTTTTGAAGTAATAAGCAGTATACTTCCTTCTGTATATCTTGTAGTTTTGGCGCAGTCCTCTTTTGATATCCCGGAGGTCCTTACAAATAACCTTTTGTTAATTTAGACTGAGTCACTTCCATGTTTCTGTTGAAACTAAGGTAAAATTTTCTCAGAATCAATGAATTCGAGGCAAAGTGGTAATTCATATTATCTGCTCAGTTCTCTAATTTGGTTTATGGCTTGCAGACGGACCATTGCACTGTATGGAATGCTGAAGCCTGCCTGATAAATGTCATTCCGCTGATGGTACGTGGGAAGAGAGAGTGTTTTCGTCTGGATTTCTCTAATTTTAGCGGTGTGTCAGTACGCGAGATAGGTGTTGGTGAAGTAGTACGTTTCTCGTCTCGTTTTGGAACGTAGGCTGCATGAAATATGTGAGAAAGCCTCTCCATGATTCATAACGTCTTTAGATTGATATCATGGACAGGTGGCTGTTTATGTCCTTGATATTGGTTCGATACTGTATATCACTATCAGGTAAGGAAATTTATCGAGGACCACGTCATTTCTGATATCCTAGTCGACTGACTGAAATTGCTCTATGCCGACAGAGGCATCCCAGCTGAACAGCAAACTACGTGGTGTAGTTGTAATGCACTGGACTCGCAGGCGGTGGGAGTGGTGTTCAAATCTCCGTCAGGCACACAGCTATGGGTTTCCCGTGATTTATCTAAATCGCTTGATGCAGGTGCCAGAATGATACCTTTTGAAAGGCCGCGCCCGATTTCGTTTCCCTGTCCACTCAGAACATGCGCAGTGTATCTGATGAATGATGAACTCGCCGTCAACAGGACGTTAACCGAAACCTTCCTTGCTTCCTAGAAAAAATGGAAGTGTGATCAGTCAAACCCCAACAACGAAATCGTCGTGCAGTAGACGTAACATTTTAGAAGGCAAATCCTGCCAGAGATAATGCTGTTACAGATGGGCGCCAACAGTAGTTGAGTGTACGGGTGCCACCGCTTTGTGGGAGAGGCTTTCAACTGGTTCTGCACTGTCTTTTTCTCGCACGTTGATGCCTAACTGTGCATCTGCCTATCGTTGTGACACACTTGTTCATCAGGCCCATTTGCGACGTCCGGACTTGGGCTTCACTAACCGTTTTCTCTCCTTCAGACGTAACTTGAGATCCGCGCCGTACGTTAGAAGTCTGTGGGCCATCCGCATCTTACTACAATGATACACAATGGTACACAGTCCTCCAGTGTACATCTACATACATACTCTACAAACTACTGTACAGTGCGTGTTGGTTATTTCTTATCAATATTATCGATCTTGGTTCCCATTCCATTCCCGTATTGAATAAGGAAAAAGTCTGCTATATGCCTCTGTACGCGCCCTTATCTCTGATCTTATTCTCACAATCCCTACGAGAGATACTCGATGGTGGCTGCAGAATGGTCGCACAATTTTCCTCACATAGACGTTCTTTAAATTTATCCTTCGGAGTTTCGCAAAAATTGCGTTGTCGAAGTTGCATGAACATTTGTTACCCTTCATATTGTTTGTAACCACCTGTTACGATCCTACGAGTACGTCTCTAAGTTTGTTCAATATCTGTTGTCATGCCTACTTGGTAAAGACTCCAAAGACTGCACAGTGTTCTAGAAATGGTCGTACTAGTTTTGTATGTGGTTTCGTTTACAGAAGCATTGCAGTTTCCCAGAACCCTTCCAACAACTCTTATCTTCCCTTCGCCTTCCCTATTTCTGATTTCATATACATTCTTAGAAATACTCCTAAATACTTACACGGTGCAACATTCTCAATAAGTGTGACACATTCCAGGGAGGAAACGGGCAAATGGGGACGCAAGAGGTCCTATATCGTTACTTAGCAGACATGAAAGTAAGATGGTATTATTCTTAAATGTGCTAGTTCCATTCTGAGAATACTGGGTCGACATGTGTATAAATAATTTGTGTTTGTTTTATTGCACCATTCTGGCGTAACTCAGCATGAGAGAAAGGGCAGTAGGTAGAAGAAAGGAAAGTCTCTCGATTGCACAACCGTGCACCAAAAAACTAGTTAGACACCGTGAAGGACGAGCAGAGATCGGCGTAAGGACACTGCTATACCAGAACTATTGTGGATTGTTTCCCGTGGAATCGGCTTATTACGGCCACTTGCCACCTTACATTCGGGTAATACAGTCTATAAAGTAAAGTGGTGAATGAATAAAGAGTAAGAAAAGCCCTTAATTGGTTGGCTCTGTGTCGGAAACTGGTTGTGCGGACTATCTCTTTCAAATTATAGTCGTCCATAACATGAACACATCACAGATAAGAAAATATTACTTGTTACTGTATAAATGGACAGGTCTTGGTTCAAATGGCTCTATGCACTATGGGACTTAACATCTGAGGTCGTCAGTCTCCTAGAGCTTAGAACTACTTAAACCTAACTAACCTAAGGACATCACACACATCCATGCTCGAGGCAGGATTCGAACCTGCGACCCTACCAGCCGCGTGGTTCCGGACTGACGCGGCTAGAACCGTTCGGCCACAGCTACCAAAATATTAATACCTTGCATCTACTCAGGAACGAAAATTGGCAGTACTGCGGAAAAATCGTGAATTCATGTATTGCACGAAGCTTTATATACTTTTAGAACAATTGAATTGGAGACAGCTGCTCTTGTAGGACAGGGCATCCTTATTACCGGGAGTGGAACAGTTCGCCGAGTCACGTGACTGTGACGTCATGTACTGTACTAGCCGTCAGCGTAACAGTCGATGACAGGATGAGCATGGCGCGCAGCATCAGCACATTTGATCGCAGGGAGAAAGTAGATGCCCGACTATAGAGCACTCCATTTCAGCTGTCGAGAGGCACTGGGCTTTCCGTATGCCATTGACAAGGGTAAGCAGTTCGTACTTCGATTTCAGGACAGAACCACTGCCATCAATCAGTTCGGTGAATAATAAACCATCTTGCCAACTATCGGTCTAGATTTGTGGCTGGACTCAGTACTTCCGAGCAGCTAGGACTCAAAACGTTGTTCATAACAGGCTGAAATGGACAGATGTAATTTCTTTAGTACCTTAAGTGAGTTTTACACAGCCGTTACTGTTCACAACAAACAATGATGAGCTAAAAACTATGAACATCTGCTTAATAGCGTGATGGCCCACCTTTTTAACACATTACAGCAGCGATCCTACGTGGCACGGTTTAGAAATGTCCTTGGTAGGTTTCTCGAGGTATGTGCCACCAGATGTGTACGCACAGGTCACAAATTACGAACCAGTGAGTTTGTGCGCACCGAGCTGGCACCGACATCATCCTACATGTGTTCCATCGGGTTCAGATCAGGCGCACTTGGTGGTCACGACATTAACACGAGTTCAATAACTTGTTCTTCAAACCACTGTAGAATGAACTCGGTCTTGCCACAAGGTCTGTTATCCTGCTGGAAGATGCTATTGCCGTCGTGCAAGACATCAAGCATACTCTAACCAAGTATATTTACATATCTATGAACCTATTCCATATGCTCGTACCTTTGTTAACAGTCTGAAATTGGGCACCGTGTCAAATGCTTTCCGGAAATCTAGAAATACGGAATCTGGCTGTTGCCCTTCAACCGTAGTTCGCAGTATATCATATGAGAAATTGACAAGCTGAGTTTTGCACTAGCGATGCTTTCTGAAACCATTCTGATTCATGGACATAAGCTTCTCAGTCTCAAGAAAGTTTAATATATTCGAACTGAGAATAAGTTCAAGGATTCCGCATCAATAGACTAACCAAGTATATTTACATATCCGCATCAATTTACATATTCCGCATCAAACCGATATGAGGGATATTGGTCTGTAATTTTGCGGGTCCGTTTTTCTCGCTTATCATCTACGAATAGAATAGAAATGGAGGAAAATTCTTCCGGCAAACAATGTACTCTAATCATATCTTGGCTTGCCGAGTACAGGCTGGTGCCGCCCCCCTCTCCCCCCCTCTCCCCCCCTCTCCCCCCCTCTCCCCCCCTCTCCCCCCCTCTCCCCCCCTCTCCCCCCCTCTCCCCCCCTCTCCCCCCCTCTCCCCCCCTCTCCCCCCCTCTCCCCCCCTCTCCCCCCCTCTCCCCCCCTCTCCCCCCCTCTCCCCCCCTCTCCCCCCCTCTCCCCCCCTCTCCCCCCCTCTCCCCCCCTCTCCCCCCCTCTCCCCCCCCTCTCCCCCCCCTCTCCCCCCCCTCTCCCCCCCCTCTCCCCCCCCTCTCCCCCCCCTCTCCCCCCCCTCTCCCCCCCCTCTCCCCCCCTCTCCCCCCCTCTCCCCCCCTCTCCCCCCCTCTCCCCCCCTCTCCCCCCCTCTCCCCCCCTCTCCCCCCCTCTCCCCCCCTCTCCCCCCCTCTCCCCCCCTCTCCCCCCCTCTCCCCCCCTCTCCCCCCCTCTCCCCCCCTCTCCCTTTGTTCTCTTTGCGTGTGTGTGTGTGTGTGTGTGTGTATGTGTGTGTGAGAGAACTCATTTCCCGTAACAACACACCATGCGCATATTCTGACGAGTGAATACTTCTGCTCCCTGGGAGTGCTTATCGATATCTAGAGTTGGTACGAAATATCCGTGTCTCATCTATAGCTGCTCTGGGAGGAAGCATCTTGTTCCTGGACAGCTGCTTGAATGAAAGATAACTCACTGTGCATCTCAAGCCTACAGTGTATGTCTTGTCCTTAGTTTACAAAAATTGACGCATTAGCCTTTCGCCATGAACCGCACGTAATTATTGACGAATGTCCGTCTGTTTTAAATTATTGCATTCTGGAAACGAACCTTAACTTCAACAATTCAGGATAAAAGAAAGAATGGCTGTGAGATGAACAACTGATAAAAATGGTGAAAAAGCAATGTAACCTTCTTATGTGACAGCTAATGGCTAATGAATGAAAGACCGAATGAATTCAATGTGCATGTCAAAAGTCAGGCACACGACGACACGATGGAAATATTGTAAAACAATGCTTGCTTCAAAAGTAGCTCGTATCGTATATGTTCCCCTCCGCCACTGATTATGTGTCAACACATTCTGTAAACAGTTCTTACGTTTGAACCAATTAGCCCCGGATTACGAGCATGTACGCAATTTTATTGGAAAAAAGCTTCTATTTTGCATTTCGATGAAAGAGAATTCCTGGCCAATACGATAGAGATAAGGTCTTGACAGTAGAGACAGTGTGCCTGAATGGTTCTTGTTTTCTGTGGTAAAATCGCGTAAAATAGAAACTTTAAAACGCGATGCCAAGAATGCAAATTATTAAAGATAAAAATTTTAAAAAACTTTTGTAAGGACTATTTTTAATAAGTAGTAGTATCAAAATTTAAAACATACGCAAACGTCAGTGACTATCATATCTTAAAAGCGTATAAAATGTACGGACTTTTTACGCCTAATTTAACATTCAGAGCATATTTCCTAAAAATGTTGTACTAAACCAAGTGCTCTTATTTAACCAACCATATGTGTATAACTAAATGACTGAAAGAACCATGAAGTACATTTTTATAAAAACATGTGCCATTAATGAGAAAAATAAACAGGTAAAAGTCATTACTACAAAAAAAAAAATGCAAACGATAACTCGGTGATAGAGTGCAAACAATTATCATTAAAAACTTTTAAAATTAAATTACGGTAAAATAAATTGATATTAGGATAGAAATACGCTCTACTTGTCAAGACTATCGTATGATATTCGAAGTGCCTAACTATATTTGTTTATATATCTATGCGAAGCTAATAGACTAGGCAGGCAGTGGTAACACCGATTCCCGTCAGATCATCGATGTTAAACGCTGTCGGGTTTGGCTTGCATGGGTGACCTTCCGGGTCTACCAAGCATTGTTGGCAAGCAGGGTGCACACAGGTCTTGTGATGCCAATTGAGGAGCTACTTGACTGAGAAGTAGTGGCTGCGGTCACGAAAGCTGACAACGGGCAGGAACCCAGGTGAGCGGTTTGCTGAACACACGCCCCACCGTATCAAAATCCGGTGATGCCTGTCTGCCAAGGATGACATGCTGATAGATCGGTACCGTTAGACCTTCTGAGGCCTGTTTCTGACGGAGTTTCACATCTATAAGAAGCTTTTATGGGGATTAAGCGCATCTGAAGACAGCAAATACTTGGCGAAATCAGAACTTTGAATATTTTTTATACACCTAAGCGATCGTGACGTAATAAATTATTATGCAGAAAAAGTATTTCCTAGAACAGTCCCTTTGCCAACTGTGAGTTTCTCAGCAGCTATTCGCTAAATGAGGAAGCGTCAGATGACCAGTCCGAAGGTCCAGAATTCAGTTATGAGTCAGTGCTAATATTTTTTTCTGGCGCTTGTCACTTGTTGCACCTCTGGCAAAGACGTGTGTGTGTGTGTGTGTGTGTGTGTGTGTGTGTGTGTGTGTGTGTGTGTTTGTTTTACTTGAGGCTGCTTGTGAAGTTCTACTTTCAAGAATATTAGCGTCGTTAGGATTATTTTTAAAATGCAAGCATGGAATTTCTCGAAAGAAGAAGAGTTACACAGTTAAAACTTTCTCGCAAGATAGTAACTGTGTACCGGACTGGGATTCGAACCTGCGACCTTGCCTTTCACAAGTGTTGCTCTTACCGACTAAACATTCACGCACGACTCACGAACCACTCTCACAGCTTCACCTCCGCCGATACCTCTCTCGCACTTCCATTCTGGATTCGATCACCTAGTCTGTGGCCGAGCTATTCCTCCCAAGTATCGTCTCTTCCAGGAGTGCTAGTCTCACAAGATATCCAAGAGCACTTCTGTGAATTTTGGAAAGTAGAAGTCAGGTGCTGGCAGAAGTGAAGCTATGTGGGCGGATCTGGAGTCGTGCGCGAATAGATCGGTTAGTAAGAGCATCGCCCGCGAACCGCATGGTGCCGGGTTCGAATTCCGGTATGGCACACAGTTTTAATCCGCTAAGAAGATTTAAAACAGCGGGCACTCCGGAGCAGAGTGAAAGATAAATTCTGGAAGTTGCAATGTTGTAGTAATTTCGATTATTAATTGATAAGAAACTTCCTGGCAGATTAAAACTGTGTGCCCGACCGAGACTCGAACTCGTGACCTTTGCCTTTCGCGGGCAAGTGCTCTACCAACTGAGCTACCGAAGCACGACTCACGCCCGGTACTCACAGCTTTACTTCTGCCAGTATCTTGGAAGGTAGGAGACGAGATACTGGCAGAAGTAAAGCTGTGAGTACCGGGCGTGAGTCGTGCTTCGGTAGCTCAGTTGGTAGAGCACTTGCCCGCGAAAGGCAAAGGTCACGAGTTCGAGTCTCGGTCAAGCACACAGTTTTAATCTGCCAGGAAGTTTCATATCAGCGCACACTCCTCTGCAGAGTGAAAATCTCATTCTGGATTAATTGATAAGTTCTAGTTCATACCAGTTTTCATCATCGCTGATAAGGCTTCTCTCACATTGGTTGAGAAAATTGTCCATATCGAAGGTCAGTATATAGTTGAAAATAGCCGCCTTGCTTTTCGATAGCTTCACGAAGTTCCAGATATGATAATTCTAGTGTGTTTGATTTGTTTCATGGCTCGTTAAAGTAGCGATAGTTAAACCACCCGAAACATGTCATTACATTCATATCTCCTGTGTGTCACCTCATTCCTCGGAAAGCAGTTGTGGAAGCCTACTGGAGTTGTCGCATTCTCGTAAGGCTCGTGGATAAAACAATGAAACAAAGCTCTCCCATTGTTTTTAGAGCTGTATTACAGGGTGTCACAGGAGGAATGCTCAGTACACAGGGATATGATAGGAACGATCATTCGAAGCAAACAAGTCCAGTAAACAAGGGCTCTAAAATGCATACCTTAAAAGCTACGAGCACATCATCACCATCTTCGCTGCTGTGAAACACATTTCTTCTACTGAGCAAGTGCTCGTAGCTCTTCAGGTATGTATTTTAGAGCACATATTTACGAGACTTCTTTGCACCAATGATCGTTCCTGTGATATCTCTGAATATTGACCATTTCTCCTGGGTCACCCAGCGTACGTGTTCGAAAAAAAATCGCGTCAACACCAGCTTTCTTTTATTTAAAACTATAAAGTAATCCATTGCTCATTTCGAGTGTGCCTTGAAGACGCAAATTTATTGTAGGACCAGCATTCGAATCTTAACTATTTAGGCCATACTAGCACGCTTCCAGGACCGATCCAAGCATTCACTGCCACTTAAGATTTGTTCCTGTTTTTCCGAACAAATAGACAGATGTTCCTCTTTCAGAAATAGCACTACCAGGTGATGCGGTGTGATGGAAAACAGTGGAGTACGTTGACATCTGACATCATGATGCACATTAACTGAAGTAAATTCACTAAAGTGGCATTTAAATGTTGTCACACATGTTCGCACTGTTTCCGAGCACTACTAGCAGTGCTTCGCCCACGGAGTATGTGGAAATAGCGCCACTGGTAGGAACGGTGGACGAAGTGTGTGTGGAAATTTGTTGGAGTGACGTTTTTCGAATAGTCTGAGATCCAGGTTCTAATCTCGGACTAACATAAAATTTTATTAATTACAACATTATTATTGCACTGCAGGCTCAGCGTTTCAGAACAAATTTCGCTGCTATCATTACATTCACTGCATTTCGTCCCCACTGATTGCATATATCTCATGTCAGTGCATTTAATTAATCTTGTTCGTTGTTAGCTGATACTTTGCATACGCTACACTTACGTGCGAGTGGCTATATATGTGTAATAAAACGCTTCTTTCCCTTTTGGAATACCGTAGGTAGACTCCTAGTACCAGACAGTATGACACCAAATCGTCGTTCTTTATTTCGCTGCCTTTCCAAGGGTGACATGATTTCTATATAGTGCATGCGTACCTCCTGCATGTATCAGTGACTTTCATGGATTCTGAAGCTGTTTTTGCGTGGAGCTTGTTTTCAATTGCTTAAGACTCCTAGAGTAATTACGTCATTACGCGTTTTCATGCAAAAATTTTGATACATGATTTTGTATTTCTGTGTGTCTTGGGTATTGTTTCACTCGAGAATAAGCCGCAACTTGAAACTGATCGCAGCATTAACGTAAATGAAGTTTGAGAATTGCAGAAGGTTGTCCCGGAGCTAACAGGAGCATACCCGTCGCACAAAATTATCTGAAACTACATCTTCCAGTCACATTAACATCACCACCGCGTATGCTTGACGTCATCTACATCTACATCCATACCCCACAAGCCACCTGACGGTGTGTGGCGGAGGGTACCTTGAGTACCTCTATCGGTTCTCCCTTCTGTTCCAGTCTCGTATTGTTCGTGGAAAGAAGGATTGTCGGTATGCTTCTGTGTGGGCTCTAATCTCTCTGATTTTATCCTCATGGTCTCTTCGAGAGATATACGTAGGAGGGAGCAATATACTGCTTGATTCTTTGGAGAAGGTGTGTTCTCGAAACTTTAACAAAAGCCCGTACCGTGCTACTGAGCGTGTCTCCTGCAGAGTCTTCCACTGGAGTCTATCTATCATCTCCGTAACGCTTTCGCGATTGCTAAATGATCCTGTAACGAAGCGCGCTGCTCTCCATTGGATCTTCTCTATCTATTCTATCAACCCTACCTGGTACGGATCCCACACTGCTGAGCAGTATTCAAGCAGTGGGCGAACAAGCGTACTGTAACCTACTTCCTTTGTTTTCGAATTGCATTTCCTTAGGATTCTTCCAATGAATCTGTCTGGCATCCGCTTTACCAACGATCAACTTTATATGATCATTCCATTTTAAATCACTCCTAATGCGTACTCCCAGATAATTTATGGAATTAACTGCTTCCAGTTGCTGACCTGCTATTTTGTAGCTAAATGATAAGGGATCTATCTTTCTATGTATTCGCAGCACATTACACTTGTCTACATTGAGATTGAATTGCCATTCCCTGCACCATGCGTCAATTCTCTGCAGATCCTCCTGCATTTCAGTACAATTTTCCATTGTTACAACCTCTCGATACACCACAGCATCGTGCAATAACCAATGACGGACGGCAAATGGCAGCATTAGCAGTGACTGATATGTAAAGAGTATTGCGGGGGAGGGGGGGGGGAGGGAGGGAAGGGGGAGACGAGGAAAAGCAGTGCAGTTTTTGTCGTAGTGAGGGAACGGAGCCATTTATGTCACATCCAAAAGGGCATGATCATCTGTCGGGCCAAGGGTGGAGGCATTTCCGAATCGACTAAGTTTGTAAGCTGTTTTCGTACCAGCATGGTTAAAGTATACCGTGCATAGCAAAATGGCGCTATCCAAAACTGGCGCCGAGGTAACTGTGGTGCCCCAAGGGCCATCGAATACGGGGGTGAATAACGGCTGGGGAGATGTGTACGGGCGAACGGACGTGCCACTGTTGGGCAACTGACCACCCAGATGAAGCAAGTGGCTACCAACTGTATCTTCGCAACGACCGTTTAGCGAACATTGCTGCATATGGGTCTCCGCAGCAGGCGCTCGGTTCATACATTCATCCTGACTGCTGCTCATCGGCGACGATGGCTGGAATTTGCACGCCAGTACCGCCAATGGACGTCCACTGAGTGGCGACAGGTGACCTTTTGAGATCAATCACTTTTTATGCTCAACTGGACAGACGACCGTTGGTATGTACGACGTGAAATGTATGAAAACAAACACCCAGCAAAAATTATCAGGAAGTTTCAGGCCGGAGAAGGGAGCTTTATTGTCTTAGGAATGTTTTCGTAGCATTCTCCTGGCGATTAAGTCATTCTGGAAGGCACAATGGATCTATCCTTGGGGACTGCGTCCGCTCGTACATGAGATTTGCTTTTCCTCGGTACGATAGCATCAACCAGTAGGACAATACAACGTGTCACAAAACTCGCAATATACGTGCGTTGTACGGAGAGCAACAGGATGAGTTTATCCTAATCCCTTGGCCACCAACTCGCCTGTCCAGAATCTGAGAGATCACCTCGGTCGGGCTCTAGGCGCCGTGGATCCTTAACCGAGAAACCGAGTGCAGCTGGCCGTGTCACAGGAGTCGGCATGGCTCCACGTTCCCGTCGATACCTTCCAGAATCTCATTGACACTCTTTCTGCACGTCTCGCAGCAGTCCGCGCTCTGCAAAAGGTTGTTATTCAGGCTTTCGGCAGTGACAGATAACAATCCTAGGACTGGCCAGGGAACGAACTCCAGACCTTCGGATTCATAGTCTGGCGAGGAGCCGCTGAAGGAAAAATAATACCCTCGATTTCGTAGTCCTGCAGAAGTTTGCAAATGAGCACACAGACGACTAGCGCATATTAGTACAGTACCTTGTTGTATCGCAGGTATGTACAGCGTTGCATTTTCTTTCTTCGGTGTAAGTCCGATGTAACGTTATTTTCACAGATATTTTGATATGCTTGCTTTTGTGACGGCTCCCAAACCCAAGGTCCTCGGCGGTACTTTTTGGGAAGCCACCACAAATTGTGGAGTAGTGGGTAGTGACCAGGATGTAGCTATGTCTGTTGGCCGAAAAATAATTGACAAGAATTGCGCCAGCTAGAATTTCTGACGAAACGTGCACCAGCAATACAAGTCCAAGTAATATCCAAGAGTGATCCGGGTACTGAGCCTAGTCGAATACAATAGCAAATATCACACTGCAATGGCTCCGCTATAAACTCCACGAAAGGCTAGCAATAGACAATCGACTGTCCGTCTCGGGGCCAGCGCTCCTCCTTGTATGCAAAAGGCAGAGGGCGGTGCGGACCCGAGCTCAGCCATGGCGCGACCTCTTCCGCAGGCGGTAGACGCCGACGTCCGCGACAGGAACTGTGGCCAGCGATGTCACGGTCAGGGCGCGCGTGCGCGAGTTGGTTGGTTGGTTGGGTCCGTGGATACAACACTTACTTTTTCGTGTATAGTTTGTGGAGAGGAGTCCAGTTTCATGGCTATGTTGTGCGCACATAAGGACTATATATTGCCCTAGTTCTAAATCAGCCAACCAGATATATGTTACATAGCGTGTGCACTGTGTTTAGCCCTTCTTTGGCCGCAAGCTCGCATGTTGTCGGTTTGCGCTGCGCCAAAAGTTGTATGTACCGAAGTAATTAACGATAGTGTCGTCTTTGTTATGAGGAAGCTTGATCATTTAGCGGCTGCCTCTCATAACAGCAAATGGGGACAGACACTGCAAATTATAGCTCCCAGAAACCGTGGTCGGAGCGAGGAGGGTGCCGGAAGCTAGCCAGAAGCTTCACTAAGAGGCGAGGCGGGGAGAGAGAGGCCTGTATCGACCCACTCTGCCAGAAAATGCGATCAAGCGGGCCAGGCATCCGGGGGCAAATCAGCATTTCCTGCCAGCGCCACAGGTGGACGGGGACACGGTAGCGACACAACAGAAGACACTCAAATCCTTCGGTCATGTTAGGCCTGAATCGGTTTTACGAGCGCCAGTTGTTTAACACGAGTAGTGTCTGTTCTGATTTAGTTAGAGCGGTGACGTAAGGTTGTGAGTACCTACATATCTTTTTTTAAGGAAAAAAGGCTGAGAGTTGCGCATGTATGTCGCTAGGAAGAGGAAGACAAGGAAGTGGAGAAGGTTCAAGAAGAGAATTTGAAATACTGTACTGGGGGAAAGCGTCGTGGAAAGTGTATTTTGGCGAAAAATGTGAACAGATCGCTGCAGGGACGTTTTTGTTCCCCGTCGGTCTGGAAACTTCGTCGGACTAAAGTTTCTGAATAAATGAAAAAGCCTATGTTAACTTAGTAAATGAGGATGGCTGAACTTTTTGCCTATCCTACTCCTACTTCACGTAAGAGTAGGTTCGAAGAGGAGGGAAAGTGGTTCACGTTTCTTATGTTCTACTCGACAGTCTTGGTGCGATAGATAACCTAAGGTATATTCTAAGACACACAGGATAGCTTTGACACTGTGAGTCGTTGCTGGCTGATTTATCTGCAATAATTTATACACTGCTAGTACGACATTAGGCTCGGATGGACGGCGAGTGAAAGTACAGCTGACGCCTATCCAATGAGAATTTTGCTGCCTCGCGGGACGCCCTTCCGTAGTGAAGCGATCGCGTTCTACAATAAAGGGGCGAGTGTAAAATCTGTACTGCATTATGCATTATGCATAATAAATGAAATGATGTTGGTGGCCCTCAACTACGTTCCCTCCAACTCAGAGTTGCAATATTAAAAGTTCTGTCTGGTTTCGTTGTCTAGGGGCTGGGATACGTAGTTGCCGCATTACAGGCCAAATATAGCTGAGTCTACAGTATACGATAAGAATACACACATGAATCGAATAGTCGAAGGTTTCTGTCACTCGGCAATTGCGAATTATGAAAGTAACATATCAATTTATAAATGAAAGATTGCAATTAAATAAGATCTGCAGGTACTATCTTAATGGCTTTAAATGATGAGTACGGTAGTAGAAGTACTTCTGAGAATGCGGTATATTTCTGCGAGACACTTATGGGTGTCGATGGTCCAGCAATTAAATAAAATATAAGTTGAATAACAGGGAGACAATAGATTCCTACAGCACGTAATTAGTTATGAACAACAGCACAGCCCGCGAGATATTCACTTCTAAACGAGTACTACGTCTTCACTGTAGAAGCCACGGAAATCTCAGAAGTGCACAAGTCGGCACTCCAAAGTATTTCTATCTGCCGCGACCACGCGCATACCGCTCCCCACTCTCCAAGTGTCTCTGGCGACCGTGCGTCCACCCCGCCGTCGCGTCCCGCACCTCCCGTGTCTTCTCCTGTGCGACTGTCCCCGTACTGTCCAGCACTCTTCACCCGAACTCGCTTCCTTCCAGTCTCCCCATTCACGAGCGCTGTGACTGGCTAGAGCGCTCGCACCATGTCTTCATGCCAACGCGCCCACACAAACATAATGAAACACATTCGATGTACTGGATTTACATTTAAATAACTTATGTAAATATTCCTATGGCTCGACCATAAACACGCTCTAACACACACTATTAGATACATAAACAAATCAAATAAACATATATCAAAGGAATAGAACAAAAGGTGGGTCAGTAGCCTAATGGCTCTGTGCTTTCTATAACACAGTAAATATTTAACCAATTTCTTCATGAATAGTATATATCGGATATAAACAAAGACATAGATGAATAAATATATTTATAAGCAGGCTGCTACCGTTTTTTCGTGTAACTTGGAGTACTTATGGCCTGACGCGATCGATAGTAACCGGCCACTTTGACCTCCAATAACTTATGTATTATTCAAGTTACATGCCTGTAATTCATACCAATTTAGGTTTACACTATTAGCTTTCTAAAGACACAGCGATTGACAAAATCGGATGAAGCGTTTATATTTTGGAATTTCGTTGCTGGGTGTTACTTGTATAATTTACCGTCATATACTAAACTTCAAACTAATAAAGATATTGAAAATCTGATTACACCATCAGAATCGTCGTGCAAATAGTAGTAATGTACATGTTTCTTTTTGTGGTATCATGATTCATCTGGCTCCTATTAATTTCTATACGAACTGTGAAATGTCTGCCATTAAGGTTTCACAAAGTCCGCCATCTTTGGCCCTCCCAGCGCACAGCGTCACTAAGGAATTCCCAGCCATGTGCTCGATGGACCACGCGCTGGGGCTACCCCTGTCGTCCGGCTAACGCTCCGCACCACGCGTTTGCTGTCGGGGCCCCGGCTGGCCGAACGGCCAGTGCGGCCACTGCTTCCTCCGAACTTATATCAGGGCGCGACGACTCGCCTGTTACCTCACAATTATCGTGACTGGAAGACTAAGTAGGTTGAAAAAAAGGGGGGGGGGGGAGAGAGCACTGGCAGAGAGGAACTTCTTAATACATACTGGTTGTTGTGAAAAACTTACACACAACAAGCAGTGTATGTTTAATAAGAAGGACGTGACCCAGTTATTAGCTAATAACGTAATGGTTCTGTGTTGCAGGAAGGAATTGGCGCTGACTACTGCCTGGCATGAGGCAATTGTATCGGCGACTATTGCAGCAGCCTGGGTGTTTGCCTTGATGGGAGGCTGGCTGACTGGTAAGTACGGAGCAACTCATTATCCAGGGGTTAGACAAAATAATATCGACTCACATGTAATGACAGTGGCTCAATAAAGCTTGTCGTACACTCCAACCCTGTAGTATTGAAGCGTGCCATCTAGTCGATGAATGTGTGCACATCAGTCTCTTGCTAGCAGTGACAGTCGTGTCAGAACTTCATTAGGGCTGATTCTTCAGATATACAAAGAGGCATGGTTGTTGGAGACGGTCTTGCGCACTGGCGTGGTGATACGACACTGGACTGGCATTCGGGAGGACCATCGTGAGATTTAAGTTTCCCTCAATTTCGCAAAATGGCTTAAGGCAAATGCCGGTATGATTTCTTAAAAAAAAAAAAAAAAAAAAAAAAAAAGCTCTGAGCACTATGGGACCTAACATCGGAGGTCATCAGTCCCCTAGAACTTACAGCTACTTAAACCTAACTAACCTAAGGACATCACACACCCATGCCCGAGGCAGGATTCGAACCTGCGACCGTAGCGGTCGCGCGGTTCCACACTGAAGCGCCTAGAACCGCTCGGCCACTCCGGCCGGCCTTAAAAGAGCACCTATGAAAATTAGCTACAGAGACCTAAAGACGAAGCTGAATGATAGACGCAGGAAGACTGTGAAGTGAATTATGGCCAGAAAATACAAGACAGTAACATGAGACGAACACACATGTACGGGAAGTTTATGAAGAACTACTCGGAGGAACTGCATGTGGAAACATTCACTACAGAGCGGCTATTTAAAAACGTATATATGTGGTATCTGTTCTTTCGGACATGGCAAGGGCACGTCATCAGTAGTGTGGATAGGTTGGAAATTTGGTTTGGTCAGAAACCGTGTCAGGATAGCCGAGGCGGTCACGGCGACCGTTCACCAGAAACGGAAAAAATCCGGGTTAGAGTCCCGGTCCGGCACAAATTTTCAACTTTCCCAATTGATTAAACTAAATTCCCACTAGCAGCTAATGTCGTTATTCCAGAACAGTTGATTACACCATGCAGTACCTCTGGTAGCACGAATCGTCGATCACATTATTCCAGAGAAATGGAGAACAATGTTTACTTTCCCAGTGTTGGGTTCAGTGATGTTGTGGGCTGCTATGTCTGGTCCACTTGTTGTCCCGTATGTGCGGTTACGCATGTAGCCTGGGTGACGGTCTTCATCCAATGCTGCAAACTGTGTTTCAAAGTGAACGATCTATGTGCTAAGACTATTCTGCTAACAGTGCTGGAATTGTGAGAGACACGCATGATGAATATGATGGAGGCCCTCCCACTTTCTAGATCCGAATATGATTGAGCCTCTGTAGGTTATATCGGAGGACACGTTGCACAGTCGATTTCGTCCTCCAAGGACATATTCGAAAATGGCACCCACTTTGCACGAGAAGTATCTATTCCTCTGAATGTTTAGAGTTTTACGCATTATCCATTCTACGACATATACAATCTGTTGTTCATGCCAAAGGAGACCAGCAGCATACTAATCAATCTTCTTTCTCTCTTCCATAGGTGTCCTTACTACGTCCAATCCCTGTATCTGTGCAATGAACAGTAAGAGAGCTGTACCACGTGCACTTTCCTGCCAGCATATTCTTTCAATCTGAAAGATGTCAACCTCCTTGTGAGCAGCACCAGCAGTGTGGATCATTCGTTATATTACGAGATTTTTAAGTAGAACTGAGTCACTTATTTAGTTTTGTCTTTGTGCTTCCAAAGTTTAATTTTTAAATTCTCGTGTGTTCGTGCATACATGAGGCATGGACTCAACTATATGTGTAACATAGATTTACACCGTCCTTAGCGCCGTTGTCGACAAATTTAGTATGAATAGGAACTGAGAATGCTGTGTTCAGATGAGTGCTGAATTGGAGTCCCATAGTTCGCAGCTCCAAGCAGTGTTGCTTCAGACATGCAGCTTGATGCTGTTCCCCGTGGGTATTATTGCGGGGGGGGGGGGGGGCGAGGCTGGATGGTGGTATCCAAAGGACGCCCGCCACGTCTTTTAACGTCTCCCGACAGTTCTCTGCTTTGTTCAGCCCAGTTACTGCCCGCGCTGGATTTGTCTCTCTACCTGTGGTCAAGCGAGAGGTCGAGTCCAAGGTGTAACAGGCAACGAAAGACTTTTAAGGAAACCTACCTGAGAAACAGATTTCAGGCGCTGTCTGTGGCTGATAATGACCCTGAGACAACTGTAGACGTTTGCCCTATCAGGGAATGGCTCTCAGCCTGCAAGAAATTGGTACGGTGTATACAAATGGTGAGATTTTCGGTGTTCGAGAGTTCCAATGGTAGGTGCTTGATGGAGCCCCTTAGGGGTATGAGTGCCAAGGAGGGAAATAAATCCAGTGTACATTCTATGTGTATCCCAGGTATGGAACAGGTCCTTCTGGATGCCATGACGAGCATAGGTCGCAACCAGTTGCTGTTGACGGTTCATATTTATTGGTGCAAACGATACGTACCGCTTCGGATCGGAAGAGATTCTCTCTGATTTTCGGCGGCTAACTGAAGTGGTGAAAACAGTCAGTCTTGCTTCGAAGATGAAGGCGAACCTCACTATCTGCAGCATAGTTGACATGATCAATCGTGGAATTTTGCTACAGAGCTAAGTACGGGATCTGAATCAGTGGTACAAACGGTTCTAAGAGTGTGTGGGCTGCAGATTTCTTGACTTGATTCACAGGACGAGAGACGTCGGTATCCGCTTAATGCATTAATAGAACAAGAGTCCACTGGGGATTGGAGGTGGGGGGGGGGGGGGGTGTGTCTCCGGAACTTCAAACAGGGATACGGTGTCAGTGGGAGCAAGTCAAAAACAGGATGAGAGTAGACCTGGAAAACATCAGCATTATAGCTGTAAATTGTTGTAGCTGTGTTGTCAAAAAATCATAGATCCAAGCTCTCGTAGAAAGCACTGTAACAGAAATTGTCATATGTAGTGAAAGCTGGCTAAAGCCGGTGATAAGTAGAGCTGAACTTCCTACGAACGATGTAACGGCGTCCAGAAATGATTATCTAAATTCAGCGGGTGATTGCGTGTTCATTACCGTTATTAGTAGTTTATCATGTAGTGAAATTGAAGTAGAAAGTTGCTGTGAGCTAGCACTGGTGGAAGTTATAAAGCCAAAACCGAAACGACTCAGTTTTTAATATGTTCAAGGAAAATTTTAGTCTTATTTTCAAATCGTGCCTGACTCGTACAATTATAGTTGGCAGAGACTTCTAAACACCCTCGATACGTTGGTAAAAATATGAATTTAATTCGGTGGTAGGCGTAAAACTTCATCTGAAACTGTACCAAATGTTTTCTCGTAAAATTATTTTGAGTTCAGGAACCAACACGAAGTTTAAATGGTTGCGATAATATATTAGTACTCATACCAGCCAACAGCCCTAAGCAAATACAAATCGTCAAGATGGATAAGGGAATTAGTTACCATAATGTCGCTGTAGCGAGATTGAATACCGGAACATTCAAACCTGCCAAAAAAAATCTGTTTATAAAAGCTGACAAAAATTCGCTTGACGGCTTCCTAAGTCAGTGCCGCCCGGTGTGGCCGAGCGGTTCTAGGCGCTTCAGTCTGGAACCGCGCGACCGCTACGGTCGTAGGCCAGAGTCCTGCCTCCGGCATGGATATATGTGATGTCCTTAGGTTAGTTAGCCTTAAGTAGTTCTAAGTTCTAGAGGACTGATGACCTCAGATGTAAAGTCCCATAGTGCTCAGAGCCATTTGAACCTAAGTCAGTCTCCATTCCTTCCACAATAACAAGCAAGCATCGATTAAATGTGATTAAAATCAGATAAACTGCGTTGATGGCAATTGAAGATTTATACCTCATGAATTAATAGGAGACGGAACAGATCCCCTATGGTACACGAAGCTCATCAGCATACAGTTGCAGAAGTAACGAAAAAAGCATGTCAGATTTAATAGAACGCAGGATCTACCAGATTGGCGATGGTTAACAGATGCTCGAAACGTGGTGCTGAATTCAATGCTAGAAAATTTTAGTAGTTCCCAATAGTAGCAGCAAGACACAATCAATACCTTCACTGCGCGATAACAGTGGTGGTGTTACCAACTATTGCGCCATTATAACGGTGTTACTAAACATGATTTTCCGCCAATGTCTCTCCAAAGGATGATGATGATGATGATGTAAATACTGCAGAATTCGAATCACACCAGGTGCCAACATGAGAAATTTAGAATCGGGTCTCTCTTCCATAGCGAAGAAATTTGTCACTTAATAAACGAGTCTCCCGGTCCAGATTGTATACCAATTAGGTTTCTTCGAGTATGCTGATGACTTTTCCCCGTTTCATCAGTAATATACATTACCTGTCTAATGGCTAGAGAGTTGCACAGGTCACACCAACACACCAGAATTTAAATGGAATAAATCTGCTCATTTGTAGACTCATATCACGAAGAAAATTATCTACTGACATGAAACAATCACGTATTCTGCAAATATCGTCCGTGTGAAAAACAACTGGCTGTCTGTTCACATGAAGTAATGAGTGCTATTGGTAGGACATCTCAATCTGATACCATATTCATAGATTTTCAAACAGCTTTTTGACTCCCTTCCTCGCAAGCGGTTGCCAATCAAACTACGTGCCTGTGGAGTAGCGTCTCAATTGTGCGACTGGATTCGCAATTTCCTGTCAGAGACGTCACACGGCATGATAATAGACGAGAGGTCATATAGTGAAACTGAAGATACAGCTGGGATTTCCCAAGGTCAGAGGCCCTGTGCTTTTCTTAATATACATGAACGATTTAGGAGACATGTCATCACCTCTCTCAGATATTATCTTTTTGCGTCGTTTAAATTAATCAGAACATCAAAATGATTTAGACAAGATATCTGTATGGTACGGAAAGCGGCAATTGACCCTGAACAAAAAGGTATAAGATCATCCACGTACATACATATTCTAAGGGCTAATGCGTTGTCGATGCAACCACTATCCTGTCATTGGCTGTTCGTTTCAGTTCCATGTAATTGTCATATCCTCTTCTCGATATCTTCCAAATACTTCTGTCTAGGCCTTCCACTTTTTTTCCCAGCACTTTCCCTTCAAGCATGATAATGAATAAGGTAGTGTCTCTGACGACATGTCTAGTATATCTTATTTTTCCCTTTTCCTTTACCAATCTTCTCTCTTCGTTGATTACCTTCAAGACTTCCAGTTCCGCCGTATCCGAATTTCAGCAGCTTTAAGTAGATTGCTTTCCAGTTTGCCCACAATACAACTTTCACTTTCATAGGGAAGTTTACTCCATACAAATGATTTTACAAAGGATTTTCTGACGTCTGTATTCATATGTTTTTGAAGAAAAAATATTGTTCATAATCATAAACGCCTGTTTTGCCAATGCAATCCTTCACTTCCATTAATCATCTTTTGTCATCTGTGATTATACTACCGCGATAACAAAAACGTTTCTTCTGATCAATTCTGACTTCAAGTTTTATATTGGATTTAATTCTTCCATGATACAAAAAAGAATCCGTTAAATTTCCGTTACACTATAGACAACACTAATTTAAAGGTTGTCAATTCAACTGAGAAGTTAAGGATTACAGTTACGAACAACTGAAGTGTGGAGAAATAGAACCAAGAACTTCATTTTGGCGGGTTGTAGACGCATGGCTGAAAACATGCCGAAGTCCGGGTCTGGCCGTGAGTCGTGCACGGAAATGGTGAAGCGATCGCTCGCGATAGGCCAGAAATCCGGGTTCGAATACCTGTCCGGCACAAATTTTCATTGTCTCCATTCCATTCTACAGCTGATGGTAGTCCATATTCACTATTTCAATACTTTCAATGTATTTCATAAAGGCTGTAGTCGACGCAGTGCCTATTCCTGCGGCAGGACACTCAGAAGTTACAACAAATATGCTAAAGAGACTGCCTACAGTATGCTCGTGTGTTCTCTTCTCGAGTTTTCCTGCGCGCTACGAGATTTACCAAACAGGATTCACGGAGGACATAAAGAAAATTCAAGGAAGGGCATCTCGGTTTGTGCTATCCTAAAAAAGAACATTGTGCCACGGATATGCAAGCTAGTTGGGGTGGCAATCATTGAAACAGAAGCATTTTTCGTTGCGACGAGGTCTTCTCACGAAATTTCAGTCATCATGTTATTCCACCGAATAACAAAATACTATGTCGTTTCTCATCTACATAGGGAGAAATGCCCATCGTTATAAAATCAGTAGAATCATGGCGGAAGAAATTGGACATTAATATTTTCCACGTGCTATTCGATAATGGAAGAAAGGAGAAATAGTCTGAAATTGTTTCTGTGACTCCTGTGCCAAACACGTATGTACGAATTGCAAAGGAATCACTTAGATGTAGATGTAGAATGGGATTATGTATTTGTATTTTCTAACTATTCTGTGGTTTAGATGCTTCGGACGTTTCTACGATTCATAGCTTGTTTCCATTTAGGCTTGATAGTAGATACTTCCCGTCTTCAGGCATGATGTAAACGTTTAAGTCAGTAGCTATCTAATACCAGATCCAGCTCTACACGTGTTGTGGCAAAATTGAACAGGGTAAGAGACAAATCTCAGAATTTCTGGCAGAATAATTCAACATGGCGGAAGTATTATGGGAAAAATGCAATATTTAAATGTTGCCGGTAATATCTGAAAAAGCACACAACGTTACCCCCTTGTCACAGCTGTTAAAGGGGTACATCCAAATCACCTAGTTAGAGGGATCAACACCTGATTATCCTCTTTCAGTGGTCACTGTTTGGAAACCTGGTGATGACTTTGTCAGTTTTCACCAAACTAGGGCTTTTCCTGATGTTTACACTTCGTAAATTACGCTGACGGAAAAATCGCAACACCAAAAGAATAATTAATAAATTCAGAGTAATAAAATTTCGGGAACACATTTATCCAGGTAACATATTTAAGTGATCAACGTTACAAGATCACAGGTACTTGATCGGTCAATACAGGGACCGTTAATCCTGCTTGTGGATGACGCTGGAGTTGCCGTTCGATGATGTCCCCTGTGTGCTCGACTGGAGACAGATCTGCTGATCGAGCAAGACAAGGCAACATGACGACACCCTGTAAACCATGTTGCGTTCCAACAGTGGTATGAAAATTGGAAATTTGTGGTAAAATCTTATGGGACCTAAGTGTTGAGGTCATCGGTCCCTAAGCTTATACACTACTTGATGTAACTTAAACTAACTTACGCTAGGGACAAAACACACACAAACACACACACACACACACACACACACACACACACACACACACACACACACACACACACACACACACACACACACACACACACACACACACGGGGGGGGGGGGAACAGGACGCCCAAGACCGTGCGGCTACCCCGCGCGGTAGTAGTATGTAAGCGAGCGTTATGCCGTTCGAAAACAACCCCTGGAATGCTGTTAATGAATGGCAACACAACAGATCGAATCACCAGATTGACGTACAGTTTTGCAGTTAGGGTGCGTGGGATAGCCACGAGAGTGCTCCTGCTGTCATACGAAATCTCTCCTCAGACCATAACTCCAGGTGTAAGACCTCTGTGTCTAACACGTAGACAGCTTGCTTGCAGGCCCTCACCTGGCCTCCTCCTGACCAACACACGACCATCAATGGCACCGAGACAGGGCCAACTTTCATCAGAAAACACAACAGACCTCCACCCTGTCCTCCAATGGGCTCTCGCTTGACACCACTGAAGTCGCAAATGGTGGGGGTATGGAGTCAGTAGAACGCACGCTACAGGGCGTCTGGCTCGGAGCTGTCCTTAGTCACAGATTTGTAACAGTTCGTTGTGTCGCGGTGGCGCCAATTGCTGCTCAGATTGCTGCTGAAAATGCAGTACGATGCGCCAGAGCCACATGCCGAACATGATGGGCTTCCCTTTCAGTAGTGCCATGTGGCCGGAGATTGGTCTCCCTGCGACCGTACATTATCGTGACCGCTGCACATTCTAGTGACCACCGTTGCCAGCAATCATGTACAATGGCTACAGTCCTGCTAAGTCTTTCTGCAATATCGCAGAAGGAATTTCCAGCTTGTCATAACATTATAAGACGACCTCGTTCAGTGAGGAGTTGTTGACAATGGTGTCCTCGTTACCTTAAAGGTATTCTTGACTAACATCAACACACCACGCCCAGACTCAAAGGTAACTAACACTCACGACCGTTCAGCTCGTGACATCCTGACCATACATTATGGTATTACGGTTTTCTTGAATGCTTTCAGTCGATATCAGAACTGATGTAGTGCTTAGATTCTGGTGGGTATTTTGCTGACACTTTAAAAACTGGAAGGCATAATTACTGATAGATTCTGCGTTATCGTTTTGGGGAGATTTTAATGCAGGGCATCTACATGTATTCAGTATTATTTTTTGGATAAAGTGATCAGATATCTTAAAACAACTTCATAAGCAACTGGCATGTCGCAAAGCGCCACACCACTTCGATTTTTTTATCTTTATCTCAATGATGTCGTCTGTCTCTTCGCTAAGAAGATCCAGATTCTGTTAAAATAAATCTTACTCAATGTGTCTCTCTGAAGTAATCAGTGTGGTTAAGACAATGAACTCGTATTCGTGAGGAGTGAGACTCAAATCCCCCATCCCACCATGCAGATCAAGTTTTCTGTGGGTTCATTAAATCGCTTAAAGAGTATGCCATGATGTTTTCTTTCGAAACTGACAAGACCTAATAGCTTCCTCATCCTGGTGCAGTCGGCAGTTACACTCAGCGTCCAATTAAGACGTTAGAACCTTATCTTCTTTTCCCCGTTGTTCGATTAATCAGTCTGGTAAATTTCACTGTCTTGGCTCATACATATTTTTGTTTTCCAGTTTGTGCAAACATCAGAATATCTCGCAGTTTTATTATATCATTTTCATTCAGGAAATGTTGAAAATAATGTTACGTGTGCCTATTGACCTGCAAATCTGTGAACACGGTACACTCACCAATCAACGACATTGTCACACTGTACTTCTTCCCCATGTGCGTCTTTTCAGGGGTGTATTCGATCTGATTATATATTCGTAGATAACAACGCGCGACTGCATCGAACATCACAAGTGGAGGAACTCTTGGAAAGGAAGGAGGATATTCGGCGAATGGACTGGCCTACCCGCTATCCCCGTTAAATCCCATCGATCACGTGTGGGATGTGCTGGGAAAGCTATTCCAACACGCCCGCATACACCAACGACTATCCTGCAGTTTCAGACGTGCTCGTGGAAGAATGGAACGCCCTATCACAAGAATTCCTTAGCGACTTCGTGGCCAGAAAGGGAGCATGTTGCAGAGCAGGCGTTGCCGTCCTTGGTGATCACACCCAATTAGGAACCATATCCCTCAGTTTGTAATGTCCAGGGGACCATCATGAATGCCGTTACTTCAGGATAATTAAGGTGTTTCATTAAAAGTGTCATTTCTGCTCGTCACACTGCGCATTTCTTTCTTCTGTACTGTATCAGTTGTATGTATGGTCCAAGTTTCATCAAACTGTGTTACTTGGCACTGACTCATCATGGGAAGTTCCTTTCGTCAGAGAGGCGAGAGATGGCATGTATAGGACACCAGAAGGAACAATTTCTGAATATTGTCGTATCCGTTGTAACGGGAACAAATTGTTAGTTACAGGATGAAGCAGAGCTCGACCCTCATAATGGTTTGCGTCGCAGTAAAGTTCTGGACTTAGTTCGGGCTAAGAATCTCTGTACCGGTATGACTTTCGGGATCAGAGGTATTCATTGTTGGGTAGGCGATGTCCAAACCGCGTTTTGTTCTGCGCTGAGATGATCACATGCGAAAAGACAGCGGTCACCACTTCTTTGGAAGGAAGGAACAAAGGAAGGAAGGAAGATTAAGATTCAATGTCCCTTCGACGACGTGGTCATCACAGACAGAGCGCGAGCTCTTGTCAGAGGAAGATGCGGAAGGAAATCGCCTGTGTCCTCCTCCAAGCGATTATTCCAGAATTTCCAAGGTCTGGGTGGCCAGTTTTCAAGGTGCAGTCCTCCCCAGTAAGAGTCCATGGACTAAATTATCAGTGCGCCACTGCGGTACTCAGCTGGAAATTCTTTGCCAGTAAAGACGAAACAGACAGATTTCAATGACCGAAATGAACATGTAATTACTGGAACCGTTTTTGATTAATTCGTTTGAGAACTGATAGTATTCCTGTCACGCGGGATAGCTTATGGAAACGATATTTGCTTTCTAAGTACAACATTTATCTGCAAAAATTTGCAGAGCTTGTTGAACTACTAATGGTAGAATAACTTTCATCTGTGCATAAAGCCTCAGTTAAAATTAAAAGAAAACTGATACTTTGATATTGTGCCGTTTTGTCCTGTTTGGAAGTTTGTCGTACATACTACGGCGGATACACACTGAGTAGACAAAAGTCATGGGATACCTCCTAATATTGTGTTCAACTTCCTTTTTTTTCCGGCGTAGTGCAGCAGCTTCACGTGACATGGGCTCAGCAAGTCGTTGGTATGCCACTGCAGAAATATTGAGCCATGCTGCCTCCATAGCCGTCCATAATTGCGAAAGTGTTGCCGTTAGAGGATTTTGCGTACGAACTGACCTCTGTTATGTCCCATAAATGTTAGATGGGGTACATGTCGGGCGATGAGATTTCCCAAATAATTCTCTCGAATTGTCCAGAATGTTCTTTAAACCAGTCGCAAGCAGCTGTGGCCCGATGACGAAACGTCGACGTTTGGTAAAATAAAGTCCATGAATGGCTGGAAATGGTCTCAAAGTAGCCGTACGTAACCATTTCAACCATTTACCGACAATGATCGGTTCAGTTGGACCACACAATCCATTGCGTTCCATGTAAACACAGCCCACACCGTTGTGAAACCACCACCAACTTGCCAGTGCCTCGTTGACTACTTGAGTCCATGGCTTCTTTGGAGCTGCACTACACTTCAACCCTACTATCAGCTCTTATCAGTTTAAATTGGGCCTCATCTGACCAGGATTTTCCAATAATTAAGTGTCCAACCGATACGGTCACGAAGCCAGGAGAGGCACTGCAGGCGATGTCGTGCTGTTAGTAAAGGCACTCACGTCGGTCGTCTGCTGTCGCAGTCCATTAACGCCAATTTTCGGAACACTGTCCTAACGGATACTTCCGTCGTACGTCCTACATTGATTTCTGTGGTTATTTCACGCCGTGTTGCCTGTCTGTTAGCACTGACAACTCTACGCAAACGTCGCTGCTCCCGGTCGTTACGTGAAGGCCGTCGGCTTCTACGTTCTCCGTGGTGAGAGGTAATGCCTGAAATGTGGTATTCTTGGCACACTCTTGCTACTGTGGATGTCGGAATACTGAATTCCCAAACGATTTCCGAAGTGGAATGTCCCATGCGTCTAGCTCCAATTACCATTGAGCGTTCGAAGTCTGTTAATTCCCGTCGTGCGGCCATATTCATGTCGGACACCTTTTCCCACGTGTTAGCAGAGTACAAATGAGAGCTCTGCCAATGCACTGCCTTTTATATCTTGTGTACGCGATATACAGGTGTATATCGCTGTTCCATAACTTTTGCCATCTCAGTGGAATGTTTATCTTACGTCCTTAGGGCAACCATGGAATGAATCCTCAGGGCAGTCACACTTGATGAAGGGCGTTAGTTCAAAATTCAAGTATGTTGGCATTTGCATTATAGTCCCAAATATGGATTTCCTTTTTGGTAAAACCTTTATATGGCAAATAATTGTACCAAATTCCAATTAGACTACTGCTTCTAAATCTAAAGTTCTTTCATTAACTCGTAGGGATTAACACAAGTTACAATTGTTTTCTGGAAATGAATCATCCACGTACGGAAAATTCTCGTACCGGACCCTCCAACTTCAGAATCGTGTTTTAACACATCCACTATATCATGAAGCCCAGGACAAGTACATAGTTAATATGTTTGAAATTTACTTCCTTAGTGTCCACATACTTCTTATTTTATTTTATTTGGAAACGCTACGTCACTGTCAACGTCTCATATTTCTTTTCACAAATGCGTTGTTTTTTCTTTGGTTAGCCCTTCTGTGTTTTCTTATTATATCGTGAGGTTTGGCAGGCCAATTAACTTGGCCAGATTTGAATCTCTCCGTGAATACTGGTTCTTTCGGTAGGCTGAGTATGCCTTCACATCGCGCAGCATGAATGTATGGCTCTGAGCACTATGGGACTCAACTGCTGTGGTCATCAGTCCCCTAGAACTTAGAACTACTTAAACCTAACTAACCTAAGGGCATCACACACATCCATGCCCGAGGCAGGATTCGAACCTGTGACCGTAGCAGTCGCACGGTTCCGGACTGCGCGCCTAGAACCGCAAGACCACCGCGGCCGGCAGCATGAATGTAGAATAAAAAGAACGAATGTGAGATTTCATTATTGATGTACTAGGCTGTACAGAATTGTCTGTACAGCATCTGACTTTTCTTAAAGAAACGGAAAACTTACTTTTCTATGTCGAAAAGTGGGTTTGAAACCTGCTTATCCCGACTGTGTGTGTGTGTGTGTGTGTGTGTGTGTGCGTGTGAGAGAGAGAGAGAGAGAGAGAGAGAGAGAGAGAGAGAGAGAGAGAGAGAGAGAGAGAGGAAGATTTGCATACGTTAAGCCTATCGCAATCGATTTTTAACACAAGTACTCATTCCTCTCTGAGAGATTAGCTCAGTTATTTCAGTTATTTCGCTTTATCCATTATTCAGTGGTTGCGAGAAAGCCATGAGTGTCAAGCTTACTTTTCAATGGAACATTCGTTGCCAGTCGCGTTTCAGTTGCTAATTATTGCGCTAAGCACAGAACTTTACATTAATTAACTCATTTTTGAGTGCTTAACATTTTTTTAATTTTTAGATTAGTCAGCGATGTATACTACTTCTTTAATGCTGCGTCGATCCTACTGTCACTCCCCGATAGAATAATTTCACGCAAAACTGCCAACATTTCACCGACAACTTCGTGACCAGACTTTGTGTTATTTGAATGCCTCACCTGAAGAAATCAATAATTTTCGTCAAAGAAGTTAGCGGTAGAGTTTGAAACATACCTCCGACTCGTGCTCAGAACTAGCTTGATACCTCACTCGCGGCTTCGACTGCATTCTTTGCATTCGTAAATAGGTGCAGGGCGTGAAATAAATTACGTGATGTATGGCGCCACTGATCGGCAAGGAAACGTTTATAGGCTTACCCGGATCACTTCCCGGTACTGCTTTAATTTAGAAACAGCCTTAACCCTTTGAGTGACAATATGTTTTATCCACCATAACAGTGAAAACCAAGTCAGTATGTACGCTTCGGGTATAGTAATCAGCAAAGCTTCTCAATTTATTATGTATCTATAAGTGCACGACCCATATTAGGGCCGTAAATATTCATAACCAATGAATAAGGAGCACAAATCTGTCGGTTTCCCTTTCCTTGTGCGTAGGCGCTGCTGTTTCCGTAATCAGATACTCTACCTCCTCTCTAGAATTGCCTGTATATTTCAACTTACATGGACGAGCTGTGGTCTTACATACTATTCATAAGTGGTGACCAGTCTCAGTGTACACATCACGCCACCTGAAATGCGTTAGAGGGGTTTTCGCCACAGCTTAATGATGTTCGCCTTCGGTTTGGTCAGATTTGTATACCCTACCATGTTACCAACTGTTTACGTAATAATGCTGTTAATATTTGCAGTCATTTCTCCTCAGTTGTTGCTCCAGTTATGCTTTATCATATACACGAGAAAAGTTCCGTATTTTGCAACTAAATTTCTCTCCGCCAAACATGTTTCGCCAATTGATACTAGGCATCTTCAGTGGTATTCATTTTATACACTATTCATGCAACCATTTGTTGATCTGTATGCAGTAAATGAACATTGTACAGGTTTCTTCCAATTGATATATGACATGTAAACGTTTCTCTACATATAACCTATACTGTACAGACGGCATATACTTCTGCTCACATTTATGGAATAAATCCGTTTATTCTGTCATACAAAGATTGAACGAGGTAATACACAGCACTGATTTTCAGTCGCAGAGTGATACACTAGCCGTTCTACGCAGTCACGGAAGCAATCTGTATGATTAGTGTCCACAAATGGTTAGCTTGACGCTTTCTCCAGGATCCGTTGTGGAACAGCTCGCTAAAGCGGTCTAAGGCCTTGCAGTCATGGACTGTGTGGCTGGTACTGGCGGAGGTTAGAGTCCTCCCTCAGGCATGGGTGTGTGTGTGTGTGTGTGTGTGTGTGTGTGTGTGTTTGTCCTTAGGATAATTTAGGTTAAGTAGTGTGTAAGCTTAGGGACTGATGACGTTAGCAGTTAAGTCTCATAAGATTTCACACACATTTTGAACTGCTCGCTAACAGATTACGGTTATTAGAACTCAAACGACGCCGAAAATATCCATGTCGATTTTCTCTAAAAACTTTGGAATGTGAAGCTAAAAGAGATTTCGTGATGATTCTTCTTTTTCCGATGAATAACACCTGTGCTAAATTTTATCGAAATCTGCGACCCACAATTCCAGGCCTACCCTTTTTACACTCTCTGCACAGTCTCAGTAGTTTTAATAACAATTCCAAAACTGAATTATATTTTTGCAGATCTGAAGACGGTACTGTATTTCTTCGATGATCGTTCTGGCTTATCTTAGCTGCTCGGATCAACCGCAAACTGAAACGAGGTCCCATGTGTCCGTTTAATTTGGTTGGATAGCAAGCCGCGGTGGCGTCACAGACAGGCGAACCAGAGGTATAAAGCCCACATGTGGAAACGGCACAGGACAGCGACGTCTTTCCTGCAGCGGCTGTTGTGTTTATCAGTAAAAACTGTAATAAAAGAGGACGCCGGAGGTTGAGAGCAAATGCTACGCTCGTAAACACAGTTGTGGAAGGAGCTATTACGGCACCAAAGGTGAACCACCAGGACTCGTTTGGCCGAACTTACGAAACTACAGCATTTCCAGGTGGTGCAGTAGTTAGTGCGCTCGACTCGCAGTCGGAAGAAGCGAGTTCAGTTCCCTATTCTCCGTGGTTCCCCTAAATGTGTTGAGGTGAATGCCAGGATTATTTGTGTGGATGGTGTAGGATACGACAAACGTTCTTCCCCATTCTTGTCTCTAATGATACTGTTGTCGGTAAGACGTAATGTGCAAATCATTCTTCGTCCGTCACAGTAAAATTCCATTAAAGGCACAGAATACTCCTCAGTGGAGATAATTTATGCTGATAAGATGATGATGATGATGATGACAGAAAGACATGGTTGGTTTGGGGGGAGAGACCCAACAGCGAAGTCATCGGTCCCATCGGATTAAGGAAGGAAGTCGGCCGTGCCCTTTCAAATGAATCATCCCGTCATTTGTCTAAAGCGATTTAGGGAAATCACGGAAAACCTGAATCAGGATGGCCGGACGCGGGTTCGAACCATCGTCCTCCCGAATGCAAGTTCACCGTGGTAATCACTGCGCCACCTCACTCGGGGTGAAAGAGATATTGAAATCATTTGCTGATGTATAGCCAGTTCCTATCAAATAACGTAACGTAAGGGATGTGTCACTTGCTCTCGGTCCGTAAGAATCTGCAGAGAGGTGTTTGGAGCTAAACTAAAAAATTTGGCGCAGAGTTTAATCGCTTACACTGCCGCCTCTCTTCCGCGTTCGACCCAAATATTGGCGGTGAATTATTTTTATTTTTTCATGACTGGTCTTCGAACCGAATACCTACGTGACGAACACCACCGAATCGCATATTCGATGACCTTGATTATGGAGACAGATCACAGAAAAATGTACACATATTAAGATTGAACGATTGTGTGCAGTTATGGAAAAAAATATATATCACCGGCAGCTTGTCTACGGAATCGATACGCGTACGACAGCATGCTCTACCTAATATGTTCCATAAAAACGGGATTTTTCCGGGGATCGTACCATCGGTTCTATTGGTAGTAGAAAGATAGGGTCAAGTGTTTCGAATAGCTCTTGGCTAGGGACCAATTGGATACCCGACAGAAGGATCATCTTACTGTAACTGTCATGAAATGCACGGTCAAAGTTCAAATATTGTATACTTACTCCAGCTTTGGCAAATTGAGTAAATTTTTTTTTCATCATATGGGGTGTATGGTGCGCCTTAATGAGTTTTTGGAGATACAATTTAGTCCGTGGGCGGTTTCTGAGAAAACCCGAAAAATTTCTTGGGTATCAAAACCGAGCCGCGGCTTCCAAGACAGCTATGCATGGAAAATGGCTGAAATTTATGGGATATATTCCTAACATCCTGATTTCGGACGGCTTTGAAATTTTTCTTTATATATTTATCCTTTTCCGAAATACAAGTTAGCCTACTTGTACACGTAAAATACGCACGTAATATCCGGTGTGAGGCGAAAACTTAGTTTATAAAGTGACGTAGCACGGAGATATACGCTGGAAAGTGTTTCCATTACCATGATGATTATTCTGAGAACGCTATGTTGTGGTACTGAAGCACATATAAAATTTTTGTGCACGTAAAATCCGGTATGAAGCGTAAATTAGGTTTGCGGTATTTAAATTTCACATAAGCAAACTATAAAAAATTTACTGACCCATTAATTTCTTCTCATATGAGTGTCATCCCGTGCTATAGCGGGGAAAGAAGGGAACAAGCGGAAAATGATCCTGTTTATTAAAAGACTCTGACTGAAAAGTGGGGTACCATCTGTTTCATTCTACCTTCCTCAGCACTTTTAAAAATTTTCCCAAAAATTTTGGGATGCGAACATATACGCCTTCTTTTTGTACTGAGAAAAGTGTGGCAGTGGGAGAGGAATAACGAGAGGGAGAAATTGAAAGTGAGTGAGGGCAGGTGCTAGTGAGACATTCAATGACAATAGATCGTTCGGATGGCTCTGAGCACTATGGGACTTAACATCTCAGGTCATCAGTCCCCTAGAACTTAGAACTACTTAAACGTAAGGACATCACACACATCCATGCCCGAGGCGGGATTCGAACCTGCGACCAGGTTCCAGACTGCAGCGCCTAGAACCGCTCGGCTACAGCGGCCGGCTCAATGACAATAAGAGAGATATTAACTCTGAGAGGAGACAGAAGTAGTGGGAAGGAATGAATGAGACGGTAGCAGTAAGAGAGAAGAGGGAGATACTGACAGTGACAGAAGACAGTAGTAGTAGTAGTAGTAGTAGTAGTAGCAGAACAGAACAGAGGTGGCTGTGGCTGTCAGACAAGACAGTGAGAGTTACACGAAGAGGTCATGACAATGAGTTGGGCTGAATCTCTGGGCGAGAATAGGCAAGTGGGAATGGATGGGCATGAACGGCTTAACAACGATGAAGTAGACGTGCGTTTGGGTAGCTTATGGGAATACGAGGTGAGCTGCATATTAAAAAGAGCGCCACTATGTTCGCATGCCAAAATTTTTGGGAAAATTTTTAAACGTACTGAGGAAGGTAAGGCACCAGGTTGGGACGAAGTAACAGTGTATATGATACGAGCAGCAGGAGAAGTAGGAACCCAGTGGCTATACAGAGTGCTGAGGGTGGTGTGGAAGGAGAACAGAATTCCTGAGGATTGGAAGAAAGGAATTATAGTCCCGATCTTCAAGAAAGGGGATAAAAGGAGATGTGAGAACTACAGAGGAATCACCCTGCTATGCCACTGTGGAAAAATCTATGAAAAGATCCTGGAGAAGAGAATAAGAAGCAGTATTGAAAGTAGACTGCAAGAGGAGCAGTATGGTTTCAGACCGGGAAGATCAACAACGGACCTCATATTTGCGGTAAGGCAACTGCAGGAAAGGCACTATGAGTACGGGAAGGACTTAATCATGGCCTTTTTAGATATTGAGAAGGCGTATGACAGTATCTGTAGGGACAAGCTCTGGGATGTGCTGAACGCAAAAGGGATAGATGAAGAGATAAAACGAAAAGTCAGAAAAATGTATGAGGGAAGTGAGAGTTGTGTGAAAGTGGGGAGGGAACGTACTGCATGGTTCAAGCTGGAAAATGGGCTGCGACAGGAAAGTGCACTTTCGCCTTTATTGTTTATTATTGTTATGGATGAAATCCTACAGCAAGTATCAGATGCAATTGGAGATCATAAAATGAAAGCAGTGCTTTTTGCCGATGACCTGATGTTATGGAGAAATTGCGAGAAGCAGGTGCAAGAGCAGTTAGATGTATGGGAGGCAACGGCAGCACAATATGGAATGCATTTCTCTGCAAAGAAAAGTGAAATAATTGTCACAACAAGGAAGAAGAATAGGCCAAATGTGGATATAACTAGTGGAGGGGAAAAACTACAAGTGGTAGAGAACTTCAAGTACCTGGGAAGCATGATTGAAAGTAAGGGGGGAAACGCAATGGAAATAAATGAAAGGTGCAGAAAAGCAGGGCAGTTCTACAAATGCATTAGGGGGCTTATTTGGAGCAAGGAGGTGCCACAGAAATCCAAGGGAATTATATACCGAACCTACTTTGTCCCCATATTGGCATACGGAAGTGAGACATGGGTAATGCACAAAAGCGACAAAAGTAGAATACAGGCTAGTGAAATGAAGTTCCAGAGGAGCAGGTTGAGTGTAACAAGACGAGACAGATTGCGAAATGTGTATGTGAGGGAAAGACTAAAGGAGGAACCAGTACAGGACAGGATAGAAAAATCAAGACTGCAGTGGTATTGACACATGAAGAGAATGGATGAGGGAAGAATTCCAAAGAGGATGTTTGATCTGCAACTGGAGGGGAAGAGGCCCAGAGGAAGACCAAGAGATAGATGGGTGAAGGGAGTGAAGGAATGTGTGACGAGGAGAGAACTGGACGAAGGTGGAAGAGGGGGAATGGTGGAAAGACAGAACACGATGGAGAGGCTTGTGTTCCCGACAGACCCAGCCAGTGGCTGGAAACTGTACAAGATGATGATGATGATGATGATGATGATGATGATGATGATGATGATGACTGAGGAAGGGCAGAATGAGACAGCTGATACCCCACTTTTCAGTCACTCTTTTAAGACGGTAGCATATTAACCTTTTTGTGCTCTGATAGTATGTTATATATTCCCCTACCACGTTAATGAGAAAGACTGGCAAACTGGGTCCTTTAGGAGATCCATGTGGCATGTTTGGTTGACTCAGCTGCTTGTATACTGTTGGCCAAAGGCTTGGAATTCCGATCTGCCAAATATGCTTCAGTTGACAACATATTTCGTTGAAGTGCATTCCCCACAGGCGAGTGGAAGAACTGGTGGCTTCTGAAAATAATGGCTAAGCTCTTTTTAGGAAATCAGAATGGAGTGAATGTGTAAAGAGATACCGCTTATTGCCGGCCACAAGAGCTAGACAGAATAGTTTCCTGGAGGATTTAACATTTCAGTAGTGGTATTAATACAATAGTAGGTCAGACTCGAATGTGGAATGAGAATGGCGTTGCTACTCTCTGCTGGATGACAGCATCATCCAGGTCACGTAGCGCCTTTATTTTGCCTGTGAGAGGCCAATGGGCGGCATAGTGAATAGCTGCAATTAGGGGGCAACAGGAGTACCTAAAGCCAGTTGGATCCGGCTCGTGCTCCTTTCTTCTCGCAATCAAGATAGGCATAGACATAAACTGTGGCTGTTGTCAGAGGACGCTTTAGAGGTTGACCGCTGCTTGGGAAGGGATGAAATCGGGATGGCTGCTTGGCTGCCGTAGACAGCGACAGAGTCCATCGCACATTCTGCCGCGTCACTAGTGCTGAGCACATCAGCGAGGTGGACCATAGGCACTGCCAGGCAATATTGCTGCTATATCCTGCGAGCATCTAGAGTAACCGTCAACTATTGATACAGAGCACAGGTAGAAGAGTTGGAAATGATTGCCAGGTGCTGACAGGCTGTACCGAATCATTTCTAAGCCCATAGGGAGGGGTTGTCGGAAGACTAATTATTCGACTCACATTTCAGTATGTGGAGTACTTTTGTATGCTTTAAGTTCGCTGGACAGAAACCGCTGTAATAAGCAAACATCCGCTAGAAACTTCGGAAAGCGTTTCAAGCTGTACTGAAACTATGATTCTCCCTTCGTTGCCTGCCTTACGGGAAATGGATTTCCTCGAAATCACAGCATAGTGTGGCACTTGGAAAACGTTTCATTGCGTGGATTATTCAGAGAATTCTCTATATCATTATGGGAAATTTTCTGTTTATTAGTTTAAACGTATTCGGCAACGAGTGAGTTTTGTCAGGCAGCAGCAGCACCATAATTAACCGCGGAGGGCGAGGGCGGAATCGGCGAGTAGCAGCCACAGTGCTGATTTCGAGAGAGAGCCCTAAATGTTTAAAAAGTTTGAGTTACCCAGGAAGTGCATGGACTGTTGTCGGCAGTTCAGTGTTGCGACTGATAATCATTGTATCGTTATCATTGGTGCACTAGGGTAATTACGGCAGCACTGGCATATTGCCGGAGTGTAAGTTGTTTTAAAGTCTAATGGTTGGCGATTTAGCCACAAGAGATGGTTAATTGTTGCCAGCCTCGCTTTTGAAAGATGACATGATATGCTGTGGAGGTACCGGTGAAAGAAACGTATTTGGCAAGGTTTATCAAAATGGAAATAAACTAAATTGGTTTCGTGGAACTTAAAGTGTTTGATTTTGTGCGAACTTCTGACCATATTTTGTTTAAAATCTCATCTCGTGTCTATTAGTTCGCTGAGAACGCTGCAAGAGCCAGTTATAGGATTTACGGAGATTGGTCAGGTTGCATGTATTCAGTCCAGCGATCGGTTCTTGGAATTTCTTAGTGTGATCGGGTTACAGCCTCCTAGTCATTAGTTGCTTCGGCTTTTGAACCTGTATCGCGGATTAAAGTGAGATTGTCGACTCTTATAAAAAGCCATTTCTCTAATATAACTATGCAGAGATTTTATTCTTTTGCCGCGAGTTATCTAATAGCGTTTCGTGCATTGCAAACGCCTGGGGCGTGTTCACAGCGGCGTGACCGAGCTTTCGCGACTTGGAAAAGTTTCGGAGAAGCGCAACGGTGTCACTCCTGGTGTCACTGTGTGGGGAACCATGGAATATGACTTCAGTTTAGTCTGGCAGTGGGTGAGGGAACGATGCAAAACGGTACGTCACGGATGTCCTTCGTCCTGATGTATTCTCTTTCATGTGACAATATCGTGGCCGGCCGGGGTGGTCGAGCGGTTCTAGGCGCTTCAGTGTGGAACCGCACGACCGCTACGGTCGCAGGTTCGAATCCTGCCTCGGGCATGGATGTGTGTGATGTCCCTAGGTTAGTTAGGTTTAAGTAGTCCTAAGTTCTAGGGGCTGATGACCTCAGAAGTTAAGTCCCATAGTGCTCAGAGCCATTTTAACCACTTTTTCAACCTCTCCGTTCGTGCAGTTTCATTTAGTTTTCTCCTCGTCTTCTGGGTGCTTCACGTTTTTGTCAGGCAGCGTAAATACACTATGTGATCAAAAGTATCTGGACACCCCAAAAACATATGTTTTTCATATTAGATGCATTGTGCTGCCACCTACTACCAGGTGCTCCATATCAGCGACGTCAGTAGTCATTAGACATCGTGAGACAGCAGAATGGGAGCACTCAGCGGAATTCACGGACTTCGAACGTGGTCAAATGATTGAGTGTCACGTGTGTCATACGTATGTACGCGAGATTTCCACACTCCTAAACATCCCTAGGTCCACTGTTTCCGATGTGATAATGAAGTGGAAACGTGAAAGGACACATACAGCACAAAAGCGTACAGGCCGACCTCGTCCGTTGACTGACAGAGACCGCCGACATTTGAAGAGGGTCTTAATGTGTAATAGGCAGATATCTATCCAGACCATCAGGATCCACTGCAAATACTATGACGCTAAGGCGGGAGGTGAGAAAACTTGGATTTCGTGGTCGAGCGGCTGCTCATAAGCCACACATCACACCGGTAAATGCCAAACGATGCCTCGCTTGGTGTAAGGAGCGTAAACATTGAACGATTGAGCAGTGGAAAAACCTTGAGTGACGAATCACGGTACACAATGTGGCGATCCGGTGGGAGGGTGTGGCATGGCGAATGCCCTGTCAATGTCACCTGCCAGCGTGTGTAGTCACAGCTCAGGCCTACATTGATGTTTCAAGCACCTTCTTGTTTCCCACTGTTGAAGAGTAATTCGGGGACGGCGATTGTATCTTTCAACACGACCGAGCACCTTTTCATAATGCACGGCCTGTGGCGCAGTGGCTACATGACAATAACATCCCTGTAATGGACTGGCCTGAATAGAACCCCGATCTGAATCCTATAGAAGTCCTTCTGGATGTTTTGCAACGCCGACTTCGTGCCAGGCCTCACCGACCGACATCGATACTTCTCCTCAGTGCAGCACTCCGTGAAGAATGGGCTGTCATTCCCCAAGAAACCGTCCAGCACCTGATTGAACGTATGCCGGCGAGAGTGGAAGCTGTCATCAAGGCTGAGGGTGAGCCAACACCATATTGAATTCCAGCATTACCGATGGAGGCCGCTACGAACTTGTAAGTCATTTTCAGCCAAGTGTCCGGATACTTTTTATCACATGGTGTACAAGACTGTAGCAGACAATGTGGCAAATTTTCGACGTAGACAAGTAATTTTTAACTTTTTTAGATGCCAAATTATGAGAGACCAACTTTGTTTTTAAATGGAACTGTATACTTCTTTTAATGACCGTTTTCGGTAAAACAAGATACAGATCGTTGCCGCTCCTGATATGCTTTCAAAAATTATTTATGTAATTCTGTGTCACTGAAAAGACCCCTTGAGGAGGTTCTCAACTAGATATCATGTGTAGAATTTCAACAATAATAACAAGGTAACAGTGCCGCAAACATCTGTCGCGCCGTCTGATGAAAAGGTCCCCACAACTGTCTGCACTTCTGTGCCAAATGTAAGAAAAACGTAACTCCGTTCCTGCTCTGCTGCTGCTGTCTAACTTAGCTGGAAATGCTGAACTAGCAGATGTGGGCTGAGGCCAATCTTGTCGCGCTATTCCTCCTATCGTAACAACTACGCAACATTAGGCATAATGGATGTGGTGGGTATTAAATGTTAGTTGTAGTTGTTAGGCAGCTAGCGCAGTAAGGAATCACGTGCGCAGCAGGTCGGCCCACGTCGTTGTCTCGCTTGGATGAAACTAATGCCCCGTAGCGTGTTGGTTCAAATGGCTCTGAGCACTATGCACCATAACTTCTGAGGTCATCAGTCGCCTAGAACTTAGAACTAATTAAACCTAACTAACCTAAGGATATCACACACATCCATACCCGAGGCAGGATTCGAACCTGCGACCGTAGCGGTCGCTCGGTTCCAGACTGTAACGCCTAGAACCGCACTGCCACTCCGGCCGGTCCCCGAAGCGTGTTTTTCACATTACTGGCGAGGGCAGATTTTTCTCGAAGCGCTCGGGAAGGAGCGGCATCTCAACGAGTTCGTGATCCATTTTAGTACAGTGGTTCCCAGTTTGGGGTAAAATGAAATTTTCTGAGGGGTAAAAACAAAAGGGTCTGATTGCGGTTCGGTTATGAAACTAAATTATTTTTAAAAGGTCATGACGATCATCAGTCTGTCGTTAGTCTATTGATTACTTAAGTTACAAATAATTACATTTTTTCAAATACTAGCATTAAACCATGGCACAATACAGTGTAAGTGATAGCCTCTTCCTCTCATAGTCCGCCCACTCTATACATAATCTGTTCTTTGTACCATGCACCTACGACAGTAAAATTGGGATATATACATCACATATTCTTAAATATGGGGGCTCTTCTCTTCCAGGGCGACCTTTCAGGATCAAACCTTCACAAGCTGCGATAGTCAGGTCGCACACCTCACGGAAGTCATTTTCACTGCTGCTGAATATTCCATCCCTCACACTACTTCTTCTCCACGTCGCGTACCGGTCCCCTGGTGGACCGCAGCATGTAGAGACGCTTTACGTGCTCGTCGACGTGCTTTACGCACCTTTAAACGCCACCCTACAGTGACGAATTGTATCACTTATAAACGATTACGTGCGCAGTGCCGTCGTATTATTAAAGAAAGCAAGAAAGCCAGCTGGGCTGCTTTCACAAGCACCTTCAACAGTTTTACTCCTTCTTCTGTTGTCTGGGGTAGCATGCGCCGTCTATCTGGCACTAAGGTCCACTCACCAGTTTCTAGCTTGACGGTCGCGAATGACGTCCTTGTGGCCCCTGAGGATGTCTCCAATGCCTTCGGCCGCTTTTTCGCAGATGTTTCGAGCTCCGCTCATTACCACCCTGCCTTCCTCCCCCGAAAACAGGCAGAGGAGGCTAGGCCACCTAACTTCCGCTCCTCGAATCGTGAAAGTTATAATGCCCCTTTCACCATGCGGGAACTCGAAAATGCACTTGCCCAGTCACGGTCCTCCGCTCCAGGGCCTGATTCTATTCATATTCAGATGCTGAAGAACCTTTCTCCTGCGGGTAAAGGTTTCCTTCTTCGTACTGATAATCGCATCTGGATTGAGGGACATGTTCCCGCATGCTGGCGCGAGTCTATTGTTGTACCGATTCCTAAGCCGGGGAAGGACAAGCACTTGCCTTCCAGTTATCGACCCATCTCGCTTACTAGCTGTGTCTGTAAGGTGATGGAGCGAATGGTTAACTCTCGTTTGGTTTGGCTGCTCGAATCTCGACGCCTACTTACCAATGTACAATGTGGATTTCGTAGGCGCCGCTCTGCTGTTGACCATCTGGTTACCTTGTCGACCTTCATTATGAATAACTTCTTGCGGAAGCGCCCGACCGCGGCTGTGTTCTTTGATTTAGAGAAGGCTTACGACACCTGTTGGAGGGCGGGCATTCTCCGCACCATGCATACATGGGGCCTTCGCGGTCGCCTCCCTCTTTTTATTCGTTCCTTTTTAATGGATCGACAGGTCAGGGTACGTGTGGGTTCTGTCCTGTCAGACATCTTTCGCCAGGAGAATGGGGTGCCACAGGGCTCAGTTTTGAACGTCGCTTTCTTCGCCATAGCGATCAATCCAATAATGGATTACCTCCCAGCTGATGTATCAGGCTCCCTTTTCCTGGACGATTTTACCATCTATTGCAGCGCGCAGCGTACATGTTTCCTGGAGCGCTGTCTTCAGCGTTCTCTTGACCATCTTTACTCCTGGAGTGTCGCCAATGGCTTCCGTTTTTCTGCCGAGAAGACGGTCTGTATTAACTTCTGGCGCTACAAAGAGTTTCTCCCACCGTCCTTACGACTCGGTCCCGTTGCTCTCCCATTCGTGGAGACAACAAAATTTTTAGGTCTTACATTTGACAGGAAACTTAGCTGGTCTCCACATGTCTTATTTGGCTGCCCGTTGTACCCGTTCTCTAAATGTCCTCCATGTTCTCAGTGGTATGTCGTGGGGAGCGGATCGAACCGTCCTACTTCGCCTATATCGGTCGATCGTCCGCTCCAAGCTGGATTATGGGAGCTTCGTATACTCCTCTGCACGGCCGTCCATCTTACGCCGCCTCAACTCCATACAACATCGGGGCTTACGTCTTGCGATCGGAGCATTTTATACTAGTCCCGTCGAGAGTCTTCATGCTGAAGCCGGTGAATTGCCACTGCCCTACCGGCGCGATATACTGCTTTGTCGGTATGCCTGTCGGCTACTGTCAATGCCCGACCACCCGTCTTATCGTTCCTTTTTTGACGACTCTCTCGATCGTCAATACGGGTTGTATGTCTTTGCCCTGCTACCCCCTGGAGTTCGCTTTCGTCGCCTCCTTCAACACCTTGATTTTTCACTCCCTGCAACCTTTAGAGTGGGCGAGAGCCACACGCCACCTTGGCTGCAGGCTCAGGTTCGCGTTCACCTTGACCTCAGCTCGCTCCCAAAGGAGGTTACCCCCGGTTCGGTATACCACTCCCGTTTTGTCGAACTTCGTTCGAAGTTCATTAATATGACCTTCATTTATACAGATGGCTCTAAGACCAATGACGGGGTCGGTTGTTCTTTTATTGTCGGGGCACAAAGTTTCAAATACCGGCTCCATGGCCATTGTTCGGTCTTCACAGCTGAGCTCTTTGCCCTCTACCAGGCTGTTCTTTATATCTGCCGCCACCGACATTCTGCTTATGTCATCTGCTCCGATTCCCTGAGCGCCATCCAGAGCCTCAGTGATCATCCAGTTCACCCTTTCGTGCACCGGATGCAACGCTCTCTTCAGCAGCTGGTGGACGACGGTTCTCCGGTTAGCTTTATGTGGGTTCCTGGCCATGTCGGTATCCCTGGGAACGAAGCTGCAGATGCCGCGGCCAAGGCTGCGGTCCTCCAGCCTCAGACAGATTCTTGTTGTGTCCCTTCATCAGATTGTAGCAGGGTCATTTGTCGGCGCATTTTATCGCTGTGGCTTGCCGATTGGGCTGCACTTACGGACAACAAGCTTCGGGCCTTGAAACCTCTTCCCGCGGCTTGGACGTCGTCCTCACGCCCCTCTCGGCGGGAGGAGGTAGTTTTGGCCCGGTTACGAATTGGACACTGCCGGTTCAGCCATCGCCATCTGCTGACGGCTGCGCCGGCGCCGTTCTGCCCATGTGGGCAATTGCTGACGGTCCGCCACATTTTAATGTCCTGTCCGCATTTTACTACACTGCGTCTTGATCTTGGCCTGCCATGTACTCTCGATGCCATTTTAGCGGATGACCCAGGAGCAGCTGCTCGCGTTCTTCGTTTTATCAACTTGACCAACCTGTCTAAGGACATTTGATTATGCTGTTTTTTTAATCCTATGCCTGTCGATCTTTTATCGTGTTTTCCCTTTTAGTTGCTGTTTTAAACTTGTGCCTCGCGGTGCATTCCTAACGTAGTCTGAGCGCTAATGACCGTTGAAGTTGTGCGCCCTAAAACCACAAAAAAACAGTAATTATTATTGTTGTTGTTATTATTATTAGTGGCAGTGGCTATACAGAAAGCATTTGCAGCGTAAAGTCTTCCAGTTTCTGCCAGTTTGGATGTAAAGAATCCAGCAGCCAATTGATTTACGAACAGTAAGTATAAGGACACAAATTTAGTTGGTTAAATTGAAAGGGGATGCAGGAGCGTGGGTGAAGCCAGTGTCGCTAGGGAGAGCAGCAGTGTAGGGGAAGTACGCTTTTCAATAGCTGTCTGTCCATAATGTGGCTAATTAACTTCCTTTTCTGAGGAATAGTAGTAGGTAACACTGGCGCTGCACTGAGAATTCCTTCATCATAACATAAGGTTGTCAGAAATAAGCAGTATCGATTGTCTCACCGACTCTTTGATTCGTCGTTTATTAAAATAGCTACAAAAACTAATATCATTTACCTTTCGTCATTTTGAAAATAAGTGTTCGAAGAAATCTTTTTTTTTTTCTGAAGTTCAGTTAGGTGCTGATGCTGAAGGTGGCGGTGATTCGGGGGGGGGGGGGGGGGGTTATGGGTAATAGCTAACATCTGATTGCACTCAGCAGTCAGGGGTGTCTCACAATGATATTGCAACAGGTGTGGGTTCCATTATGTTGTGTTGCTCCACACAACCTCACATGTTCCAAATTCCACCATAGTTTTATGCAGGGTGAGCCCCAGATGTGGCAAGAAAAGCGTTTCTGAAGAATAGAAATTTCGTTAACATTGAATATTCACTGATGGAAAACATCGCAACACCAAATAATAATTTAGGTGGAGCAATGAACTATTGAGACTAAATTTGTCTTGGTAACATAATTAAGTGATTAACATTGCAAGATCACAGGTGCAGTTGCAAATGTGAAATGCTGGTACACCAATAACCGGCGAAACTGCCGAAATGTTAAATACAAACATTGTGTTACGCGGGTACCGGATGTCAGTTTGTGGGATAGGGTTCGATGTCTGTTGCACTTAGTCGGTCACTACAGGGACAGTCAAAACCGTTTCTGGATGACGCTGTAGTCATCGTCCAATGGTGTACCATATGTACTCGATTGCAGACAGATCTGTTGATCGAGCAGGCCAAGGCAAACTGTAGACTCGAAGCGGGGCCGGTGAGCCCCCGTGTCCAGAAAGCGGGCGCTTTGACACACTCTGCCATCCGGACAGGCTCTTTTACACTCAGGAATTCGATTCTCTGAAGGGAATGAGAAGTGTTCCAGACGCGAGAATAGTGAGGAACCTCGTTTTGTGCTACAAAATAAAAACCATAATTTTTATAACAACTTGCCGTAGTGAAACATTTTTGCTGATGCACCCCAGTGGCTGAATGTGATAAATGTAGTGCTCAACTATTTTTTTTTTTTTTTTATGGCCACCAGCCGTTCGCTGAAATCCGAGCAACGTTTAGTTCTTTTGTATCTCTTGAAATAAATTATGTTCAGACGCCATATAGATACAAGAGAGTTATTAGTCAGTACTTTACCACCGTTTCTGGTTTCTTCTCAAGTTATCCATGAAAATGTGTAGAATTAACGGTATTTACACAGGGCCGTGGTGGTACAGCTACTTCTTAACATATTAAGAGCGCCGTCAGTTCCGTGGTTCTGACAATGGACTCTCGCTTCGGGCAGCTTCAGTCCCCTGGACTTGACCGTTTACTTTTCGTATGGACGGCAGTAACAAGGTTAAAAGACTAATATTGTAATTTTAATAAAGTTTATTAGAACAGTCTGTACAAAGATGGGATTTAGACTTGCACGTATTACAAAAGGCAATTGTCCAGCTGCATTGTCCCCGAATGTGTTTGTGTCGGTATTCCAACATTCAGAACGGTATCGACGTACTTTATACACCTTTCCGTCCTTTTTGTCCAACCGATGTTCACTTCTTTACGTATAGCGACCGGAGTTTCTTCCTGTGAATGCTGTGTGAGTGCATCTGGCAACTGTTTACGAAATTTTGTGACTGATATTTTCCGATCAGTCGCGTCTTGGAATGCATAATTCATTCACAACAGTGGTGTTCAGAAGGAGATCGAATGATAAATTTGGTTACAGTTTTAATGTCTGCCTCAATGGACTGCAATATGCACTCATCTGATCAGAAAGGTTAACAGCAATTTTTACCTTATTATATTCAGTAAGAATTTTTGGTTTTGCGATGCTCTCTTCTTCTGGTTGTCAAGTTTTCCATTTCACTCGAATACACACGCCCGGTGGTCGCCGGCACGTGGGATTGCCGCCTCAACGGAAAGCCCAGTAAAATCAGCTTCGCGCTCAACGTGTTAACTTTGGTTCACCGAAGAAGAAGAAGAAGAAGAAGAAGAAGAAGAAGAAGGCAGTGGGCGAGGGATTTAAGAGCTTACGCACAGTCAGCAATCCATACCGTAGGAGACGTACCGAGTAGTTATAATTGAACTTTCCCCATTTAACATGTTAGAACACGGAAACTACAGTAATTACCATACGAGGACGAAACTTGGTAGCATTAATGTCAAGGACATGTGGAAGAGAAACAATGCAGAATCAATTCAGTTTAAACACTTTTAATGTGTTGCTACGGTACATCATACCATTACATACCGGTTCCATTACTGTTATGAAACGGACTCAATATGGCGTCTGTCAGCGTACAGAAGAGTCTAAAAGCGCAGGATTGCATTCTGCACAGCAGAACGAAGCATGTTCGTAGCTATGCCGGCTACCTCTCTTGATATGCTACACTTCAGACCAGCACATGGGTGAATGATACCCTGGTAAACCCTGCCCTGCCGGTAGCCCCAAAACCAGAGGTCATAGGGAGTAAGGTCAGGCGATCGTGCCGACCAAGCATTTGGAAACGATCGGCTGATAATAGTTTCCAAACGTGTTTCGGAGAAGCAGGTGAACTTCACGAGTAATGTGCGGTGGGGCCCCGTCTTGCACGAAAACTATTGAGCTCAGTGCGTCTCTCCTGTAGGGCGGGTATGACCTGCTGGCGAAGCATATCGTAGTAACGCCGGCCAGTCACACTGCACGTCTTTGCTCATTGAGCGCCAACCTGTTCAAAAAAGAGAATGGTCCAATGAAGAACATAGCCATGAAGCCACACCATACGGTGACACGTCCACCATACAGAGGAACTTCATGCACAGTGGCTGGAGGTGAAGATCCCCCCACTCAGCAATTCTTTATGTTCACTTCACCCGTCAGAGAAAAATGAGCTTCGTCTGTCTATAGGATGGTCCAGGGCCAGTCCTCGTCAACTTCAAACCTTGCGAGAAAATGGAGAGCGAAGTCAACACGTCGTTGTCCGTCCTGTGGTGTCAGTTGCTGTACGATATTAATTTTGTACGGATACCATTTGAGAATGGTTCAAAACACCTTCGGTTCAGTGCCCTCAGTACCCTCCACCATACACCACAAGGTGGCCAGAGAAGTATATATATATGTGTGTGTGTGTGTGTGTGTGTGTGTGTGTGTGTGTCTATATATATATATATATATATATATATATATATATATATATACTGTGTGGAAACCTTCTGGAAGATAACATTTCCTTGCTTCAGTCAAATGTCGTGCTCAGAACACACCGATAACAAGCCGCGGATGTCACCTTTCTTACACCTCTCCATACACATTCTGTCCTGGCTAATGAGTTTCTAAGAGATTCCGTGTTCTGTATGATTTCCCCCACCGTTTCCCTGTGCACCGAATCATAGGCTTTCAGAATGCTAATGAACATGTAATGGATGTTCTTGTTGATTTCCCATATTTTCCGTTGACGACCCTGATGCAAAATATGCTGACTGTTCTGTTTCCCTTAAGACTGTTTTAGTCCCCAATTTTATATCCTCGGTATAAGAGATGAGTCTGTAACTAAGAAGGGAGGTTCCTCTGTAATTCCTGCAGTTTAGTTTATCTCCTTCCTGATGAATAAGGACAATGATAGATCCCTTCCATCAATCCGGCATTTTTCATTTCACTAAATTTTAAGAATAACTTGAAAATTTCTCATGACCTTTACGACCGCCATATTTCAGAAGTTCCACTAGTATTCCGTCAGTTCCAGCTGCTTTTTGAGGGTTTTTTTTTTTTTTTTTACCCCTTAATATGGTGTCATTTACAAGAGTGTCAACTGCTGGAGGGCAAGCTTCCTCCGGTTTGTTTTCCGGTTCGGGGTAGTTCAATAAGACGTCAGTGTTCTTTCCAAGCCTGTAATGTGTAATCTGATCCAGCGATAATGTTATCATTGTTGTCGCTAAGAGCTGCTGTCCGCAATTGGTATCCTCTTCTGATATTATTTACGGCGTTCCGTATACTTTGCGGATTTTGTTTTCTTCCTGGTCGCTTGCAGCACTCCATTGTGTGCTTGGGGCACAGGCTTTTTCTTTCCGTAGAGTCTTTCTTATTTCCTTCTGTGTCTCCTTGTACCCCTATTATAATTATTTTTTTCTTGAAGTCATGCGCCTCTGGCTGTGATGCTAGCTGATTCCGTCGATTTGTATGTATCGTTGAGGTATTTCTTCTTCTACTACTATCCATTTATATCTGTAGTTTCGCTTTCAGTCACTTCGTTTCTTATTTTGTAATGTATTTCAAATCTGTTGGTTACTTCCTCTTGATACTGAAAAGTATCAACATTGTCCTTCTATGGTTGAACTTCGTGCTGCGCTGTGCGTCCTTCGTGTTTTGGATGGTTTGTTTTCAGTTTGACTTATATTGATGCAACCACCAATATAATATATGGTCGATTTCGTTTTCTGTCTTTCCATCTGCCGAATATCTTTGCGTATACCTTTATATAGAAATGTTATACTTCTAACATTCATTCTTTCTGATTCAGCGAATAAGTCATTTTGAATCTATTTTCACTGTTATCTCGTGGAGGCTTTCATTGCGTATCATGAGTTGATATGTTTCTATTTTCTTACCATGGCATTAAGGCCTCAGAGTACTATTTTGGTGTTGTTCCGGTACGCTGGTTAAATACATTTTCTAGAAGTTCATAGAAACTATCTTTCACGGCATCTCCTTCGTCATATGTAGGTGCATGGATGTGATAGCGGTCACAATTAATCATCGACTTTTTGCTCGTGCCTAGCATATTCTTTCATTAATTCTGTCAAACCTGATGACTGTTTAACTCCTTAGAATCAAGAAATGCCGTTCCAGATTCGCGCTTTTCATTTTGTACAGCAATGTTAATGTTGATGTAGTAGGTTCTGTATGTATTCTCCAGAAAATAGTTTACTTGTATTGTAGTAAATTTTATATCTTGCAGTCTTTGCATATTTCCAGGTGTCCAATCTCTTTGCATTCCATATACCGATTCGTAAGTCAGTTTTCCATTTGACATGTCAGCGTAGAAGCTTGTTTTTAAATCATTTAGAGTCGTAAGCAAGGGATTTGTAACTTTTTTGCGTGAGATAGTTGTTAGCCCGAAGCATAACCTCCAACCTGTGGGACCAGTTCCTCTTCTGTTGGGGTTACCATATCATACCCAAGTAAAAGATGGGAAAGGAATAATGAAGGCTAGCAGGAGACTCTGAGTTATTTAGTTCACCCATCGCCTCTTGCGGATAACAGAAATGATGAAAGAACTTAAATGGGGAAACTTTGATAACGTTATTTTCACGAAACATAATCAGGTACAACTAAAGATTCGATATTCGAAGGAGGTTGTGCGGCATTTCTACTATCCATCGCAGATTTCGCGTAGAGATCATAAGTAGAGAGAGATTAAGGGACGTGGAAGGTATACAGAGAGAGGCATTTGCCCTCGTTGATTATTCGATTGATGTGGAGTGCCTCCTTGATTCCCATTAAACTTGATTCAGTCCTCTGATCGGAAAGATTGTGATTACTTCCTGTTGCGGGATATTCGAATTACCGCAACGATGATAGCATTGGAATTGTACACAGCATCTAGTTGGCTGTGACCACAGGAAAGCGAATTAAACTGCACTTTCATGCTTCACTTTAATAATAAAATAGATTTCTAACTGATGGTATGTGTTGCGTGTAGGCGACGTTTGGAAGTGATGATTTAAAACTGAAATAAAGTAGCTAGAACTTCATATCTGAGAACTGGTACACCCAGTCACACTTCGAGAACGAATTTTCCTGTTCTGTAGCCTTCCTTGCTGTGACGCTAGCGTCCGCTGCCGCTCTCCGTGTATCGTTGTAGCGGAGTGTTCGCAGATTTTAAGCTTCCTGGCAGATTAAAACTGTGTTCCGGATGGGGATTCGAACTCGGGGACCTTTGCCTTTTGCGGGCAAGTGCTCCACCGACTGAGCATCCAAGCGCGATTAACGAACCGCTCTCTAAGTTGTACTTCTCTCAGTACCTCACCTCAATACCTCAGCGCATACCGTACTCTGCTGAAGAATGAAAATTCATTCTGGAAACAGTGGCCTAGGTCGTGTTTCAGCCGTGTCTGCGCAATATCCTTTCTTCCGGGAGTGCTAGTCCGCTAGGTGTGCGGTAGAACTTCGAATTTTGAAAGGTAGGAGATGAGGTAACAGCGGAAGTAAAGCTGAGGAGGGCTGGTCATGAGTCGTGCTTGGGTAGCTCATTCGGTTGAGCTCTTGTCCACAAAGGCAAAGGTCCCAGTTTAGAGTCCGGTCCTACAGTGATGGCCGCGTGCGTATTAGGCGTCATTGTGGTGAACGCAATCGGACAGACTGCATTGTTGAGGGGCTTAGCGGACGAAGCACAAGTGTGATGGTTTGGGTCGCTATTGGCTATAACATGCCATCTCGGTCCCTCCGCACTGAACGGCAACCGCTGTATCGGGGAGGTTTTAGAACTCGAGGCACTGACCTTCCTGCAGGTAGCTCTGCATGCCATATTTCAGTAGGACAATGCCCGGCCAAACGTGGTGACTAATGTAGAAGCCATCTTCGAAGAACGAGAAGACCGCTTTCACCTGACATGCCCATTGAACATGTCTGGAATCGTTTGGTCGGCAATTTGTTCGTTCTGGCCACTGCAAACACTGTCGATGCTTCGTGGACGCGCCTAGAATCAGCGTAACGGTGTGTTCTCCAGCTCCATATACAGTCCCTCTTTGATTCCACGCCACGGCATCTAAAGGCTCTGATTGCAACACGTGGCAACTGCCACAATTCTGAATTAGAGCGGTGAGAATGCATGTACAGTTCTAAATTCTAATTGTGTATTGTCATGTCTAATCTGTGGAATTATTTTCGTTGTAATCACACGTCTACTTCTTGGTGTTACAGTTTTCGCAAACAGTAGTATATAAGAGAAAGGAAATTTACACTGTAAAAGTATTCCGATTCTAGAAATTATTTTTCTGGATAAGCTGGAATCTTAACGATATCATGTTGTTTCTTATCTTAAAGCTACCAAGTGGAAAGTCGTACTGTATGTTATTACCGATTCCTCAAAAAATAAAATGTTTCGGAATTTTGAGCGCCAAGAAATACGGCGATTTCACGATGGATAGTTTCTGCTGATCTGCCACGCCTCGATAACGTGTGCAGTTGTGTACGCGTACATGCAACCAGATAAAAGTATTGATTAGTGGTAGGACAGATTTTGCCCGGTAGCAAACTGTTCTAATCTCATTTTGGAAAGGAAAATTATAGATGTTTCTAAAATGTTTCTCATGTTTTAATTAGAGTGCAGAAATCTCTTCAGAGTCGCGTAGCCGATTTGTGTGTTGCGCACTCTGGTACTAGCGAACACCCCACTTGAGAATGGAAGATTAGCGTGACTCTCCCTTTGCTCTACAGACACATCGTCATGGAAATGATATGCTGATGTTTGCATTGGAACCGTCGGAAAGTTTACTGTCAAGTTTGTTTCTCTAATTGCAGTGACCTTTCCCGTATGTAAGTTTAAGATGAGCCTTTATCTGAGTGACGTCGAACTGCAGCGGCGAGCTTGTCGATTTAGAATGTTACCACCGGGACAAAAAACAGGGAAACTAACCATGGAAACTTCCACTGTTTTCTTAAATCTTTGTTCTCTCGCTATGCGACACAATTAATGGCTATACAAAATTATTGGAACAACAGTTTCGTCTGTGAGACATGTGTAGGGCGATAGGGTTCTGCACGCATATCAGTGCGATATACTGTACGAACTGCAACCTTGGTGACGCCGAGTACCTTTGGACCATATTGACTTACACTAATGCAAGCAGACCAACAACTCCCTCGCCGAAGAACGTGTAGTAACGAAGCAACAGCCTCACTTCAGCCCTTTGGTTAGCTAGCATTCCATCAGAACAATGCTTCACGACGGTTATAATATTAAACCTCCGCTACTTGAGCCAATGTAGACGGAAAGCTATTTACCTTATGGCAACTCAACTTTATGGGAATAATGTTTCGACTGTGCGCTGCAGGATTTGCGTTGCTAGTAGTGCCATTGGCCACCAGTACTGGTGCGATGACGTCGGGTGGAAATACAAAGATCAGTGTGCATGGATCTGGACAAGGTGAGCATGGCTTTCTCGTAAAGCTGTTTCATTAAACAGCAGTAAGAGTTCTGCTGCCCTTCACGAATATCGACGCCTTAAAGGAATACGGAGAGGTCCTCTTTCCGCACCGGGATCGAAGAACATCAGTCGGAAGTTAGAATTAACTGGTGATTTCGGAATTGTTCCTTGGAGAGGCCGATGGCCAGTTGCGCCACAATTTGTTGAAGAAGTTACTGTTGGGTTTATCAACGGGACACGAACATACGTTGGAGGGTGAAGATGAGCATAGCGAGAGAGGTAGCCAAAATCCCGCCTGAGACGTTTCGGGCTACAGTATCGAGCTAGGTGGTGAAGTGGTTAGTACACTAGACTCCCATTCGGGAGGACGACGGTTCAGTCCACGTCCTGCCATTTTGATTTACGTTTTCCGCGATTTGCCTAAATAACTCCAGGCAAATGCCGGGATGGTTCCTTGAAATGGCACGGCCGATTTCCTTCCCCATCCTTGAATCAATATATCTATATAAATACTCGGCAGTCCACCGTACGGCATGTGGTGGAGTGATACATCGTACCGCTACTAGTGATTTCCTTTCCTGTTCCACTCGCAAATAGAGAGGGAAAAACGACTGTCCACATGCCTCCGTATGAGCTCGAATCTCCCTGATCTTTTCTTGTGGTCCTTATGCGAAGTGTATGTTGGCGACAGTAGACTCTCCTTGAAGTCAGTCTCAAACGCCTGTTCTCTAAATTTTCTGAACAGTGTTCCTCGAAAAGAACGTCGCCTTCCCTCCGGGGATTTCCATTTGAGTTCCCAAGCGTCTCCGTGACATTTCCGTTGTTCGAACCCACCAGTAACAAATCTAGCAGCCCGCCTCTAAATTGCGTCGATGTCTTACTTTAATCCGACCTGGTACGTATCCCAAACACTCGAGCAGTACTCAAGAATAGGTAGGACTAGCGTCCTATATGCGGTCTTCTTTACAGATGAACCACACTTTCCCAGAATTCTCCCAATAAACCGAAGTTGACCATTCGCCATCCCTACCACATTCCTCACACGCTCGTTCCATTTCATATCAATGTTACGCCCAGATATTTAAACGAATTGACTGTGTCAAGCAGGGCTCTACTAATGCTGTATCCAAACATTACGGATTTTTTTTTTTCTACTCATCCGTATTAACTTACATTGTCCTACATTAAGAGGTAGGTGCCATTTATCACATTAATAATAAATTTTGTCTAAGCTGTGTTGTATCCTCCTACAGTCACTCAGCTTCGACACCATACTGTACACAACACCATCATCGATAAATAACCGCAGATTGCTGCCCGCCCAGTCAGCCAAATCATCTGAGCTTCTGCTCCGTCCCGAATGACCTCGATGTCGACGGGACGTTAAACGCTACCCTTCTTTCCTTCCTTCCTTCGGGCTGCAGTAGAACAATCTTTAGTGCGGCTGCAGGGTGTCATGGATGCAAATGGTCGTCACATCGGGTTTTGATCAGACGAATTCGGTTGCCAAGACTTCAATGTGATTAGACCATCATGCTCCTCAAACCACTGTAGCACTATTTTGGCCTTGTCAAGCAGAAAGTTACGCTGCTAGAAGATGCCATCGCCATCGAAGAAGGTATCAAACAAGAAGGGATGCAAGTGGTCCGCTGTAGTGTTCATGTAGTCCACACAGTTATCGTGATACCTTTGATTACTATCACTGATCTCGTGGAAGCCCAGCTGAGCGTCTTCCAAAGCGTAATACTCTCCCCATCGACTTACACTATGTGATCAAAAGTATCCGGACACCCCCAAAAACACATACTGCCAGGTACTCCATATCAGCAACCTCAGTAGTCATTAGACATCGTGAGAGAGCAGAATGGGGCGATCCGCGGAATTCACACACTTCGAACGTGGTCAGGTGATTGGGTGTCACGTGTGTCATACGTCTGTACGTGAGTTTTCCACACTCCTAACATCCCTAGGTCCACTGCTTCCGATTTGATAGTGAAGTGGAAACTTGAAGGGATACGTACAGCACAAAAGCGCACAGGCCGACCTCATCCGTTGACTGACAGAGACCGCCGACAGTTGAAGAGGCTCGTAATGTGTAATAGGAAGACATATATCCAGACGATCACATAGGAATTCCAAACTGCGTCAGGATCCACTGCAAGTATTATGACAGTTAGGCGGAAGGTGAGAAAACTTGGATTTCGTGGTCGAGCAGCTGCTCATAAGTCAAACATCACGCCGGTAAATGCCAAACGACGCCTCGCCTAGTGTAAGGAGCGTAAACATTTGACGACGGAACAGTGGAAAAACGTTGTGTGGACTGACGAATTACGGTACACACTGTGGCGATCCGATGACACGGTGTGGGTATGGCGAATGCTTGGTGAACGTCATCTGTCAGCATCTGTAGGGCCAACAGTAAAATTCGGAGGCGGTGGTGTTACGGTGTGGTCGCGTCTTTCGTGGAAAGGGGCTTGCACCTCATTTTGTTTTGCGTGACACTATTAAAGCACAGGCATACATTGATGTTTTAAGCACCTTCTTGCTTCCCACTGTTGAAGAGCAGTTCGGGAATGGCGGTTGCATGTTTCAACACGATCGAGCAGCTGTTCGTAATGCACGGCCTGTGGTGGAGTGGTTACACGACAATAACAGCCCTGTAATGGCCTGGCCTGCACGGAGTCCTGACCTGAATCCTATAGAATACTTTTGGGATGTTTTGGAACGCCGACTTCGTGTCATGCCTCACAAGGTTTCAAGGAAGTGATCCCTCAGTTGTGTTGTGCAGTGTAGTTCCGTGGTACCACAACCTATCTGGTTTCTTTTTGTCGAGGTGTAGATATAACAAAGCAGGCAGCACCCAGGCCGTCAGCCTTAGTGCGAAGGAATAGTAGGAGCGGGCAGAAATCGTCCTTGAAACACAGGAAATTGCTTTCTGATGCGATCGCTTAACGATAAGATTATCCCACTCAGGGGTGGGAGCAAAGTTTCAGCCTCGTTTGTATTCTTAAACTTTAATGTAGTTATTAGCTCGCAGCTTCATTATCTCTGTTAATGACAAGGGCCATAATGTTTGTGGTTCTTCAAGTCGGTCCCTCGTGGTGTTGATGTTTCTGAGTAAACTGATACAGCGTCAAGTATGCCAAGTTCGAAATTGTGTACGGTGCTGCAACGCGCACGCAGACTTTCCTTCAGTGATGCGAAAAGTGATTATAAATGTAATGTGGAAGGTTCTACGGAACGTGAAACTAACAGCAGCTGCTTATTATTCGTATCTTGGTAACTTACAAATGGTTGTGGACATGAATGAGAGTTTCGACGCTTCGTGCAGAGATAAACCACTCATAAATAGTAATCTTGTACGTTTGCGATGATATCTGTATGAGGCAGTGGCCGGCCGAGGTGGCTGAGCGGTTCTACGCGCTACAGTCTGGAACCGCGCGATCGCTACGGTCGCAGGTTCGAATCCTGCCTCGGGCATGGATGTGTGTGGTGTCCTTAGGTTAGTTAGGTTTAAGTAGTTCTAAGTTCTATGGAACTGATGACCTCAGTAGTTAAGTCCCATAGTGCTCAGAGCCATTTGAACCATTTTTTTGTATGAGGCAGTGAGCAGTTTGACCACGCGAAAGAGCTATCCCTGCGGAAGTTAAGCAGCAGTTGTCAAGTATATCAAAACTAGACATGATTGTCTTCATGGGATTTCCGCGATCGTTCTTTATTTAAAGATATGGCATTTCAGTCTTTGATCGCTATTTTTTATTTTCGATGACCGCTTTCAGGCTAGCTGCCTATCTTCAGATCATATGTTGCAGGTACAGAGTAACTTGTCAGTACAGAACTATCGGTTCACTGTCATAACTCAATGACAGTGAACCGATAGTTCTGTACTGGCAGTTACAGAGTAACTTGTAACATATGATCTGAAGATGGGCAGCTAGCCTGAAAGCGGTCATCGAAAATAAAAAATAGCGATCAAAGATTAAAATACCATACTTTTATTTTATGTTGTTAAGTATCTCATGTTGTCGGCGTTGTCACTAAATTGTGTAGACTGTAAAGTAATAACTGCTTCAAAATGTTTGTGGAGCTTAAATATAAAGACTGCGTTCATAAACCTTTATCTGTAATAGCTTGCAGACTGTTACCAAAGAATGTGTACAGTGTGACTCTGGCAGTCTTACTTCTCATCGAAGACTAATACAAAAGTGAAAGCGCTTGAACCAGTGGCGCTCGTAAGGAGGGCAACTAAATCAGCAACAAGTGTGTGTGTGTGTGTGTGTGTGTGTGTGTGTGTGTGTGTGTGTGTGCATGCGTGCGTGCGTGCGGGGGCTGGGGAGGAATTCATTAGAGTGCCTGGTAGTTCTATCGCAGAACCATCTCGTTCTTTAGGTGCTAGACAGATCTCTGTAGTGAAAAGGCAACATCAGTGAATATGTGGGTGTTTCAGCAACTACTTTTAAGTGCGTAGCAACTGTCGTTACTGGAAAACTACAAATCCGAGTCAAGCAGAAAATAAAATTTGAGTCGAAATGATACATAACTTTTCATTAACTCCGAAGGTTTCCCATTTCAGCAACCTTCATTTTGTAGTTTCCGAACGTAACTTAACGGAAAAGCTTTTTCAGATCTAGAAAAGATGCTGTATTTTTGGTCCATACGGACAGTAGAATCATATGGATGTACGTATTCCGCCGTACTGTAAAATTTTAACCCCCGTCGACATCTTAATCATTGATGACGGGGCACCAGCTCTTATACATGAATATGATGAAGGAAATCGGCCCTGATTTTGTTAAAGGAACCATCCCAGCATTTGCATAAGCAGATGATTCTCCTGAAACGTAGCAAACGTAATCACGCAACACATGAATCCGACTCTTTCAGATTACGTGCCCAGTATCGAAATATCGAACCACCGGCTCGGTTTCAAGTTATCTTTCTACATACTGTTTAAATCCATACATGTAAATTCAGTATCTGCATAATAAGTAAAACAGCCCAATGAAAGTCATGAAGACATACGTAGATTATATTTGCTGACACAACGAGAAATGCTTGCTTGAATATATAAGTAGGCGGTATCCAAGTCTGCAGATGGCGCTGTTGAAACGGCACCTGTGCAATGTCTTAAATACGTTGCCAGCGTCAGTCGTAGCCAGAACGGTGTTCTGTGCACATGAGATTGCATTGTGTGTCAGCTATGTGAATTTGACTGTGGGCATATTGTTGGTGTTCGTACGGTGCGTGCTGCCGTAATCAAGGAAGCCGAAGTAATTAGTTGTACAAGAAGCATCGTGTCCATGATTTATACGGCATACAGGGAACGCGGAAAAACGTCATCGGCTAAGTCACAACGCGGACTGAAGTGTGTGTTCAGCGATGGTGACGGACGATGATTGAAGAAGATTGTAACAAGAAATAAAGAGGACGACAGCTGGTAAAGTCACTGAAGAACTGAATGTCGCAGGCGCGAACCCTGTCATCACCAAAACACGAAGGGATCGCGTTAATCTGGGATTAGTAGGGCAAGCTGGAATTCCAAAACGACACATCGATAATGCAAATGCCCGTAACTGGAAAATGTGGTGCCGAAGACATAAAATCTAGCCTTTGGGAAACTGGAAGAAAGTCATTCGGTCGAACGAATCTTGTTTCGCACTGTCTCCAGCTTCTGGTCGAGTTCTTGTACGAGGTAGACTGCTTGCTGCCAAGAGTGAAACGTGGTTGGTTCGGTGATGCTTTGGGCAGCCATATCGTGGTATTCCATAGGCCCATGGTTACTCTGCAACATCATATTACTGCCAAGGACTATGTACTCATTTTAGCTGATCAGGTCCACCCCACGATACAATATTTGTCCCCCAATGGTGGTGATGTTTTCCAAGACGACAGAGCCCCTGTTCATGCAGCTAACATCGTCCAGGTTGCTTTCGTGAGCACGAAGATGAATTAACGCATCTCCCCCGGCCCCAACAGTCGGCAGATCTCAAAATGATTTAGACTTTGTGTTCTCTTTGGAGAGAAAGGTGCGTAATCGCTATCCACCTCCATTATCGTCAGCTGAACTTGCCACCATTTTGCAGCAAGAATGGTATGATTCCTTTGAAAACCGTACAGGGCCTGTATTTATCTATTCCGAGACGACTGAAAGCAATTTTGAATTTCAACAGTTTTCCTACACCATATTGAGTATGGTAATGTGTTGTGTTTTTGATGTTACTATGTTTTTGTTCACCCCTTGTATATACACTACTGGCCATTAAAATTGCTACACCTCGAAGATGACGTGCTACAGATGCGAAATTTAACCGACAGGAAGAAGATGATGTGATATGCAAATGATTAGCATTACAGAGCATTCACACAAGGTTGGCGCCGGTGGCGACGCCTACAACGTGCTGACATGAGGAAAGTTTCCAACCGATTTCTCATACACAAACAGCAGTTGACCGGCGTTGCCTGGTGAAACGTTGTTGTGATGCCTCGTGTAAGGAGGAGAAATGCGTATAATAACATTTACGACTTTGATACAGGTCGGATTGTAGCCTATAGCGATTGCGGTTTATCGTTTCGCGACATTGCTGCTCGCGTTGGTCGAGATCCAATGACTGTTAGCAGAATATGGGATCGGTGGGTTCAGGATGGTAATACGGAACGCCATGCTGGATCCCAACGGCCTCCTATCACTAGCCGTCGAGACGACATGCATCTTATCCGCGTGGCTGTAACGGATCGTGCAGCCACGTCTCGATCCTTGAGTCAACAGATGGGGACGTTTGCAAGACAACAACCATCTGCACCAACAGTTCGACGACGTTTGCAGCAGCATGGACTACCAGCTCGGAGACCATGGTTGCGGTTACCCTTGACGCTGCATCACAGACAGGAGCGCCTGCAATTGTGTATTCAACGACGAACCTGGGTGCACGAATGGCACAACGTCATTTTTTTCGGATGAATCCAGGTTCTGTTTACAGCATCTTGATGGTCGCATCCGTGTTTGGCGACATCGCGGTGAACGCACATTGGAAGCGTGTATTCATCATCGCCATACTGGCATATCACCCGGCGTGATGGTGTGGGGTGCCATTGGTTACACGTCTCGGTCACCTCTTGTTCGCATTGACGGCACTTTGAACAGTGGACGTTACACTTCAGATGTGTTACGACCCGTGGCTCTACCCTTCATTCGATCCCTGCGAAACCCTACATTTCAGCAGGATAATGCACGACCGCACGTTGCAGGTCCTGTACGGGCGTTTCCGGATACAGGAAATGTTCGACTGCTGCCCTGGCCAGCATATTCTCCAGATCTCTCACCAATTGAATACGTCTGGTCAATGGTGGCCGAGCAACTGGCTCGTCACAATACGCCAGTCACTACTCTTGATGAACTGTGGTATCGTGTTGAAGCTGCATGGGCAGCTGTACCTGTACACGCCATCCAAGCTCTGTTTGATGCCCAGGCGCATCAAGGCCGTTATTACGGCCAGAGGTGGTTATTCTGGGTACTGACTTCTCAGGATCTATGCACCCAAATTGGTGAAACTGTAATCACATGTCAGTTCTAGTATAATATATTTGTCCAATGAATACCCGTTTATCGTTTGCATTTCTTCTTGGTGTAGCAATTTTAATGGTCAGTAGTTTATAAATTACTGTTGAGGGAGTTCCGCAATATGGAGCCTTGCTTAAAATTTATAGAAAGCTATTTTAATTAAATAGTAGTATGAAAACTGGCCTGAACTCTGGTTTCAAAACCTCAGTGCTTTGGAGGAGGAGGGCGAGGAGGAGGAGGAGGAGGAGATTTGTGTTTAACGTCGCGTCGACAACGAGGTCATTAGAGACGGAGCGCAAGCTCGGGTGAGGGAAGGTTGGGGAAGGAAATCGGCCGTGCCCTTTCAAAGGAACCATCCCGGCATTTGCCTGAAGCGATTTAGGGAAATCACGAAAAACCTAAATCAGGATGGCCGGAGACGGGATTGAACCGTCGTTCTTCCGAATGAGAGTCCAGTGTGCTAACCAGTGCGTTATCCCGCTCGGTATCATTAAATTTACTTTTTTCATCTAAAAATACATTGAGGTAACTACTGTTATGAAACGAACCTATACGATTGCGCTTGAGAAAAAGTATGACAAACAGTTCTTGATAATACATTGTTTCGTCCCTAATGACGCGTAAGCATTCCACATGGAGCGGAAACTGCTCTGACCTATCAACCTTGGTATCTGAAATTTGCATGTTTCTCAGCCAGCTGATTTAGGCGAAAATTTTCAGTATTAACCTGAGCAAGTGTTGCTTTGCCACAACCTTATTTCGAAGAGTTTTTAGATTCATTAAGGTAATGTGGACATCTTGTTACACAAAAGAAATAGTAATAAGTAGTAACTATAAAATAAAATACTCGGCTCTTGTCAAACACTCGATTACATGAACTTCTTCTGCGTGCTGGAAACTGTTAACACAAAGCGAAGAAGTCCACCTAGTTAAATTACAATTTTTTCTTTTATTTCGATCTTAGAAATTTTTCGTTTTATGTATAATAAAATTCGTATTCTACAGTTACAGAGGTCATCTCAAAGGTTAGTTCGTTAGTTCGTTGTTTGATTGTCAGTACTGCGGTGTTTCTGATACGTTAAAATGACTTCGGCGGGAGGGGCCGCACAATCCGTGATATGGCGCCTGTAACCGCGCGGCCATTCCGCGCGGCTGATACATTCAACTTTGTATTTCCATTTAAGAACTATTTATTGACTTACAATTTATTGACTTACTAGTTATTAATTTTATGAGAGAGAGAGAGGGGGGGGGGGAGAGAGAGAGAGAGAGAGAGAGAGAGAGAGAGAGAGAGAGAGAGAGAGAGAGAGAGAGGAGGGGGGGTTAATTCTGAAAACAGACTTTCTGCAGTCAGCAAAGTAGTTAAGCTTGTGAACTTTCCCAGTTGTCAGTTAATTTCTACAAAGGTATAAACTACGTACTGGAGACTCAAGGAGGCCCTTAAAAGTTTCATCCAATTACGTCTGAATAAGCGAACGTAAACTATTGACCCTTGAATAGTAATATTACGAAGTGCGCCGACTCCTCAGCATATCTCGTTTTTATTACCCAGAAACTCCTTTAGCGGAAAATAACATAACCAAATAACTGAGAATTTTACAGTAAGTTTTAGTTGTTGGTTGCTATTAGCTGTACTTCTTAAATTTTCATGTTTCAAACCGATGGATGTGGTACAGTAGTTATCACCCTGGACTCGCATTCGGGAGGTCGACGGTTCAAATCCGCGTTCAGCCATCTAGATTTAAATTTTTCATGATTTCCCCAAATCGCTCCAGGAACATACTGGAATGCTTCTTTTGAAAGGGAACGGCCGATTTCCTTCCCCCCTCCCCCCCCCCCTTCCCCCCCCCCCCCCCTCATCCTTAGGACAATTCAAGCTTTTGCTCCGTCTCTAATGCCTCTGTTTCGACGAGACATTAAACCGTAAGCTTCGTACGTCTTTTGCTTTTTTCAATGAATTTCTTAATCTTTGCATTTTCTGTCACCACGGAAACATATGTAAACATTTATTCCATTGTTTTTCAAATACAGGTGTGGAGGTCTCACATGGAAAAGGCAAAGTTAAATGCCATATCGACGCCCGAAGAGAAACTCGCACCTGCAATCCTCGAACGGCGCGACAGCGTTTCAGCCCAGAGACCACGTACACTTGTCAGCCAGAGCATTGTGACCACCTATCTAATAGCCGATATGTCCACCTTTGGCACGAATAATTGCGGCGAGCGTTCTGGCATGGAAGCAAATGTGGCCTTGGTAGGTCGCGTTAGAGAGTTGGCAACACAGGTCACCTAATTCCCGTAAATTCGGGGAGGGGTAGATGAGCGCTGATGCCACGTTCACTCACATCCCAGATGTGTTCGATCCGGCTCAGATCCGCCGAGTTGCGAGGAGGGGGGGGGGGGGGCGCTTTGTGACGTGGCGCACTATCTAGTTGAAAAATGCCCCTGTCGTCGGGAAACACGGTCGTCGTGAAGGTGTGTTCGTGGTCCGCGAGCAGTGTACGATACTCCTGGGACGTCATGGTGCCTTGCACGAGCCCCATTGAACCTATTGATGCCCACGTGAACGTTCCCCAGAGCTTAATGGAGCGGCCGCCAGCTTGTTCCGTCCCGCAGTACAGGTGTCAAGGAGCTGTTCCGCTAGAAGGCGACGAATTCGCGCCCTCCCATTGCCACGATGAAGAAGGTACCGGGATACATCAGACAGTGAAACGCTCTTCCATTGCACCAACTTTCAGTGCCGATGGTCACGTGCCCATTTCAGTCGTAGTTGCCGATGTTGTGTTAACACTGGCACATCCAAGGGTCGTCGGCTGCGGAGGTCCATCGTTCGGTGCACTGAGTGTTCAGACACACTTGTACTCTGCTCACCATTAAAGTTTGATGTTAGTTTCGCCACAGTTCGCTGCCTGTCCTGTTTTACGAGTCTGCACAGGCTACGACGTCAGACATCTGTAATGAAATCTCTGTTGATCCATTGTGGACGTGGGACAACGGCTGGTCGAATATTTAACAAAGAAACTCGCCAAACAGCCGTGCAAATTGAGAAATTATATTTTTTTTATTATCGCTTCGTTTCGGCAGTTCAATATGCCATCTTCAGGCCTCTGCATAATAGAAAGAGTATACACGTAGTGTATGTCAAAGTGTACCACAGTAGGCTTTACAGAAAGTGACCGGTCGTAATAAAAGTACTTTTATTATTACCCGTCACTTTCTGTGAAGCGTACTGTGGTACAGTTTGATATAAATGTGCTCCTCCGAAGTAACAATAAAGTTATTTGCTGTTTTTTGGTATGGTATTGGTATACCGTCGAGAAGAATAGGAGACCAGTGTCCGCATAGTTCAGAACTAATTATGTGGTGGGATACTAAAACTACTTCGAAATTCTTCGAATTTAGTTAAAGTTACAGATTGTTCCGTCATCTGGAGAAAGTTCGTCATTCGTGTGGACGATTGCGGTAGTGATATCTTCAGGCTGTACGGGGCGTCGAGTTTATAATGGACTGGGAACCAAGCTGCTGATTGGCAGTCCTCCCGTTGACAAATAATTGCCAGAGAGAGAAGATGCGATAAATGACCGAGTCAGTTCTCGGACAGACTGATAATTGAACCCCGAACTTTCGGATTTTCAGCCTGACACTCCCATTGAGTCACAATGTACCGAAGACTCATCAGCAAACTTCTCCTTTCTGTCCGCGAACCTTGGGCGAAAGCAATTCACTGCATGATATCAAAAGTTGACGAAAAACTGATAGTTTTTGTTTTATTTGGGATTAACGCATTACTGACAAGTAAGATCACTAACACAAGCTCTACTTTTCAGATCCTTACGTAGAGACAGATAATGGTTCTTCAGTGCTAGAAGCAATACATTAAGATCGAGTCAAGTGCATGGAAAGCTTAATTTCTCCAGGATCAATTGCCGTGGCGCCGCAAAACATTGCTATTAAAGTTAACTGCCGGTAAAAAGCGGAATGTTCTTGTGGTCTTTCAACAAGAGCGTCTGCTTCTCGCTCAACTTCGTGGTACCAAGGACTGCCGGTTTTGACCTTTTACCTTTAGGGGCGTGAGCTACGTTTAAAGGAGGCAGCTCGAAAGTTGTAACCGTATTTCCTCCCGTACTCTTCTCCGGAACAAATACGTTGCGGGCGCCCTTTTGAAACGTGCGGCCTCTTCCCTTCGTCTTTCTTCTTCCTGGCCTTTATCCGGTATCTTCGCGGGATCGGTTTCTTAGTTAGATTTGCCATGTCAGTGGTAGAGGGTCGCCACACTTTCCCCTGGGATGGCATTTGTATACCCCAGTTTGCTGCGTCTAGTCTTACGCCACATCATAGTGTGCAAACGTTTTCTAAATGTTTAAGAATCGTGTAACTGAGGAGGGATGTGGGAACCAGCTCGGTATTCACCCTGTCGAATGTGGAAAACCGCCTAAAACCAGGATGGCTGGCACACCGGACCTCTCCTCTAATGCGCAAGGCTGTCCCGGCTGGTCATGCGGCGTCTTCTCGAGGACCTGTTAACATATCTCGATGCACGTCAGCTTTGTAAAGCCCTTAGCGTAACCCATATCGGTCGTGTGATACACCGCAGAAAAAATAACAATCGTTGCACACTCTAGACTCTAGAGTGTTGGTCTGTGAGCGTTAAAACTGTAGCAGGGATTGATATCTCAGACAAGCATGCTGGCCTTCGAATTGGTACACAACACAATACGTCCCTCCCCAAGACAGCGCGACCAAAAACCGAAACATAAATCACCATCACTGTGTTACAGGAAACTGCTTATCGTAAAATATTTCCGTTAAATGAATTATGAACAATTGTTAATCAAAACTTGATATTGTGGTAATGTAGTCATGGATATTTGTGTCCCGTAGACCTAATAGCATCTACACTGAGGTGACAAATGATGAGATGCTCCTAATATCGAGTTTGATCTCCTTTGGCCAGGCGTAGTGCAGCAACATCGCGTGGCATGGATTCACCATGTCGTTGGAAGTCGCCTGCTTGTATAGCGTTCATAACTGCGAAAGTGTTGCCGGTGCAAGATTTTGTACATGAACTGACCTCTCGCTTATGCCATATACGTGTTTGATGGGATTTAAGTCGGGTGACTTGGATGGCCAAATCATTTGCTCGAAACGCCCAGAATGTTCTTCAAACCAACTGCGAACAGTTGCGGCCCAGTGACATGGTTCATTGTCATCCACAGAAATTCCGTCGTTTTGGAACAAACAGTCTCAAAGGTAGCCGAACATAACCACTGCCAGTGAATGATCGGTTCAGTTGGACCAGAGGATCTAGTCCATCCCATGTAAACACAGCCCTCAGCATTATGGAGCTATCGCTAGCTTGCACAGTGCCTTCTTCACATCTTGGGTCCATGGCTTTGTGGGATCTGCGCCACACTCGAACGCTACCATCAGCACCTAAAATGGGGACTCATCTAATCAGGCTACTCTTTTCTAGTCGTCTAAGGTCCAGCCGATATGCTCACCAGTCCAGGAGAGCCGCTGCAGGGGATGTCGTGCTGTTCACAAAGGCACTCGCGTCGGTTGTCTGCTGCTATAGCCCATTAATGCCATATTTCGCCTCACTGTCCAAACTGACACGTTCTTCGTACGTTCCACATTGATTTCTGCGGTTGTTTTGCACAGTGTTACTTGTCTGTTAGCACTAACAACTCCACGCAAATGCCGCTGCTCTCGGTCATTACGTGAAGGCCGTCGCCCACTATGTTGTCGATGGGGAGAGATAATGCCTGAAATCTGGCATTCTCGGCACGCTTTTGACACTGTGGATCTCGGAATATTGAATTTCGTAACGATTCCCATATGGAGTGTCCCATGCATCTAACTCCAACTACCATTCCACGTTGAGTCTGTTAATCATCGTCGTGCGGCTATAACCACGTTCGAAACCTTTTCACATGAATCACCTGCATACAAATGACAGCTCCGCCAATACACTGCCATTTTATATCTTTTGTACGCGGTAGTACTACCATCTGTATATGTGCGTATTGCTATCCCATGACTCTTATTATCTCAGTTAAATCTTCAGAACAGTAGTACAGAAGGAAAAAATAACAGCTTTAGGTTAATTTAACTCCATTTTCACTGCTGCCCAATTTCATGCCGTTATATTTTGATTGCAACAGGATCTGTAGCCACCACGACTTGTCTGAATAAAAGCATGCTACCACACCAGTTGACATTGGTTGGGGTAAAATATCCTTTTTTGTTGCTAGTACTACACAGTATCGACAAATAGACTGTGCTCCTAAGTTCATAAATGTGCATCAAATGGTTCAAATGGCTCTGAGCACTACGGGACTTAACATCTGAGGTCATCAGTCCCCTATAGCTTAGAACTACTTAAACCTAACTAACCTAAGGACATCACACACATCCATCCCCGAGGCAGGATTCGAACCTGCGACCGCAGCGGTCGCGCGGTTCCAGACTGTAGCGCCTAGAACCGCTCGGCCACCCTGGCCGGCAAACGTGCATCCTATGTGGTTTTTAGATGTTTACTAAGCCATGTGTATTTTCAGAACAGTTGATTTACTGACGTATTGTAAAGTGTTATGTATGCTGGTATGGTGACAGAACCCGTATATGGGTTCCACTTTTCAATTCTGTTATCATAACACGTTTTTATTTAGATGTTTTCTGGTTTGTCTGTTCGTTACAAATTTTTAACTAACTTCTGGTTTGTCTGTTCGTTACAAATTTTTAACTAACTTCCCCCTAACAAGGCGAGGCCACGACCTTGGGATCACAGATTTACTTCAAACTTTGTACACCTTCAGTTGGCCATTAAAACAACATAATGCGCAAGAAGTAAGGTGCAGTATTCTAGAATTCCGAGAAAACGCGCAAGAGTTTTGCCCGTCTATTGTGTAACTGATCTATTGGGGAAAAAAAAAGAAAACAGGATGGCTGAGAGAAGCGGATAAATGAAGAACTTGTTCGGTCAACGTGTGGTCCAAGTGTTGCAAGAATCGAATCATTTTATTTTATTGGAGGGACTCGAAATAGCCACAAGTGGATACAGTTCGAAAGTGATTCGTTGATGCACTTAGTGTAAGACATTCCACTGGACATTAACCCCTTAAGTCGCATTGGTAAATACATATATCATTGGTCTAAAATTCTGTTTCTTGCTTTATTAATATACACGATCGATTTTTTGGTATTAATACTTTCACCATAGCTTCTATGACAATTATGAATACCATTTCCATGTTCATAACTCGGTAGGATTGAGATTTCAGCGAATAAGTGAGGAATGGAATGAGTATTTATCGATGGCATGTGAGGCACTCGTCTTCAGACCTGGTTTTGCGTTCAGTTAGCACTTATCACGTGCGGATGTATTCTTCTGATATCTTCCGATATAAAAGACGTTAAGTTCAATTCCGAGTAACATTCCCTGTCTTATAAAATATAAAATCAGTGAGAGTCGTTTGTAAGCACATTTTCAGCTATATTCTTCAGCGCCGTAATTGTAAGCAAATAGATTGCCGTGTATTGAGTTTTACTGATTATATTCTGTGAAATGCTTCTTCTAGTGAAGAATGAACATAGTAGATAATATTTTTTCACAAATTATCTCGGAAATGTTAGACACTGAGATCATATATGAATTATTTCCGCTGATAGTGCTCATGTAGGATGATTACTGAAAATACGCAACATGACGAAAACGCTTTATACACATACTTGAACATACTATGCATATTTACCCATTTTTGGTTGTTTTATATAGTCAGAGGGCTCTTGTTGATATTTTTGAATAGTTCTTATAGATTTACAAGACCGACTTCGTGAACGTGGCATAGTTCCGTGGCAGTTGTTTTGGTTGATCGCGTAATGAACGGCTGGGAAGATGTTACAGAACAGCTCGCAGACGATTCAGAATTTCGAAGAGACTCTGATGCAGATGTTGTAGCTGCTGTTTCTACAGTTCTGAACACTAAAACAGTAGCTGATGGTTGTCTGTTGAATCATAGTGCCAAATGGACAACTGGATTAAACGCCACTACAGATGCAGTAGATACGGTAGACTTTTTGCCTATGCTTGAAGAATAATTTCATGAAAGTCATGAAGCTGATGCTGAAGTGGCTGCCAATGTAGATTCACATGCATGGTCTAAAGCTGGTTGTGAATCAGTCTTTTGGGAATGTTACTATTTTTACTAACTGAAGCAAACATTAATTTCCTGTAAATTTTTTTCGAACGTTTTCAGCTCTAGTTTTGTGCTCCTGAATCATTGGTATGAATATTTATCACCCAAAAAGTCATGACAGACTTGAAAATACGTAAAAAAAAATGGAGCACTGTTATTACTGTTCCCAAAGCGTTTCATTTTTGTGCTAGATAAAACATTTAAACCCCGTAGATCTGAGCAGTCCATGCGGTAAAAACGCGTCAGACGTCCTGTTAGGTAGGACTGTAGTTATCTTTGCGGAATGAGCATAACATTTGGGCATCGTTAGAGGACTCGTTCGGCAAACACACAAGGGCCTGCACCCTCACCCGTGCGGTAAAACACCGGGTCTGCAAGGAAACATCGATGACTTCCGAAGACATGAAATGCAGTACAACACACGCCTGTACAGCAATATGTTCAAATATAATTAAACATCCAGTATTTTCTGTGCATAGTATTAGTGCCCAAGGTCAACATTTTGGCGCCCTTGACATGACAGCCGTAGTAATAAGCACACAAACCGCACCTGAGTTACCAGTTTGTTGCCAATTGATACTGTGTGACATACATTAGTGGACCCTTTAATACTGACGGCGGCACAGAGGTTTGATGCAGTGTTATCTTCTATTTGATTCCACATATAGTAGTCGTTCAAGTCCTCTCTGAAGTCCTCGAGAGGACGACAGTTTAATCCCGCGTCCAGCCATCCTGATTTAGGTTTGCCGTGGCTTCTCGAAATCGCTTCAGGCAAATGCTGGGATGGTTCCTTTGAAAGGGCACGGCCGACTTCCTTCCCCATCTTTTCCTAATTCGATGAGGCCGATGATCTCTTTGTTTTGTCTCTACCACCAAATCAACCCAACTGTTTGAAGTCCGTTTGCAGTACCACACAAAACGTTTGTAGTCACATTTAAAAAGTTTATTTTATTCGGCAGCTATAAGACTTCAGAATCACTTATGCAAATCGGAAAATTTGCTGTATTTTCCGCCATCAGTTAGCGAAACCAAACCTCTAAATATACAACGTGAGCATCAGTAAAACGGAAAAACTGCAGGGGCGGATTCCTGACTGGAAATGGAGGAAAAAGATGATATGAACATGTGTCCGGAAACGAATTGATGCCACGGTAGATGGCACTGACGAATGAAAGTTTATTTGACCACGTGCCGTGCGTTTCTTGTGCGTTGCAGGTTGTGTGATTGACGCAGCATATTGTTGGCAGCAGTACGGTCCGATATTCATGTCTGGAACAAGCCGAGATGGTGTTCGTGCATGTCCAAGCAGATGGAAACGGTCGAGAGGCAGCACGGCTGTACCAAAAAAAAATACCCTCACAGAGACCAACCACATCTCACAACATTTTAAGCCCATTTTGGGCGTTTGTGTGATCATGGGTCCTTTGAGACAGACGAACTTACAGGGAGGCAGCGAACTGAGCGTGCACCAAATTTGGAGGCCCGGTGTCGACATGATATTGAGACGAACCCAAGTACAAGCTCCAGGCAAGTGGCCCGCTAACACGGTGCAAACAAAGTACGATTATGTGTATCCTGCATGACAACCGCTACCATCCCTATCACCTGCAACGAGTGCAAGGATTATCGGCAACGGATTTCCCTCTACAGGAAGGGTTTTGTCGATGACTTTTGCACAAGACTATCACAATTTTGGGATTTCTCATCAGTCCTCTTTACCGACGAAGCAACCTTTACCAGAACTGGCATCATTAATCTGCATAATCGCCATCTGTGGGCTACAGACACGGCACGTGGTCAGACGAACTTCCATTAGTCAGTGCCTTCTACCGTGGCAAGAATGCATTTCCGGAGATATGTTCATAGGACTTTTTTTCCTCCATTCCCAGTCAGGAACACGTCCCTGCACTTCGTCGGTTTTATTACTGTTCACCCTGCAATTACTCATTCTGGATACATTTGGGATAGTCGCTCACCGTGTCACATTCTCGCGGAGTCCTGTAAAGTCCTGCTTTGAGCTGTATTGTCTTTGACCATTCCCAGACACGTCAGAGGTGTAGCTAAGGTACAAATTTATCACTCTGACTTCTGCTTAAACTTTCTGTCTGAGAGGCCGTGGTCAACACGTAAAACTGATGGCTAGCCTATTCTTCCCGTCTGCGGTAGACACTTTTAAGAGTTGTCAGTGATCCAATTATGAAGATGTCCCCGCAGAAATGAGACTTAGCACACTGATGTGCAGACCTTCAGGGCGAAAGTAACTGTCATATGGCATATCTCTGCCAAGAAACATAGATCGATGAAACTTGGACTACACATAGAAGAAACCGCTGCAGAATAGTACCAACCAGCAGTTGTCTACCGTTCCAGTGGAGCAGTGGAACGCCCTGCCACAAGAACACCTTACCAACCTTGTGGTTGGCATGGCCGCACTTTGCAGAGCATGCATTGCACTCTGCGGTGATCACACATCGTATTAAGAACCATGTCTGCCTTTTGTAATGTCCAAGGGATCATCATAAATCGTGGTGACTTCATTGGTAATTATTGTCTTTGAATAAAAGTGTCACTTCTGTTCCCTCATTCCGCATTTTTTTCAGTTACCTTTGGTACTGACTGTATCAGTTCTTTCTATGTGTAGTCCAAGTTTCGTCGAGCTGTATTACTTGGCGGCGACACATCATGCGAAAGTTACTTTCGTCCTTAAGTTTTGCAGAGCAGTGTCGTTTTCTGCATCGGCCGCTGCCTCCCGTATCGGATGGAAGAATAGTGGATGAACAAACTGCAGGCTGTGAAACCCATTATACATCTGGGGCTTTCCTCCTCCTGGTCACGCAGGCGGGATGAAGTCCTACTCCCTCGTCTTCGTTTAGGACATAGCTCTGTTACGCATGGCATTTTGCAGGAGGACCCACTTGTTCATGACGCCAGTTTTGTACTTGTTCCTGTGCGTCGTATTATATAGGAGTGCGTTTCATGTTCTGATGGGAGGGCAGTAGTAGATTTAACTCTTTCAGATTCTAAATATTAAAAAATTAATTTTTAATTTTGTTTTTTTAGCTTATTTAAATTGAGACAGAACAATGTAAAAAAACAAGTGTTCCGTACATTAATTGAAGACATACAGTGTAGTTCCAAATTGAGTCACTGTGCATGAAATGACGTTACTTCTTGTGATATGGTAAAATGCAGTTCCCTTCTTCAGTTAGGTTTTGGGCTACGTGACAGAGTGTACACGACGATCTGCGTCTGTGCGCTCCTTCTGTGTACACAGTGACTTCAGATGCCACGTATTCGTAGATGCATTGCTTCTGTTGTATGTTTCTCAACTGGAACAACATTTTTACATTTTTTTGCTTATGATTGTTTGCTCTCGCTCTCTGAAGTAACGCAAGGCAACACCGATTACTTCATTCGAAAACAGAGATCATTGACTCCAGCTAACACTTCATCTCCACCTTCACTGCTGCTGTCAAACCGAGTTGGCATCAAAAGAAATCACTTCCAAAAGGCACGCCAGAATGTCCTCTTCTGTCATTCTCCGAGAGTGCATGTGTGAAAATGGAAATGCAACCACCTGTCGCAGCTACGCATGTTGCACTTAGAGCCACAGTGGATTCAAAAGGAACCATCACAATGACTATGTAAATAAATACATAAATTTCATTATTATCGCAATACACAGGATACAAATTTGAATAGAACAGTTTTGTGTACTTAAAACATGCATTATAGAGAGAAATTCAATCATAATTGGAAAACAGACAGTCGCGTACTGCATACAAAAATGAGTCCTAAGTTTGCTCGTCTAATTGCTAATGTTCGAAACACATGAAGTTGTTCAAGCTGCAGTCGCTCGCTACAGGGCAGCCTCTACTGGAGACGTACACGACGGCTACAGATATAGCTACTGAGCATATATTACGAAATGAGAAAATCGTAGGTGGCTTAAAACAGAACCACATCGTCTGAAAGGATTAAATGGTGATCTGCTCTCTATATTAGAGGATTGTGGGCCACGTTTTACAATTTTGTGAACTGTCCAGACGCAACCCTAAGCCCTTACGTCGTTGCTCATCCTTTAATTGTATGATCAATCAGCCCCAGTATCTGGTGTACTGGTTTTCACCGTTCATTGTCTTTCCTCTTTCAACTGGTTGTTCCGGAATTGATTACATTCATTTGATTGTGTGTGTGTGTGTGTGTGTGTGTGTGTGTGTGTGTGTGTGTGTGTGTGTGTTTTCTTTCAGCCACACTAGTCGTCAAGATCATAGTAAGGGCGCTACAGACCCTGATGTACGCCCAGCAAATATTTATCTCAGTCACCATCTCACCCCGGAAGTAAACACCGACCGTGAAAGGCTTCATTGTACCTTAACTTAATGTTTCGTCCGTACTCTATGCATTCTGAAGGAAACATTTTCCTCTTTTTCGTGCCGCCGTTTATTCGTCTTACATTTGACGAAATTTATTATTGTTCCACGACCTTTCGGCAGTTTACACCTGAAGATTCGATATCGAAATTATGCGGCAGTAAGATGTGGACAGCCGGCAGTTTCCCCAAATTTCCTGGACTATTCAGTATACAAGGAAAGTTTTAAGTGTTGCGATATCAAACACATTCTTCGAAAACTTCAGTAGTTCCGCCGCGTTTACAAGTCGATGCATTTGCAGCAGTAGTAGTTCACACGAGCGGTAGAAGTGTGAAACACGATGAATGACCGTTAAAGCCTATTCTGAACGTAGGAATTCATTGTCTTCAAGCTGAGAGTCCGAAAGTATTCGAAGCTAAATGCACGGTGGTTGAAAAGGCTTTTGTGTCCGTTGATGCGCAACCCAGCTGGTACTGACAAAGCTTGGCCTTGCTTTGTTGCGCTACCGCTGTGAGGTCCGTGGTCTGCTCGGCTGGAGCGGGCTTTTGGGACCGCCAAATTGAGCGTGTTGTTGAAAGCCAGCCACCAGCAAAAATTCGGCGCGCTAGGGCGCCAGATACGCTGTTTGGTGGAGGTTACTACATTGCCACATCGCCACCTTTTACTCGTCGCCGAGCGCTTTCTTCGCGTCGTCTCGCAGTCAGGATTTTATAATCTCATTACGTACATAAACAAATCATTGGTTTAATGTAGAGCAGACACGTCAATATAAGTAATATAACTGAGTCAGAAGGTGTCGAGAAAACGCAAATTAATATTAATTTACAACTATCAGTATAAGTTTATTAAATCACACTACGAAGATAGCTTTGTCATTTAAAAATCGGTGACTGAATAATGACATTTTTGAACAAGATAAAATGTAATTTCTTTTCAGCAAACATAGTTCAGTATTGTTAAATCGTTCAGTTTTACAGTATTGTAAATTTTCGTAGCCATGTACTGAGGCTTCAGACATGGTAATATAAAATTTTTATTCTTTCCAGCACCAGACTTACCTTGAAAAAAGGATTTCTATAAATAAATCTGTATTGGTATAGATGACGATAAATGTTCGTGTATGTAAATACAGGGAATATTGAAAATACTTTGATTTCTATTGAACAACTTTGAAGACTGCCATAAATTGTATTAAAATAAAACATCAAAGAGTGAACGGAACGAATGTAATGAAAAGTAAAGGAGAAAGATCAGAGACGTATTGAAAAGTCTAAAGTGGAAGCGAAAACACACAGCAAAATTTTATACATAAAATGTTAATGGTGAGTAGTTAAGATACTGTATGTATTATGTGATGGTAAAATGGTCACCGACCCGAAGAATGCCATTGTATATCGGCAAAGGTTCACACACTTGTCGATTCGTTTTTAATGTGAAAGACTTCGTAGTAAACACCGTAGCATCCCTCCCATTAGCGCCACCTAGCGGCAGTCCGCTTCTACTTTTTGACAAAATTAGATGATCACGTTGAGGTTAAAGCTCACTTTTTATGTTCTTATTTGCTTTCAAGTAAATTACTTTTGAAAGAATTCTGCCCTCATTGTTTCGCTCATATACACTGTGATCAAAAGTATCCGGACACCCCCAAAAACATACGTTTTTCATATTACGTGCATTATGCTGCCACATACTGCCAGGTACTCCATATCAGCGACCTCAGTAGTCATTAGATATCGTGAGAGAGCAGAATGGGGCACTCCGCGGAACTCACGGACTTAGAACGTGGTCAGGTGTTTGGGTGTCACGAGTGTCATACGTATGTATCCCTAGGTCGATTGATTCCGATGTGATAGTGAAGTGAAAACGTGAAGGGACACCTACAGCACAAAAGCGTACAGGCCGACCTCGTCCGTTGACTGACAGAGACCGCCGACAGTTTAAAAGGATCGTAATGTGTGTAATGGGCAGACATCTACCCAGACCATCACACGGGAATCCCAAACTGTATCAGGATCCACTGCAAGTACCGGGTGATCAAAAAGTCAGTATAAATTTAAAAACTTAATAAACCACTGAATAATGTAGATAGAGAGGTAAAAATTGACACACATGCTTGGAATGACATGGGGTTTTATTAGAACAAAAAAAAAAACAAAGTTCACAAAATGTCCGACAGGTGGCGCTGGACAGTAAAACGTCAGTGACTGCGCATGACAATCGTGTATAAAAGGAGCTGTAATGAGAGAATCAGATGCGCCAGCAGTCGCAGCATGTTGACATTACCTGAAAATGCGCTTTTAGTGAAGCTGTATTATCAGAATGGGGAATGTGCTAGTTCAGCGTTACGATCCTATCCCCATTGGAAGGGGGATTCGAACGGGTAAAGGTCCGTTGACAAATGCAGATGTGGTGAATGAAGTTCGAAGCCACGGGTTGTTTAGACGATAGACCCCGTAGTGGCCGACCGAGCACCAGGCGTACTGCTGCTGAGACAGTTCAGGAAGAAATGGATACTGTAGCGGGTTCGTCTACGCACGGGGAAGTCAGCGCTCGTGCAGTCACACGTCGCACCGGCATTCCGTACACTGCTGTTTGGTTGTCACTGAGGCGTACCCTCCGATGCTATCAGTTCAAAATCCATCGGCATCATGAACTGTTACCTGGCGATTTAGTGGAGGGCATTTGCGGTGTGGGCGTTTCAAAAGATGGCGAAAGATGACAATTGGTTGAGTAACGTGTTGTGGACCGACGAAGCTCATTTCACGCTCCGAGGGTCTGTCAACGCCCACAACTGCAGAATTTGGGCTACCGAAAATCCTATAACTGTCGTGGAAACTCCATTGCACGACGAGAAAGTCACAGTATGGGTTGGATTTGCCACATTTACCGTTATCGGGCCTTTTTTCTTCGAGGAAATGATTGATTCTGGTTTTGTAAACTGCTACCGTGACGGGTGAGAGGTACGCCGACATGTTACAGAATCGCATCATCCCCAGCCTGGCTGATAAACACCTGCTGGAACGTACGATGTTTATGCAGGATGGCGCTCCACCCCATATTGCTAGACGCGTGAAAGATCTCTTGCGCGCATCGTTTGGTGATGATCGTGTGCTCAGCCTTCACTTTCGTCATGCTTGGCCTCCCAGGCCCCCAAACCTCAGTCCGTGCGATTATTGGCTTTGGAGTTACCTGAAGTCGCAAGTGTATCGTCATCGACAGACATCTCTAGGGATGCTGAAAGACAACATCCGACGGCAATGCCTCACCATAACTCCGGACATGCTTTACAGTGCTGTTCACAACATTATTCCTCAACTACAGCTATTGTTGAGGAATGATGGTGGACATATTGAGCATTTCCTGTAAAGTACATCATCTTTGCTTTGTCTTACTTTGTTATGCTAATTATTGCTATTCTGATCAGATGAAGCGCCATCTGTTGGACATTTTTTGAACTTTTGTATTTTTTTGGTTCTAATAAAACCCCATGTCATTCCAAGCATGTGTGTCAATCTGTACCTCTCTATCTACATTATTCCGTGATTTATTCAGTTTTCAAATTTATACTGACTTTTTGATCACCCGATACTATGACACTAAGGCGAGAAGTGAGAAAACTTGGATTTCGTGGTCGAGCAGCTGCTCATAAGCCACACATCACACCGGTAAATGCCAAACGACGCCTTGCCTGGTGTAGGAGCGTAAACATTTGACGATTGATCAGTGGGAAAACGTTGTGTGCACTGACGAATCACGGTACACAATGTGGCGATCCAATGACAGGGTGTGGGTATGGCGAATGCCCGGTGAACGTCATCAGCCAGCATGTGTAGGGCCAAAAGTAAAATTCGGAGGTGGTGGTGTTACGGTGTAGTCGTGTTTTTCGTGGAAAGGGCCTTGCACCCCTTGTTTTGCGTGGATGTCACAGCACAGGCCTACATTGATCTTTGAAGCACCTTCTTGCTTCCCACTATTGAAGAGCAATTCAGGGATGGCGATTCGATCTTTCAGCATGATCGAGCACCTGTTCATAATGGACGGCCTGTGGCGGAGTGGTTACATCCGCGTAATGACCTGGCCTGCACACTGTCCTGACCTGAATCCTATATAACACCTTTGGGGTGTTTTGGAATGCCGTGTTCGTACCAGGCCTCACCGACCGGCGTCGATACTTCTCCTCAGTGGAGCACTCCGTGAAGAATGTGCTGCCATTCCCCAAGAAACCTTCCAGCATCAGATTGAACGTATGCCTGGGAGAGTGGAAGCTGTCATCAAGGCTAAGGGTGGGTCAACACCATATTGAATTCCAGCATTACCGATGGAGGGTGCCACGAACTTGTAAGTCTGAAAAGCTAGGTGTCCGGCTACCTTTGATCACATAGTGTATGTTTCAATGAAGTTTTACTGTCATTAGCGAGTTTCATATACAGGCTGTCCTAGAAAAGTTGTGGGTAGATTGGGCAGATCACAAGGATTAAGAATTGTATAGCAACCCGTGATCGCAATCGTCGTTATACGCTGAGAGGCACCCACATGCCGTGCTCATACTGAAGCATCAAGCAGTCAGGCCTGCAAGATAAGTGGTCTACCAAGCGAGTGGACCCATTCTTATTTATCGAGTAACATGAGCTCTAGTACTCAGAATTAAGTTACAAATTATTCTCCTGTATGAATATTACGCAACGGAAACGGATAACGCACATCTATTAGTAATTTACACAACTCTGACTGTTCACTACGCACTGGCAATACCACATTTTCTTTCTTACCCAACGGCTTTGATCAACACGTGGCCATCGCACTGAATATGAATGGCGCACATATTATAAATTCTGGATATCATGACAACATACAATTCGAAGGAAAAGGCCACCAATCTTTTTCTTTTCACTATCTTTTTTTATTCCGATAAATTCCATAACCTAAACACACCTTTACATTTTCTACAACAATTGCACATGAGAAACTCCGCCCAGTGGGCATGGCCTTACATTGGTGATTGTCTATCTTATGGTCTCGTAATTATCTAACACTACAGTGCACTTTCTGGATAGGATGGTGGATCTTTTGCTATATCTCACACTTCGATTCTCACACCCATCATCACGAAAATTTCCTCCAGACCGAGCGGTACAAAAGGAACATGCATAACCCACTACCTCTGAACCTATCTTGCTACTCTCCCATGCAAACCACACATACTTAAATTACATGAAATACACCACACTGGCAACATGGAATACAACACAAGGAATAGTCACATCACTTTCAGCTTTCCCACTTCAATTAGTATTCATCCCAGTTTCACACGACACTGCCCCACTTTGTAACTTTTCTTTCCTACTATGAACTCCGGAGGATATATGCACGTCTTCCTGTGCAATACAAGCCGAGTGGCGTTGCTGGATAGACGGCTGACTCACCTTGTTTCTCTCTCAGACTATTATAGTTTGAATCAAGCGGCACACGGAAACATAACACGCAAAGTAATATTAAGAACATATTCATCACACACGCGAGTCTTCAGCTAATACCATGGACGAGTACTTCTCCTTATCCTTTGTCTCATACACAGATTGAGACTCACACAGTACTCACCATGTGGAAGTACTCGTCTCTAATTTCAAGTCCTGCACACACCATTTCTTAAATATTTCCAACTTATAGTACACACGCCAGTAATTCAGCTTAACTTTAGCACTCGGAAGTACACTCCTGGAAATTGAAATAAGAACACCGTGAATTCATTGTCCCAGGAAGGGGAAACTTTATTGACACATTCCTGGGGTCAGATACATCACATGATCACACTGACAGAACCACAGGCACATAGACACAGGCAACAGAGCATGCACAATGTCGGCACTAGTACAGTGTATATCCACCTTTCGCAGCAATGCAGGCTGGTATTCTCCCATGGAGACGATCGTAGAGATGCTGGATGTAGTCCTGTGGAACGGCTTGCCATGCCATTTCCACCTGGCGCCTCAGTTGGACCAGCGTTCGTGCTGGACGTGCAGACCGCGTGAGACGACGCTTCATCCAGTCCCAAACATGCTCAATGGGGGACAGATCCGGAGATCTTGCTGGCCAGGGTAGTTGACTTACACCTTCTAGAGCACGTTGGGTGGCACGGGATACATGCGGACGTGCATTGTCCTGTTGGAACAGCAAGTTCCCTTGCCGGTCTAGGAATGGTAGAACGATGGGTTCGATGACGGTTTGGATGTACCGTGCACTATTCAGTGTCCCCTCGACGATCACCAGTGGTGTACGGCCAGTGTAGGAGATCGCTCCCCACACCATGATGCCGGGTGTTGGCCCTGTGTGCCTCGTTCGTATGCAGTCCTGATTGTGGCGCTCACCTGCACGGCGCCAAACACGCATACGACCATCATTGGCACCAAGGCAGAAGCGACTCTCATCGCTGAAGACGACACGTCTCCATTCGTCCCTCCATTCACGCCTGTCGCGACACCACTGGAGGCGGGCTGCACGATGTTGGGGCGTGAGCGGAAGACGGCCTAACGGTGTGCGGGACCGTAGCCCAGCTTCATGGAGACGGTTGCGAATGGTCCTCGCCGATACCCCAGGAGCAACAGTGTCCCTAATTTGCTGGGAAATGGCGGTGCAGTCCCCTACGGCACTGCGTAGGATCCTACGGTCTTGGCGTGCATCCGTGCGTCGCTGCGGTCCGGTCCCAGGTCGACGGGCACGTGCACCTTCCGCCGACCACTGGCGACAACATCGATGTACTGTGGAGACCTCACGCCCCACGTGTTGAGCAATTCGGCGGTACGTCCACCCGGCCTCCCGCATGCCCACTATACGCCCTCGCTCAAAGTCCGTCAACTGCACATACGGTTCACGTCCACGCTGTCGCGGCATGCTACCAGTGTTAAAGACTGCGATGGAGCTCCGTATGCCACGGCAAACTGGCTGACACTGACGGCGGCGGTGCACAAATGCTGCGCGGCTAGCGCCATTCGACGGCCAACACCGCGGTTCCTGGTGTGTCCGCTGTGCCATGCGTGTGATCATTGCTTGTACAGCCCTCTCGCAGTGTCCGGAGCAAGTATGGTGGGTCTGACACACCGGTGTCAATGTGTTCTTTTTTCCATTTCCAGGAGTGTATTTCAACTTATTGCTGCACGTGGTTTCATTGTGACCGTTGGTCACTTCCAAAGATTACTACGATCCCCTTAATATTACCTGCCTGACATTTAATTCTCCCCACAAAAGTTCCTGAAATAGAGAAATTATTATTCCAAACTACTCTTAAGTATTCCACATGCATACCATTCTATCCACTCTTTTGCCTTTACGGAGCACACCTAAGACAGGTCTTACCAACACAAGATCCAGCGGCAGAGTGCTGAAACATGGCCGTTCTTCAGATCAGCTCGCACCTCCATCAAGGTGGGGGAGCACCTTGCTACCGTATTGGTCAGCCACATTTCAGGCGCTCAAAGCTCAGGTAAATTTCATCTCATTGGTTCCACCAAAGGTGACCAAAGGACCGTCTCATAGATGGTCATATATTGCACATTCACTATCTGTGGTTAGCAGACGACCATACATTCATTCATTTCGCAGATCTCACCAAATTGGATGTAGGGATTTATTTTGTGGGAGTACACATGTGATCAATTAAATAAATAGTCATTCTTTCCTACACTGGTATCCGGCTTCGGTGTATTGAGTGAAATTGAGTTATTATTACAAAAAAATATGTTGTTCTGACAAGAATAACGAAGAATGTTGTACCTATTTTCAATGTCGGGCGGTACTGTACCCTTTCAACGCTACTAGGTGGTATTGTATGCAAGAGTACTGGAAGAGAACGCGAGGATTTCCTCGTTAGAGCGCTAGCCAACATAAGAGGAGTATGGAACGGTATACGAACGGTGAGCTTGCGGACATGTCGAGTGAAGTAAACGAACCGCTGGACGCATTTATCGAGAACGCTTTCGAGACCGATATCAACCACACCACATTTTGTTCGAACTCTCTGCATCGTAATTTGTACTAGTACGAGTCATTAAGAAGTGGCCGGACTGGTTAAGGCGGGCCACGATCGACATGTTCCCTTGTTAAGGGAGAAACTGTGTTCGATGCCGTGGAGCCAATCCAAGCTCCAGCATATGTGCCGCTGCCTCGGACTTAAAAATGTCTCGTAGCAATGTCGAGCTTGTTTTGAATGCATATTCCTTACACTCCTTTCGTCTCCAAAGGGAGCAGTTATTGCATCCCGATGATTGCCCTTCGCGTGTGCGTTTCGCACATTGGTTTCTGTTACAAAGTGAGCGAGATATGCCTTTCCAATCTTATCTGTTGTTCACAGATGAGGCCACATTGACTAGAAATAGCATATTCAATCGCCACAGTGAGCATCTGTAAGCACCAGAAAAGTCCCACGGTGTGTGGCACTACGTGGCACGACATTGCTTCGCAGTTAATGTGTGGGCGGGTTTGGTCGGCGACTGCTTAGTCGGACCGTCAACCTGCTTGACCGCCGCGATTTATCAGACCGTTTTGAAACTGTTTCTTCTCGGCTTGCTTGAAGATATTCCAGCAAATGAAAGGCGCGGCAAGTGGTTCCAACATGATAGCGCGCCTGCTCATTTTGGACTGACTGTTCGTAGTCATCTGAGCAAGTCATTCCCGCACCAATGGATTGGGCGCTGTGGACCGGTTCCCTTGCCCACACGCTCACTAGATTTACAAGGCCTCGATTTCTCTCTGTGGACAGCCATGAAATCTGTCATGTATTGCGATCCTGTGAAGTCTGAAATGGATCTCGTTGCGCCGGCCGCTGTTGCCGAGCGGTTGTAGGCGCTTCAGTCCGGAACCGCGCTGCTGCTGCGGTCGCAGGTTCGAATGCCGCCTCGAGCATGGATGTCTGTGATGTCCTTAGGTTAGTTAGGTTTAAGTAGTTCTACGTCTAGGGGACTGATGACCTCAGATATCAAGCCCCATAGTGCTTAGAGCCATTTGAACCATTTTTTGATCTCGTTGCTTGAATCGTCTGCCCAGCTGCTATAGTCAAAGAACCCCTAGTGTGTTACAGCATGTCAGACATTCAGTGCTCCTTCGGCGTCAAGCACGAGTGGCGTCTGACACGCATCTACTTACTAAAGACAAACCATGCGTACATATCGTGGTACCATTTTCCGACAGAACAATGCTCGTCCACACACGTCACGTGTGTCTGAGTTCTCGCGTGATGTTGAGGTACTCCCGTGGCCAGCTTGATCCCCAGAGAACATGGAAGGGACCAGCTCGGACGTCCACTACGTCCAGTGCCAATATCCAGGCTGTCAAGGACCAATTCCAACAGTTGTAGGTCAGCTTGCCTCAGGAGGGTATACAACTGCTTTGACACCTTTCCCAACTGAGACAGTGCATGTGACCACGTCAGAGGGGTTGCAACATCATTTTGATTTGTGGACTCATTTGCCAAGTTATTTGTAAATTCTACTCGTTATTGTAATCAGTGGAATAACGTCACAGACGCTCTCAGTCCGTGAAGTTTCATTTCCTTTCTCCTCACTTTCTGGGTGCTTCACTCTTTTCGTCAGGCAGTGTATTAGTTCTAAGGACAATTAACAAGAAGAGTCTAAATATCTACATGTGAGTCATTAATTAGATGGACGAGCAACTAATGACGACGAAAACCGTTAATGTTAAGAAAACTTCTGTTAGAGGAAATCAAAGCGTGCTGTAATGGACCTTATTCTTTATAGCGGAGCATGCACTTTGGGGAAAATTTGAGACAGAACAAAACTGCTTGTGGACCGGGGCAATTGGTTTTCGCAGCCTTGTTCTTGTGGACTGATGAATCGAGAAACGAACCGCATTCACAGTTTAAATTCTGTCAGTATCGGTGAAAAGGAAGTGGGAGAGGAACATTCTCTTGCATACGTTTGTAAACATTCCGGGTTAGAACCCCCGTCTGGTCCACAGTTTTAATCTGTCAGAAATCTTGAAACCGTGTTATGTTCATCTAAAAAGTGAAAGTTCACAAAAATCTCATTCACATTTCTATCTACAAGCTGTAACATTCTATCGACAGAATGATTTTTCTTTCCATTTGACAAACTTGATCTCTTAAGTTTTTTTTCCTAAATTATTCACAGAATGGCTCGGTCTATTTTCTTTGCTTCTAAATGTGGAAGGAGCAATACCCACGCCATTTCAGTTGTGTATATAAGGGAGTCCTTCATTCCATAACAATTCACTCACTCACTGTCCTGCCCAATTAGTGAATGCAACTTCCATCTCCCTATAATGTCGCTATGGTCTTCACACGAAATACACAGCGGAACCAGTAGGAAAATTCTCACGATTCACGAGGACTGATTATTATTCAGCGCACTTCCGTAAGAATGGTTTTCTTCGATCGATGGCATCGAGCGAGGTTGTGCAGTGCTTTAGAACTCTCATTTGGGATGACTGTTAAAATGTCCGTCCACTGATCCAGGTATGGGCTTTGCCTGGTTTCTCTAAATTTTTTAATGCAAATTTTGAGCCGAGCTGTATTCGAAACTGGCACTGCAATTGTTTTCATCAATCTGGGTTCGTAATTCGAATCTAACGATGCCTATCGACCATCCTTCTCGACTTCTTCGAGCAGATTCCCACAGCACATCCGTAACACTTCATGAACCGACAGGTTCAGCTTCTGCACTCGACCGCTTCCTGTACTGCCGATGGCTAATATTGAAACGGCACGACTTCCGTTACAGTAGCGCTGAACTTCTCGTAAGAAAAACAATCTTCCGTTTGTCCTGTGTACAATAGTTTCTGTGTGCTCATTCCATTGCATCATTGTCACTGTAGATGTTTTTGGAGTCGTAAAATAAACAAAAAACGGAAGACACAATAATTTAGAAGAATACGTAAAGGAATCCAATTAATAATGGAAAGAAGTCAAAAGTACCGGCTGATGATATTACAAAGTGAAGTGCGAAAACAAAGGTTCAAATTTTTTCCGTCAGGTGCAAATCTGACGCAGTAATGCAAGAAAGACGTATAGAAATGTTTCCATATGTAACGGATTACGAACGGAACGTGGGCAGAAAAGGTCAAACTATTGAGGAACGCATAATATTCATTTTGTTATTAAACATCTTACATGAAAATAATGGTTTCTACACAGTTGTGCTCTTCCTAAGCAGGAATCATCTGCTGTACAAGATGGTCTCGATAACTTGCAGACTCACAGTACACCTGATATGCCCTCCGGGTGCATTCTCTGCAAAGATGAACGGACCAAGCATAAAGGTGGTTGCGAACCCACACCACACTCACATACGGCGACTGCAGTGCCCCTTCGTACACAACATGCGGTTTAAAATTATCCCAGATTCGGCAGCTCTGTGTATTCGCTGCTCCTTGTAGCGTAAAAGTATGCTCCGTCACTCTGTAGAATATTGCCCGGCCACATATCAACTTCGATCCGTGCCAGAAACCGAAGAGCAAATTCAGAACGATGATGCGGATCATGAGGTTTCATTTGCTTGTACGGGTACCAATGGAAAATACATAGCAAGACTTTGTGTACTGTTGACTATGGGAGTGACAATTCTCGTGACACTGCACGAGCCCTAGCACCGCTCGGGACACATGCCGCATGGTCAGTTACAGCTACAGCAACCTCGTCAGTAACTTCCACCTTCTTCTTCTAGGTCCCACACCAAGGTTGCTTGTGTTTTCGAATTTCATTATCATCTTCTTTAAACCATTTAATGACGTCGGGTCTCTCCTCAGATCTTACAGTCGGTGATACTATCTCAATGCAGTACTGTAATTGCTGCCGTTCACACAATTATCACTATCAGCGCACGGTCTCTCTTCCGACAGCCATACTGTTCCCTCAAATCGTGGCATGTCAAATGACAGCATGGATCTCATACCATCATCCAAAGAGTGTAGAGCGTCAGATTTGCTCCTGGTAGTCAAAATTGCAACTGTTCTCTTTTTTATTTTATTTTTCAGCGTAAATCGGTGCCGCATTAACGCATTAGCATATCTACCAAGTTTCGCTGCAATACGATAGCTACAGCCCACACCAGACCTCCGTGGGTAGCTGCGCTTTAGTTATAACACCCTGTAAGTAACAAGTCCCCACCTAGAGCCTGAGAGAAATAGCTCCACTTTTTGCATCAGGCCATATACACGACTTCGCTACAAACAAACACTAAGGATCTGCGACACTGCACAAAGTCTGATGTCATTGTTATCTGCACGGAATGATAAGCGGAGGAAGTCTATTATCAACTATCAAGGGTGTAATGAGCGGTGGACACGTAAAAAAGCGTATAAGGAAGTAAAGAACTTTACGGTCCATACCTTTGTTATGGGGCGAGGAACTATCATATCTGCAGTTTTATTCTCCATAAAAAATAATCTTTTAGTACTTAACAGAATTTACGTGCAGTAGAAACACACATTTCCCGCATGGTGCATAGTGAAACGTGAAATGTTTTCCCTGTGTTCTAGAACTGTTAAATGTGACGCAGTAAGCTAGACAGTTGCAACCAGCTTACACCGTCACTTCACGTTATGACTACCTGTTGATACACAGAGCAAGCATAGTCGTTTTCAGCAGACGGGATGTATAAGAGTTGTGAGGCAGGTGATTCCTGATGGATCTACATTTGTGTCAGGGGCTGTTTAAGGGTGCGTGGCGAACCATTCGCACAACCGAAAGCAGTCGCTGTGGTAGCACAGTGTTTGTTCTACACTCCGAAAAGTCGCATTGCGTGACTCACAACCGTTCTCGAGATCTGCGCTGATGACTGTGGTGTCACCGCCAGACACCACACTTGCTAGGTGGTAGCCTTTAAATCGCCCGCGGTCCGTTAGTATACGTCGGACCCGCGTGTCGCCACTGTCAGTGATTGCAGACCGAGCGCTGCCACACGGCAGGTCTAGTCTAGAGACTCCCTAGCACTCGTCCCCGTTGGATAGCCGACTTTGCTAGCGATGGTTCACTGTCTACATACGCTCTCATTTGCAGAGACGACAGTTTAGCATAGCCATCAGCTACGTCATTTCCTACGACCTAGCAAGGCGCCATATTTAGTTACTATAAGAACTATCTTCAAGAATGTATTCTGAACAGATAATATTGTGAATCATATACCGTCAAGAGCGACGTTCCTCATTTAATGGATTAAAGTTAAGTATCAAACTAATTACGTCCGCTTTCTGAATTCTCATTGTTCCAGACCTCACGTCAGTATAGTTCTTCCCTCTTCACGCTAGCCTGCTTGAGCTAAAACGCGTGCATTTCGGCCTCCACTCGTGACACGGTGTTGGCTCTTCTGCTAACACGAAATGACTGTGACGTATGTGAGGAGTTGTGGGCAGTTTGAACGAATTAAATTAACTGCTTGACGTATTTAAGACTTTTGTGATTGATGGATTGATTGATTGAGGGAGGGGGCTGAAGAGAAGCTGAGAGGTGATGGTTACCCCGAAGTCTTCATTGTCGCAGGTGCTTGAAATGACATGGTGTTTTATTGAAACCAAACAGATGTGCACAAAGTGACCAACAGGTGGCGCGTCATATGATACAAAAGATATAATTAGTATTTCAATCGATTTTTTACAAAGACGATGTTCTTTATAACAATTGCACAATATGTCGGCCGTCATTCATCAACAATACTTGTAGTCAAGGGACAATGTAGTGAACAACACTGTACAGCGCATCAGTACGTATGGCGAGAAATTGCCGTTGGGTGTTGTGTTTTAGGATTCCTAATGAGGTCGGACGGTCGTAGTATTGAGGTCTGGGGACCCGGGAGGCCAAGCATGACGGACGTGGCGGCTCAGCACGCGATCCTTACCAAGTCGATGTGCAGAAGCAATCTTCCACACGTGTAGCAATACGGGGTGGAGCGCCATCCTTCATAAAAGTCGTACACCTGATGAGGTGTTTATCAGCCAGGCTAGGGCTGATCTGACTCCCTCTCTCACTACTGCTCATTTTATACACGATTCTTTTGTGGCGTCATGGATGTGTTGCTATCTAATGCCATCTGTCTGTCAGCTTTTCCACTCTCTTTTGGTTTCAATAAAACCCCATACTGTTTCATGTGTGTGTGCCAGTTTTTACCTTTCTACCTACATAATTCCGTGAATTAGTGCATTTTCGAAAGCTAATGCACTTTTGGGTCACTCTGCACTTCGCGATTTAATCCTTGGATAAGTACAAATGCGTCAAAGTTCGGAACGCGCAGCAGTAACCGATAATTTGTAAAAGCTGCCGTGGCAGGGTCCAGCGAAATGTATTTGAAAATATCTGTAGAACCACATCAGTAAAAAGAAATGCTCTCAGGTGACTACACGCTAATAAAGTGTAACAACGCCTCTTGTATTTCTATTGGCCTCATTCGGCGAGGAAAAGTCTACAGTATTCCTCGGGTATGCCACATACAGATGCAGAGACTCACTGATGACTCGAACCCACCGAGCTATCAAATTGTGTAAATTTTCATTGCCAAATTCGAAATAGCCCCAGACACTTTATATAGTCGATTAGTCGAAGTGTGACACACTCCTTCGTTAAGATGAACGTATACGTGCAGCCCAGTGAACACGGCTGTCATGATCTCGGATGACGGGAGCGTACTCAACGTAATCATGGTTATGTAGAAGAAATGTCAACAACTTGTCATAAAGCTTAAATAAAGACACTCGTTCGTGCTCACTGCAACCTAAATGTGTGGCCCCAAGTCACGGTACGAAAAACAGCCCCAAAGCATCGCAGAGCCATCTCTGGCCTAACTACACACTCCAAACACTGCGCGTTAAACGCCTCATTAAGTTGTCTGGACTCGATGTCTCGCTTCGTTTGAAACAGGCAAAAACACGAAACGTCGCAGCACACTGTACGCATCCAGTCAGGTACCGTCCAGTTTTCTGTTTTGTTCCGCCTACTGAAGTGTTTCAGTTTCATGTGCCGCTGTAAAAGTGGCCATCACACGCTTAACATTGACACATTATTAATGTGGCAATATATTGCGCGAAGTGCGTGGCTATGTGCGGTGCAACAATAATGCGCAGTGTTTATGTCCGGGAAGTGACGGTTAGAATTCTACTTTCGTAGCGAACATCTCGGCTCTCGACGATGTGCAACTCGGATGTATAGCGACTGAGTAGCTTACCCTGCAGAACACAAGCAGAAATTACGCAAACGCCGGAAACAAGTCTCGAAAGATACCAGTAAACATTTTAATGGACCAGGGCCTCATTCACTGCAGCATAGATTCGTAAACCACAACAATAACTAATTACAAATTCAACAAGTGAGCTATAATTACCATATACTAATGCTGTTTCTATGAATTTCTCTTCTGTAACAACAAACAAAATAAAACATTTATTTACCGATTACTGGTTGAAAGCTTACTTGATCTTTTGTCTGTGCTGTGACAAAGGTTGCGAGAAAAATGAACATGAATCCTAATTGGGTAGATCACCTCGCCTTATTTTTAAATTCTTAGAACTGCTGCAAGTAAAATAAACATTTCTGCTTAGTGTCATGCCACCATGATGCCGCAGCATGTGCTACACAATATGTTCCAAAAGTCACGCATAAAAACGGGATATTTCCGGGGCTCATACGTCGGGTTCTATTGCCGATCGAAGGGTAGGCTCAGGTGTTTTCGGATAGCCCTTGGGCTCGATACCATTTGTATACCCAACAGAAGGATCGTCTTACTGTCACTATTCTATGGTGCAGGTTCAAAATTTGAATATTACACTCCTCCTTCTACGTAGGTAAATGGAGAAAACCGGTTGTTCTTTTTGCATTATATGTGGTGTATCATGCACCTTAAGGAGTTTATGGAGGCACAGTTTAGTTTATGGGCGGTTCCTGAGAAAACCCGAAAAACATAATTTTTGGTTATCAAAACCGAGTCGCGGATTCCAAGACGGCTATGCACAGCAAGCGGCTGAAATTTTTTCAATATATTCCTAACATCCAGATCTCGAACGACCTTGAAAATTTTCTCTATATCTTGATCTGTTTCCGAGATACATATGTTCAAAGTTATCCTACTTCTTATATCTGCCGTGCGACGAAAACATAATTTATATAGTGACATAGCACGGAGAAATATTCTGTGAAACGTCTCTGTTATCAAATTGCTTCTGGGAACCTCATGTTGTAGTAGTGAAGCACATGCAAAATTTTTGTGCCTGTAAATTCCGGTATGAGGCGTAAAATTAGTTCTGCATTATTTCAATTTCACACAAGTAAAATATCAACATTTTACGGACCCACAAAGATCTTGTCATATGAGTGACATGCCCTGGTGTAGCAGGGAAAAGAAGGAAACCAGCGGAGAAATACGAGTACTTGTATTGGAAAACAAGAAAGGATAATATGCTTCTGTTTTAAAAGACTCTGACTGAAAGTCAGGGTACAGCTGCCTCATTCTACCTTCCCCAGCACCTTTAAAATTTTTATCAAAAATTTTGGGATGCGAAAATATTCGCGCTTTTTTGTGCTGAGAGGGGAGGAGGCAGTGGCAGTAGAAATGAGACAGAATAAGGTAGATACTCGCAGATAGTAGACAGTGGTTGTGGTGTAGAAAGAGCGAATGCGACAATGGCTGTGTGACCGAAAAAGAGGGACACAGTAGCAGTGGAATGTAGAAGACAGTGCCATTGGGAAAGGAACAATGAGACGGGGAAATGAAAATGGGTGAAATCCAGGGGTAATGAGAGATCGTCTCTGACAAAGACGACGGGGCAAGAAAGGCAGCGAGAAGACAGCAGCAGTGGAAAGGAAGGAATGAAATAGTAGCAGTAAGAGAGAGCAAGAGGGAGACAGTATAAGAGAGAACGAAGGAGACAGCGACAGTAAAAGAGAGAAAAATTTATAATGACAACGCGTTGGGCTGAATGAGTAAGTGAGAAATGACAACTGGGAGTGGATGGGTATGAGCGACTTACAGCGATTGACTAGAGCGTGTTAGCGAGTCACATTTAGATGAGCTGGTGGGAGTCAGATGCGCAAGCTGCACGTCAAAAAGAGCGCGCATATGATCGCGTGCTAACATTTTTGGGAAAATTTTGAAGGTGCTGAGGAAGTTAGAATGAGGCAGCTGGTACCTCACTTTTCAATCACTTCTGAAACAGGAGCGTGTTTCCCTTTCCTGTTCTCCGACAGGAGCATTTTTCCGCAGGTTCAGTTTCCTCTGCTATAGTGGATAATGAGGTATCTGGCTTTTCCTGTTCAATCCTTAATTACATTTCTCAAAGTATCGCATGGTGCTTTCATACACGACTTCAGGCCTACTTTTTTGAGTTCTTCTCGGAAATACTTTCGAAACTAATCGTACTTGTATTTCTCTTGGTCTCGGCAGGAAGTGCCGCGTCTTGCGTAATACCACCTTTACAAGGTACAGTTTGCTAAGCGAGCCTCAACGTTTTTAATGCTCTGCAATCTTCTTCGGTACATTGTGTAAACCGTCAATAACCATCTCAAGCGGTCAATAGTATTGCTCAATAAATATTGGCATGTGAGGGTCTCTTAAACAATTGGCTTTTCCGAGGTACCGGACGGAACGCGGGATCGACCTGCATTCACTGACAACAGCAATTCCCGTCGGTTTTCAAGCAGATTTTCATTGACAAGTCGTGGCACTCGTCTCCACTAAACACTGACAGAATGGGACCTCTCGCCAGATCGCTGACTATGGTCATTCGGGGCAACGCAGAACCGTGATCCACAGCTGGACACACTGCGACTCCATACATCAGCAGCCCGTGGTTTCCAATCACGGGACCACTGCAAATGCATTCATTTCTGTCTGCGTGTTGACGGCAGCTTACCTGGTACGTGAAAGGGTTATGATTTGGCAAATTCCATCATGTGCCATGAACGCTGTCTCTCGAGAATAAACGTCTCCGCGTCCTTCACTCAACATATGAACCTGTTCTCGCCTCTCATACAGGGTGGTCCATTGATAGTGACCGGGCCAAGTATCTCACGAAATAAGCATCAAACGAAAAAACTACAAAGAACGATACTCGTCTAGCTTGAAGGGGGAAACCAGATGGCGCCATGGTTGGCCCGCTAGATGGCGCTGCCATAGGTCAAACGGATATCAACTGCGTTTTTTTAATAGGAACCCCATTTTTTATTACATATTCGTGTAGTACGTAAAGAAATATGAATGTTTTAGTTGGACCACTTTTTTCGCTTTATGATAGATGGCGCTGTAATAGTCACAAACGTATAAGTACATGGTATCACGTAACATTCCGCCAGTGCGGACGGCATTTGCTTCGTGATACATTACCCATGTCAAAATGGACCGTTTACCAATTGCGGAAAAGGTCGTTTTCGTGTTGATGTATGGCTATTGTGATCAAAATGCCCAACGGGCGTGTGCTATGTATGCTGCTCGGTATCCTGGACGACATCATCCACGTGTCCGGACCGTTCGCCGGATAGTTACGTTATTTAAGGAAACAGGAAGTGTTCAGCCGCATATGAAACGTCAACCACGACAGGCAACAAATGATGATGCCCAAGTAGGTGTTTCAGCTGTTGTCGCGGCTAATCCGCACATCAGTAGCAGACAAATTGCGCGAGAATCGGGAATCTCAAAAACGTCGGTGTTGAGAATGATTGCTACATCAACATCGATTGCACCCATACGGTATTTCTATGCACCAGGAATTGCATGGCGACGACTTTGAACGTCGTGTACAGTTCTGCCACTGGGCACAATAGAAATTACGGGACGATGACAGATTTTTTGCACGCGTTCTATTTAGCGACGAAGCGTCATTCACCAACAGCGGTAACGTAAACCGGCATAATATGCTATCGTGGTCCACCGACAACGCCTGACAACATGTGTCAGCGCATTGTCAATGCATGTGTGAACATTACGGAAGGCGAACTACTCGCTGTTGAGAGGAATGTCGTTACATGTATTGCCAAATGCATTGAGGTTGACGGACATCATTTTGAGCATTTATTGCATTAATGTGGTATTTTCAGGCAATCACGCTGTAACAGCAAGCGTTCTCAGAGATAAGTTCACAAAGATACATGTATCACATAGGAACAACCGAAATAAAATGTTCAAACGTACCTACGTTCTGTATTTTAATTTAAAAAACCTACCTGTTACCAACTGTTCGTCTAAAATTGTGTGCTATATGTTTGTGACTATTACAGCGCCATCTATCACAAAGCGAAAAAAGTGGTCCAACTAAAACATTCATACTTCATTACGTACTACACAAATATGTAATAAAAAATGGGGTTCCTATTTTTAAAAAACGCAGTTGATATCCGTTTGACCTATGGCAGCGCCATCTGGTCTCCCCCTTCAAGCTAGACAAGGTTCGTTCATTGTAGTTTTTTCGTTTGACGCTTATTCCGTGAGATATTTGGCCTGGTCACGATCAATGGACCGTCCTGTATACTCTACCAGGTCCGGTAACGACACTAAATATGAAGAGCACTAATTCATTCTGGTTACTGTTTTATCTGTCACAAAGAAATGAAACTGTAATTTTCGTACCCGCTGATAATGTGTAAGAAGTTATATTGACATCCGACCGTGTCTCCCGAGTAATTCACTTTTTTTTTCTAGGCCGTGTATTTAGCTCAGGTCATGCTGAAGCTCTCGTTTATCCAAATCCTGCTGTTATTGTTGCTCATATCTCCAGGAAGCATCGCAAACTGTTGCGTTATCAGCCATGGCCTGTACTTACTTTTAAAATCCCCGAAATTCTTTTGGGAACTGAGTGAGGTGGTTAGTGATAGCGGAACCGTGACGAGGTGAGTGCTCTTGATAGGGCGGTGCGACGATTTACGTTCACCAGCAGCGGCGCGATTACGCAGGAGATAGCGACACACGTAGCATTCTTCCTGGTAGATGTGTCCAGTGAGGTCACTCTGTTGTCGTCGCTGTGTCAACATCAGCCGAAATGCCCAGCAAGACTGCTTTACGTTTGTCTACATCTACATATATACGCCGCAAGCTACCGTACGGTGCGTTCAGCTGTGTTTTCAAGACGACAGAAAATCTCTCCATGTACATAAGACCTAAAAACCCAATAAATAAAAAATGAAAAGGTATGCCTGTTTGTCCCTATCTGCTGACTTAGGTTGCGTCTTGCCTCGTGGTCTACAAGGTCGCATTGCGACGCAACGGAACTAACACGACGTTAGAGTAGTGGCAACTTGTCATCTTTCACCGTTGGAAGGCTCGTGGCATTATCCTCGATTGAGTGCCCCTAAAACTGCAGTCCATCTGCTGCGAGAATGTGGTTAATGTGTACGTTAACGAACTGTCCGGAGAATAATAAGAGAAGACGACTGCAGCTGTAAAGAGGCAAGGAAAATCCCATACGTGAAGAAAATGAGCCAAGTGAAAAGGCTCCAATTCGCGAGGGACCGCGTTAACAAAGCGTCATAGAGGTGAAATGATGATATATTTGCTGATGAGATCAAAATAAACGTCTTTTCAATAGAAAGTAAAGTTACGGTGTGGCGAAAATGAAACGACGGAACGTAGGCAACATATTCAGTCTTCTGTAGAACAGAGCCAGGTAAATATTCTAGTATGGGGATGTGTTTTGTCATCTGGTGTGAGAGAATTACTTTCGTTGGTAGATCGTTACACAGGGAGGTATGTCTCAACTTCCTGAAGCAAAATTTGCACAAGAGTGCCTTGTTATATGTATGAAAAGAATGGATTTTTGGTTTAATGAAACTTCATTTGTTGCGTCGGTCCTCCGCAGGTCTCTCAGCACTCATTTCAATTTTTTTTAGCGTCGCGACTTTCCTTTGCACAACAGGATTGTTTGCGAACAGCCTTACACATCTTCCAACAATATCCAACACATAATATACAGGGTGGTCAGAAACAGTCTGAAAAGCTTGTAATGGTGTTGCAGGGGAGGTTGTGACGAGAAACAATTGTTAAGAAAAAAAATACTGTAAATTGCGCCGTTTTCGAGCTATTCAGCATTGATGTTAGCCAATCAGGTCGTCGCGCGCGCAATTAAAGCACATGCACACGCTTAAATGCGGTAATGCACAGACATCTGTGGGTCTCAGAGTAACCACTTGTTCAAATGCTCATTACCAGTAAAAACATGCTTGTTTCGGAAGTGATGAATGTAAGCTAGGTGACCAAAAACTAAATCTGTTCGGTTTGAAAAAACCAGACGAAGGAAAAGTTTGGCGACACTCACTGGCAGGCCGCTTGAATTCGTTCACCCTTTTACCTGATTGGCTAACTTCAATGCTAAATAACTCGGAAACGGCGCAACATATCAATTTTTTTTGTTAATAATTATTTCTTTGTACAATCTCCCTTGAACAGCCTTACAAGCTTTTCAGACTTTCTGACCACCCTCTATATACTTACTGCACAGTAACGGTCCTACTACAGTGTCTTGGAATAATCTCGCAGTTACGTCCTCATCTGACGATTTCGCCGCGTTAAAAACGACGTGTTGAGTTATATCCTTTAGAGCTGAAGGGAAAGACAACGAGTAGTAGACAGCGTGGGCGCGACTTTCCTTGTCGAGATAGTAGCGCTGCGGCCACGAAGTTGGTGGGCTGTCTGCGGTAGATAGGAGCCGGGAAGTGCGCCGGCAGCAGTGAAAGGCAGCCGGGCCACGTGGAGGCGGCTGCAGGCTGCCGACTGTCAGCTGTCTCGTATCTGACGTCTGCTGCTCGCCGCAGTCTGCGCACGCGCATTCTGCGCACTCAGGTGGCGTCCCCACCAGCGCCCTGCCGTAAACAACGACTGCAACGAGTGCAACCCGAAGCACACCTCGCTGCCAACGCCCTCCGGCGTGCTAGCGTTCGCGCTATTAAAACTGTTGGCAGCATTTTCCTGTGAATTTTATTCACGCCGTCGATATCTCACAAACGCAAGTCTTAATAAAGCTGGTCGCGACCCGAAGGCTGATTCGAAAATTACAGTGATTTATTAGGTATCTTCCTACATTGACCTAGAAACGGATTTGAGAAGGCTTGCGATGAAAAAACGTACCAAGGCTTACTGAAACAATTTATGGCGTTGATGTCAAATAGTTAATTTAAGAAAGGTGCACTGATCAACCAGAATATGACGGCCACGGTCCACAGCTCGTGGTCGTGCGGTAGCGTTCTCGCTTCCCGCGCCCGGGTTCCCGGGTTCGATTCCCGGCGGGGTCAGGGATTTTCTCTGCCTCGTGATGACTGGGTGTTGTGTGATATCGTTAGGTTAGTTAGGTTTAAGTAGTTCTAAGTTCTAGGGGACTGATGACCTCAGATGTTAAGTCCCATAGTGCTCAGAGCCATTTGAACCATTTGATGACCGCCACGTCCATCCTTGGTTCTAAAAAACTGCTGTTTACAAGTGCTCGTTTTGTCATCTAAGGGAAGCGACGTAACTTGAATCATATAAATAGATTACGATCTGATTTTACGTAAGCTCTACGGTGGCACTCGTTGAGTGCAATCATTGGGACGCAGTCGGCCTGCTTAGCAGCATGGTAACGTGCGTGCCTACCATGCAGCGGCACCGGGTTCGGGTTGGAGATTTTCTCCGCCCGTGGAATGGGTGTTGTGTCCTCCTCCTCCTCCTCCTCCTCCTCCTCCTCCTCCTCCTCATCATCATCATCATCGCCGCGCAAGTCGCCCAATGTGGCGTCACATGCAATAAGACTTGCAACACGGCGGCCAAACTTCCCCGGACGGGGCCTCCCGGTCAACGATGCCATATGATCATTTCATTGGCACGGATATCCGGTGAATTTCACGGTAATTCATAATTATACTCCCCAAACTACTGTATCACGATTTTTGCCTTAGGTCAGGAACAGTTACCTCACTGGGGAATGCCATGCCCCTGTGGCAGACATGACGATACAAACGGACGCAAGTCCCTAGCAAATACTACTGATCTACTCCACACTTTCATTACCACGTTGTGTAACAACCACGTTTTTGAAGACAAAAGTCCGGGCCATATCATGACCTTCAGCATGAATAATGCTACCTCCATAGGCTACAGAAATCTCACCTTGCACGCCGATTAGACTGTAAGTGTCATTGACATACTAGGTTCTTTGGTTTATTAGTCTGATTACATGATTTCCTTGTCTACTGAAATTCTACTATTTGCAACTCGTGAACAAAGTTCTAAAACGCAACAAAGTGAATGACCAATATTTCATCTGTTTCATTGGATGTTGGGCTCCGTGGCTGTGGGTTATATTATTTTAAAAAGTGCAGCAATCAGCTACTTAATCTGCCTGTTTATGCCAATACACATTTCGGGCTTTCACCCGTCTTCATTTGTCATAATACATGTTCTTCTTTAAGTAGGGTTACCAGATTATTTAACGGAAATGTAGAACACATTGGTAAAAAATGTAGGACATTTGTCAAAAATGTAGGACATTATTGCTCAATGAAAAAAATTGTGTAAATTTCAAATTTAAATGCTATTTATAATACCCACAGGCATGTTGATGATGTTGTTGTTGTTGTTGTTGTTGATGTTGTTGTCTTCAGTCCAGAGACTGGTTTGATGCAGCTCGCCATGCTGCTCTATCCTGTGCAAGCTTCATCATCTCCCAGTACCTACTGCAACCTACATCCTTCTGAATCTGCTTAGTGTATTCATGTCTTGGTCTCCCTCTACGGTTTTCACCCTCCACGCTGCCCTCCAATACTAAATTGGTGATCCCATGATGCCTCAGAACATGTCCTACCAACTGATCCCTTCTTCTAGTCAAGGTGTGCACAAATTTCTCTTCTCCCTAATTCTATTCAATACCTCCTAATTAGTTATATGATCTACCCATCCAGTCTTCAGCATTCTTCTGTGGCACCACATTTCGAAAGCTTCTATTCTCTTCTTGTCTAAACTATTTATCGTACACGTTTCACTTCCATACTTGGCTGCACTCCATACAAATACTTTCAGAAACGACTTCCTGACACTTAAATCTGTACTCGATGTTAACAAATTTGTCTTCTTCAGAAACGCTTTCCTTATTTTATATCCTCCCTACTTCGACCATCATCAGTTACTTTGCTCCCCAAATAGCAAAACTCATTTACTATTTTAAGCGTCTCATTTCCTAATCTAATACCCTCAGCATCACCCGATTTAATTCGACTACATTCCATTATCCTCGTTTTGCTTTTGTTGATGTTCATCTTATATCTTCCTTTCAAGACACACCCACAGGCATATACATTAATATTTTTATCTTAATTCTGACACATACAATGTTAAATATGATAATCAACAGCAGCCAGTTATGTTTCTCTGAAGAACTAATCCCGTGCAAAACATTTAGCTTGTTTGAAATATAGTCAAAAATTTCCAAACAACTGAAGTTTTTTAAAACTGTACTTTACCTTTGACCGAAACAACAGATAATCTGTTTCTTTCACCTGTCCACTGTGCTCTTATTAGTGAAAATACTCTTCCAACATTGGCATTATGTGCAGGAATAGCAAAAAAAAAAAAAAATACTGAATTAGTTTCAACAGCTCAGAATGGCAGTCTTCATGTTTGCTACAACTAAAACGTCTAACCCACTTACCGTTACAGGACAATTCCTCAAGTCCAGAGCTACGATGCTGCAAAAACTGGTCCACATTACATATCCCATCACAACATTTGGCAGCATCTATTACAATGCTTTTATCACTCAAGAACTGTACACACTTTTGTACATCATCCATGCATACTTTATCATTTAAATTTAACCACCTAAAACAACTGGTTTCTGGAAAGAACACACACCATTTATCTAAATTACCCAGACATTCGCCATACAACGAAACAGCCTCCTGCTCAAACTTGTCAACTTCTTCATCAAAGCCCTCCTCCCTAGCACTTATCAAGGCCTTTTTCGTCTCCAGTGACATGAAAGTACTCTCTAATTTATTCTTAAGAAGACAACACACATTATCTAAAATTGCGATCATCTCAACAATGGATGTTTGTTCACTTTCACGTTGTTGTATCACACGTTGGAACACAGACATCAATGAATGAAAGTGATATAAATAAGTCTTACTCAAACTGTTTTCAAAGAAAATCTTTAGAACTTCAGGAGCATTGGATATAGACAAAAAGTAAGATTTTAAAGCCTCATACATTTCAATTGTTCAGTCAAGTGCGGGAAACACAGATAACACCCTGGTTTTAATGTGACTAAGAAGCTGTTTGTAACTAATTTCTACACACTCACAATAATGCTTGAGTTCATCAGTTCTTACTATATACGTAGAAAAGTAAGTGTACAGCTTGAAAACAATACACTCTAAATCTACACGTAAAATATCCGATCCATGCTGAATGGCATTGTTAAGAATGTGAGCTGGGCAATCCACTCCAACTAAATTTTCATTAATATAGGACTTTTGCTTGGTGAATACATTTTTGCCTTCTGATCGACTTATACCACCAAAACTTGTGTTCGTATTGTCAGTACCAAATGCGACACATTTCTTTTCTATTCCTACCCCTACTAAAGTGTCTCGAACATATGATGATATTGTTTTTGCACTTTCATTTGATGTAGTTTTAATTTCGATTACCTTTGTCTGCATACCGCCAGCTTTATGGTCAAAATATTGTATTAAAATAGGGAATACTTTCTGGGAACCATGATTACTGCTGTCGGCACTAACCTCGAAAAAGAAATTTCTTCTAGACGTTGTATCGCCACGTCAACAGAATGTGGTGCAAGGACTTTGTTAATAATCACTTCGGTCTTTGTTCTTGTGCACGAAACCTTGTTCGCAATTTGAGAATCACTGTATAGTTTTGCGTTTATTTTCGGCGTGCAGTCCATGGATTGGTATGATGTGTGGTGATTAGAAGCGTGAAATGCAAGCGTTACATCTGCAGCACTAACACAATATGCTTACTGTGTGGGCTGAGCAAAGAAGCCTTTAATATCCGAAGTACCGCCAGAATTTTGAGATGTTTCTTGGAAGACAGGTGTACTACCAAATCTTATGCACCTACAAGAGAAACGTTTCCGTCTTAATATAGAGATAATATACCAAAATTGGCAATTATAAATTAAAACTCTTTAAATAATCGCCATAGCAATATGCCGATCAAAGTCAGACGAAAGATAAAAAAAAACCTATTTCATAACCTTACCTTTGTGTGCAAGAGAAACATATGTTCCTGGAATACAAATAAGGCATTGTGCTTCATATTCGCTTCTTCCTGCCTTGAAACACTTACACTTTAACGACAATGCGTCACTGAATTTGTATTTTCGTTTCGGCATTTCGGCTTGTAAATTAACTGTTGACTTTCCACAATCTTAATCTTCGATAACCAAACTGCAAATGGAAGAAAGAGAAAATAAAGTCATTGGATCTTCACATCTGTATTATGATTCGTTGTCTCGATTTCCCGTCATTCATCGCACCGTTAACAACATCCGTGCAGCACGCAGATAGCGCCGACACCGAAGTCCATTTTAACCCAGGGTTCAAATGCTGTGTTGCCATAGCGACTTGCAGTTGCAGCTAATAACCAAGTGTTCGTTTCTATTTTCACAGCTGCCAGTTCATTTCTAACGATCACTGTTTGTTTCTGAAAATGTAGGACATTAGAGACTTATCAAAAATTCCCCCCTGACAAACGGTTAAAATGTAAGGCATGTCCGGGAATTTCCGGACGTCTGGTAACCCTAGTCTTTAGGTAGTACATCGTCATAAACATCTACTGTGTTTTGGATTCTGCAACTGGCCTGTGCAAATTAAGTTTTGTTTAGCTATTACACTACACGATATATATTTTTACGTTGTATTACTCGTTGTATGTACATACTTTCTACTTTGCTTGTTGTTCCCATTTCCGCATTTATAACCGTGACGCAGACATTATTTTCATTTGTATATTGCACGAAAGCAGCGCAGTATCTGCCACGTTGCCAGCTGACATTTTTGTGTACAACGGAAAAATTTGTCTATGGTCAAAGTTACATTTTACTTTCAGGTTCTGAAAGTTCTGTGTCTAGTTGAAGCTTCTGTGTCACTAAAAAATGAAAATGCTTTGCATGAATCTACCGAGTGCTATGTATGGTTAGTTAATAATTGCAGTAGTGATTTTTAAATAAACTATATCGAATACCTAAAAAATAATATTGCACCTTTCATATAAAAGAATTAATATTATATATTTTACCCTTAGTGTGAGTGACATTTATAAAGAATAAAAGGCGGGACAACTGACTTACATGCATATAGTTGTTCTACATCATGTGAGTCATTTGTTCTGCCCTTATTGTTCGTAAATTTCGCTCCCACTATGAATAATATGACATATTAATTCTTTTATATAAAAAGTACTATCTTTTTAAACATTCAGTATAGTTTATTTAAGCAATCACTACCACACTTATTAACTAACCATGCATAGTATTCACCAGACTCATGCTAAGCAATTTCACTTTTTAGTCATACAGAAGGTTGAAACAGTACTTTCAGAACCTGTAAGTTAAATGGAACTTTGACCATAGACATAATTTTCCGATTTACACAAAAATGTCAGCTGGCAACATGATTGATACTGTGCTGCTCTTGTACAACATACAAATGAAAAAGTTTTTGTGCCATGATTATAAATGCGAAAATCGGAACTATAACTAGAAGCAGGTACATATAACAGGTACGTATTACGAGTAATTTATCGTAAACATAAATCTCGTGAAGTATAGTAGCTAAACCACACTGTTATTTGGCAGCCGGCCAGAGTGGCCGAGCGGTTCTAGGCGCTACAGTCTGGAACCGCGCGACCGCTACGGTCGAAAGTTCGAATCCTGCCTCGAGCATGGATGTGTGTGATGTCCTTAGGTTAGTTAGGTTTAAGTAGTTCTAAGTTCTAGGGGACTGATGACCTCAGCAGTTAAGTCCCATAGTGCTCAGAGCCATTTGAAACATTTGTTACACCAATTGAAGACGTGCGAAGTCGCCCGGAACGTGTATTGGCATAAATAAAAGTACATAAGAATGCCGCTATTTGCTGTGTGAATTTCCACTTGACTCAAGTTTATTGATTTTCTGAAACCTTTTAACTCCGCTTCAAAAAAATCTGTGTAGCAGCCCTTGAAAAACAAATAAGTGATTGAATCTACGTCAGTATACGGAATGGTATATATAAGGGAATGTTTCAGCTTGCATTACAAAGATCGTGATAAAATCAGAACCGACAGAGGAGTCGAACAGTGTGGCTACATACCACCAAAACAATTCTCAGCAAGCCTAGAGGATGTTTCCAGATCCTCGAATCTATAAAGCGGAGTAGGATAGAGGAGGATACAGTTTGCCTCTAGTGCACATAAACTTAATGAACGAAAAAAATTAAAAGGTAAAGCAGGGAAGTGGCCTGAAAATCATTTATAATCAGGATTAGAAATGTATATCCAACATACTGAAAAGAAACAAGTGCAAAAAACAGTGAAGCTATAGAAGTTGTGGTTGTTTTTTTTTTAATTAAGGGTAGTTGAAGACACTCTTGGAATGACAGAAAATGAAGTAAATGTAAGAATGAAAATGGCCTGGAGTGTGTTTGATAAACTAAATAGGTTTTCCATAAATAAGCTTTCGTTGCGCCTGAAAATGAGAGTACTATTAGTGTATGTTACTTGTTTTCTTTGTGGCGCTGAGACAGAAACCACTCCAAGAGTGTGTACAGGAGACGATGTGGGAAGCGATATTACGACTAACCTGAGTGGACTTCCTATTACTAAATATCCATTACAAGTTGTGGATCTCTTCAGACTGATACTGAATAGATACGTCCGTCTGGATGCGTATTCGGTTTGCGAACTTCTCTTTCCTGGTGCGATGACCGGGGAAAAAGGAGGGGGGGGGGGGTGGTAGTGTGGCTGGTACCCTCGCATGCCCTTAGCTGGGTATGCTATTTACAGCAACATTCAATGTTAAAACTTACAAAGAAACTCAAAGCTACACAGCGCGAAATTTGGAGATGTGTATTGGGAATAATTAGTAGAGACAGAAAAATGAACTAATGTATCAGAGAACAGAGAGGAGTGAAAGACATAATTATCATTGTATAGAAAATAAAATGGTTGCGAGCGAGACAGGCGAACGGATGCTAGACGGACCAGAAATGTTGTTTGCTGGATTCCAAGAGAAGATGGGGACAACGACCTATTGGAAGGTAGCTTGCATTAGAAACCATGGAGGAACAACATAGATGTATATTGCAGAATGCTGTAATGCGTGAAATCTAGATGAAGCTGTCTGAGGTAGATCTCATGTGGCTGCTAGTGGTAGTGGTGGTGACTACCAGCTAGTGATTTTATAATCAGTCCTGAAACTTCCGCTATTGTTGAGGGAAATCAGTTTCCTAGGTAAGTTGTTTTTATTTTTGAAATCGACACTTTACTTCATGGATTTGCTATTAGCTAATTTCATCCCCGTGGGCATCTTGAAGTTACTCCTGTCACAATGAAAAACTGTCCCGTATCATATTATCTTTCACACATTTGTGTGGAGGAAGCTCCAGCTAATGGTGTTCTTAATAAAGGTTTGTTGTGACCATGGTGATAACGGGCACAACTATCACATATGTGAATTCCACATGCAGACTGAGAGGAATGCCACTCTGACAGCGCACACCACATTAAAATACGTTAGTTACACGTTGCAAATGAAACTACATTTGACAAAACCCACATAATGATTGCATTTTGCACAAAAAATTCACATCTGTCATAATTGCACACGTTACTACCATAATCATAAGATACCTCTATTAAGGGCACTATTAGATAGAGCTTCCTCTACGCAAGTCTATTAAGGTAAGATGACACGCTGTGGCAAAGGTAGCTTAAAAATTTCCAAGTGCGCGAAACTAGTTAATACTAAAAGCGTGAAATAAAGTGTTTATTTCAAAAGTAAGAACAGTCAACGCGGGAAAATTACTTCCCCTCGAGAAATTCGCAGCAGCTGTGGGCCTATGTATACAAAAGACTTTCGCTATCGTTTTCATGCTTTTCACGGAGTTCATGCGATCTTCCAAGTACTATTTCTCCAAGTAAGATACTAACGTAACCACTGTGGAACACGAAAACATCGCCTCTGTGTGGCGTCAACTGTAAGTACAGAATACGTACCATTTTTTAGCTATTCGCAAGTATTAGGCATCAGGATATAGATGTGGCTTCCCTTTATTGCTGTTAGCCGTTTTCGGAGCTGCTGTATTTACTGGGCCTTATTTGTAGTGGAGGCTGGTGTCGGAGCACGTTGGTCCACAGCTGATGTAACCGACGTCTGATTAGGAAGCGCTAATGCCTCCTTGGCACGGTTGAGCTCGACCACTCGGCGCACTGGCTCACGGCCACGACGCCGCCTGCATGCGGGCTACCGACTGCCCAAGTCGGCAAACTCAAAACGGAAACGCTGACGTCTGTCAACGTAATTACTCCGCACTCTTCATTCACAAGGCGACGCCCCAGCGGCCTGTGGCAGTGCGAGAAGCATGATGAGTGTTTCTACAGTACAATTGTAGGTGGTATCGAGTTGGAGGGGAAGCATAGTCAGCGGCGAAAGTACCTCAAGATAATGTCATAGGGCCGCTACTCTTTATCATCGGCTACTTGGATAAAAGCCTCCTCTAGATTTTGCCATTTCTGTTGCCTACCCACATAACCATCACAGGCTTTTCTCATCTTTTGGAATCCAGCAAGCAACTTGCTAGGTACATCTACAATCCATTCTCCTGGTTTCATGTCTCACCATCGAACATTACATTTTCATTACTATCGTGGTTACGTCTTCCACTCTGTTCTGTCTCTTGGGTCATTTCCTTTTTCTTCTGTCTCTTCTAATAATTTCCTACACGACTCTTCAACGCTCGCTGCGCAACCTTCAATTTTGGAAAGGTTTTTCATTGAAATCCATGTTTCTTCAGTCTAGTACAGTGGATGTTATTCCCTGATGCCTTAACAGATGTCCTATCATTCTGTCTCTTCTTGTCAGTGTTCTCCATATGTTCCTTTTCTCGCCGATTCTCTGGAGAACCTACCGACTCGCCGGCCGGTGTGGCCGTGTGGTTCTAAGCGCTTCAGTTTCGAACCGCGTGACCGCTACGGTCGCAGAGCCATTTTAACCATTTTTCCTTATAAAGTAAAAGTAGTCTCACATTGCTATCCTCAGTGAAAGTGGAGAAGAATTACAGGAATAGTTGAATGGAATGAACAGTTTAACAAGTACAGAACATGGATTGAGTCTAAACTGGAAAAAGACCGAAGTAATGAGACGTATCAGAAACAAAAATAGCGAAAAACCTGTCAAAATTGGTGGTCACGAAGCAGGTGAATTTAAGGAATCCTACTACCTTGGAAGTAAAGTAACCGCTGATGGACAAAGCGAAGAGGAGACAGAAAACAGACCAGCACTCGCAAAGGGCGCATTTCTGGCCAAGAGAAGTCTACTGGTACCAAACATAGGCCTTAATTTGAGGATTAAATTTCTGAGAAGCTTCATCTGGAGTATATAATTGTACGGCAGTGAGACATAGACAATGATAAAACCGGAAAAGAAGAGAATCGAAGCATTTGAGATGTGGTGCTACAGAAAAATGTTGAAAATTAGGTGGACTCATTATCTTACGAGTCGGTAGGTTCAAAATGGTTAAAATGGCTCTGAGCACTATGGGACTTAACAGCTCAGGTCATCAGTCCCCTAGAACTTAGAACTACTTAAACCTAACTAACCTAAGGACATCACACACATCCATGCCCGAGGCAGGATTCGAACCTGCTACCGTAGCGGTCGCGCGGTTCCAGACTCTAGCGCCTAGAACCGCTCGGCCATCACGGCCGGCGTTTATAAGGAAATTGAGCTGTGAATTAAAATAAAAAAAAGATCTTGTACCTAGATTTTCTGTGTGTCCCCAAGATGAAGAGTGAGATGGAAATTACTTCACACTATTCCCTCTGTACAGGAGTCTTCTTGGGCCAGGTTAATTTAAAGGCAATGCCTTTCAAGCTGTAATTGTTGGTGGCCATAAATATGGTAGTGACTGTTAGAGAAGCTCCTTGGTTTGAGGGGGGGATGCCAGGAGGACAGGGATACCTTCCCAGGAGATAGTTTGCTGTTAGTACCGGCCAGGTAAAGACAACCTAACAGATATGAAGAGTTGCCTCAGAACTCGCTAGTAAGACTGATACGTAGGAGTATCGAGCAGAGAAACGTTTACATTGTCAGGGTGATGTTGGGTACCGTAGCGCATCTTTCGGCGTTAAGATTAGCTTGTTAAAATTTATTGGTTCAGATTCACAGTTCAGTAGCTTCTCATCAGCCTGAGCTGACACCTGGTGTCAGTGATTTTGTGGAATTCTGACGACTCTTGTTGTTGGCTCAGCTTGGCTGGTCTCCAAGGTTGCTACTCGAGCAGTTTGGCTGAAGTCTTCCAGGCTGCCATCTGGCAGTCTGCAGGCGAAGCCATAGCATAAGTGTGTCCCATACTGTGTAGAGCATCCTCAGACCCACTCTGAAAGATGACGATGACCCGCAATGACCCATCGGAATACACCGATCTGTCGGAAGTCGTGTAGCCACAGGTGGGCTCTGGCACTCGAATATGCCTGCAGTGATGATCAGGAACAGATGCACCACGTGGCTTTCTCACCCAGCAGTGGATGATGATGATGAGGATGATGATGATTGATGATGATGATGATGATGATGATGATGATGATGATGATGATGTAGCACTGTGAGATGCACTGATGCTCAATGACCCTCAGTCTCACCATCAGGAGTGTGGCAGACAGCATCGAACATAAATGGCAGGTCGGTTACTTTAATGTTGCCATCTCGGGAATGAGAAGCAGTGTGTTCATGTGAAGTCCTGGAGCATCTAACACATCAATTTAATGATCACTGAATCCGGTGCTATTGGTATGAACGCCATAGATCCTGATGACCAACTGAATGCACAGCTGGAGAACTGGGGTATTAAGGGAAACTGTTGTGAGGTAATGATGGAAGGCTCTGTTTGCTATGATCGAATGTGGCTGCCTAATTTACCAACGGACCCTAATGTGTTATTACGTCTGAGGTAATGCTTGTTGCTTTATGTCACAAGAGCTAATGAGTACCCCCCCCCCCTCTCTCTCCCCCCGTCCCCCTCCCTCCCCCTCCCCTAACTGAATGCGTAACCTGTGCTTGGCGATTGGTACCAATGTAGCAACATATGCTCATGTATTCAACCAACTTAGTATTGACTGTTTCTTTTTGCTACATATCCATATCACCACCTCTGCCAGGTGTCACCTGTGGCTGTGCTAGTTTGCTAGTTTCACTGAATTCATTTCTGTTCTTTTTTTTAATTGGTGCCTAATAGCATGGGGACTTGATACTGAACAATACTGCAATCATTCCTCCCGATTTCAATGCTTAATATTCGCTTTCTGTTGCTTTGTTGTATATCGCAATTAACGAGTCGAATTTCGGCTCTTCCCGTTGTTGCGATTGTGGCACTGCCCTTCCTGTTCGTGTACATCCCCAAACCCTGTTGAGTTTACTAAAAGTACTTGGGGCTATTCTTACTCTGCCGTCTTATCTTCAACTGCCCCAAACACAAAAACTCATCAATTGGTTGTATAGTTTCATTGATAAGTTACAGTTTTTCGATACGTTGTTTGTAATGTGTTGTAAGTCCTATCATACTTGATTTCCAGGTATTCTTTCAAACTCTCTGTATTAAGTTCTTCCATGCGTTGCGAAATTCATGCACACTGCGAACAATATGTGATCTGCGAAAGAAATCTGGTTCCGGTACATTCCATTAAATATAATTCTGTCTTGGTTTTTCCAATTAAATTCAGCCTTCGCACATAGCGTACTATTACATGCGGAGAACATGTGTAGATGTCGATTTGTAACGGGGTCGTATCTTTCCTGACAGTCTTATAAATGGATCAACAGATCGCTGCGCGAAGGGCGATTAGCATGAAAGCATACTACGCGAAGAATGAGGGTCAAGGGCACGAGCCGACAGGTAGCTGTCTAAGGTAGTGTGCGCTGCGGGTCACGTCGAACGTTTCGCAGGGCTGCACCCTGAGACTGCTAAGGAGCTTCCGCTGGTCACGGACACACAGGCGGCGTGCTAGCAGCCTCACGGGAATAACAATTGCATCACTTGAGATATCATTCATTAGATACCTCTCTGAAAGGAGGTAGACAAGCCACAACTTCGTTCGAAAGATGATCTCAGTTTCCATTCTAGCTCTATGTGCTATGTTGGGCTCCTTAGCTGGGGTTCTTTGTCTAGAGGGGCCAGTATTTTTCCAAGAGGAGATAAACTTTAAGGTAAACAGTGTCAGAATTAGAACAGAACCTACAATAAGATGAGTCTGGCATACGCCTCCAGTGATTTGGGGAAACAGTGAAAACTACAATCAGTATCATGGCCGGACATTTGAATCCTGCTTCCACGAATGCAAGTCCTTTATGTTAAATGCTGTGCTACTTCCCTCGATATGTGCGGTACGATATTGCAGTGCCTGTGGTGTTAAGAAGTACAATGCAATGTTCCTTCGAATATGCATGCTTGTCGTTGTCGTCATTCCTGGAAAAACTAGTAGAAGCCAACCTCGGGGAAGATCAGTTTGGATTCCGTAGAAACACTGGAACACGTGAGGCAATACTGACCTTACGACTTATCTTAGAAGAAAGATTAAGGAAAGGCAAACCTACGTTTCTAGCATTTGTAGACTTAGAGAAAGCTTTTGACAATGTTGACTGGAATACTCTCTTTCAAATTCTAAAGGTGGCAGGGGTAAAATACAGGGAGCGAAAGGCTATTTACAATTTGTACAGAAACCAGATGGCAGTTATAATAGTCGAGGGACATGAAAGGGAAGCAGTGGTTGGGAAGGGAGTAAGACAGGGTTGTAGCCTCTCCCCGATGTTGTTCAATCTGTATATTGAGCAAGCAGTAAAGGAAACAAAAGAAAAATTCGGAGTAGGTATTAAAATTCATGGAGAAGAAATAAAAACTTTGAGGTTCGCCGATGACATTGTAATTCTGTCAGAGACAGCAAAGGACTTGGAAGAGCAGTTGAATGGAATGGACAGTGTCTTGAAAGAAGGATATAAGATGAAGATCAACAAAAGCAAAACAAGGATAATGGAATGTAGTCTAATTAAGTCGGGTGATGCTGAGGGAATTAGATTAGGAAATGAGGCACTTAAAGTAGTAAAGGAGTTTTGCTATTTGGGGAGCAAAATAACTGATGATGGTCGAAGTAGAGAGGATATAAAATGTAGGCTGGCAATGGCAAGGAAAGCGTTTCTGAAGAAGAGAAATTTGTTAACATCCAGTATTGATTTAAGTGTCAGGAAGTCATTTCTGAAAGTATTCGTATGGAGTGTAGCCATGTATGGAAGTGAAACATGGACGATAAATAGTTTGGACAAGAAGAGAATAGAAGCTTTCGAAATGTGGTGCTACAGAAGAATGCTGAAGATTAGGTGGGTAGATCACATAACTAATGAGGAAGTATTGAATAGGATTGGGGAGAAGAGAAGTTTGTGGCACAACTTGACCAGAAGAAGGGATCGGTTGGTAGGACATGTTCTGAGGCATCAAGGGATCACCAATTTAGTATTGGAGGGCAGCGTGGAGGGTAAAAATCGTAGAGGGAGACCAAGAGATGAATACACTAAGCAGATTCAGAAGGATGTAGGTTGCAGTAGGTACTGGGAGATGAAAAAGCTTGCACAGGATAGAGTAGCATGGAGAGCTGCATCAAACCAGTCTCAGGACTGAAGACCACAACAACAACAACAACAGTTGTCCATATTCACAACTGCGAATACATTTCATGTCGTTCGATGTGATTCACGTTACATCATATGAGCCAGAAAAACTTATAACGAAGTGTACCTGGGCAGTGTTAATATTATGCACAGTGACGTATTAAGAGAGATTAGCTCTGCGCAGTTATTTAAGATGTAAAAGAGACTCACTTTATCATGTACCTCGATAAAAAAGGTAAGTCTGGTAGCCTCACTAAGGAATTATTATTTTTTTATGATTAGGTCCACAGCCGTATCAGTTTCTTGAAACAAGTTTCCTTCCGGTGTAAGGGTGTATTTCATCTTAAACGCTTCAATTCACTGACGATTATCTAATTTCGCCCCTCGTGCATCATTAAGAAACACCAAAAAAATACGTGATATGCTTGTATTTTTCATCTAACATCCACACAGCGTATGGAAAGATAAGCGCTTAGTGGCATCACATATTCCCGTCGAATGGCGTAAAGCCAAAAGTCGAAGACGTGGAGTTCTATGTCTTGAACGATGCAAGTGCAACCCATGAGCGGGTGTACTGAGCGTAAGAGACGTTGACCACGCCACGTGCGCTTTTATTTCAAGGGTCCTCGGTGTAATCAACAACTACATAGGTTTTCCGACTTCATCATTAATTTCAATTCGCCACGAACTGTGTTGTCACTTGATTTATGAATATGATTAGTAATTCATAAAGAAAGTAAGGTAAAGGTAAATTCTGTTGCGCAAGCCCATGACCGGCCTATCGACCTGAGTAGCGGTAGGGTGCCGTCGTACTACGGGGGGTGGGGGGGAGGGGGGCGAGCCACTCAGCACAGATCCCCGGTACTAATTTTGACAGTGCAGGGACTGCAACGAGAAAAAAAATACCCGCCCCTATGTGAGACTGAACCCAGTACTTCCAGGGCCTGAGTCACGTGGTCTCCTTGTTATACCACCACCGCTATTACGAAAGTAATTTCTGTCCTTAAATTGTTACAACAATCCTATCTGTCACGATTTTGGTCGTATAGAAAGCAAAGATTGCAGTTTTGTCTAGGAATACACGCCATTTCCATTAGTTCTTAGACGTATTAGACGGTGAGAGACGTTAATAAAAATGTGTAAAATTTGAATGTAGGATTCGAACAGCTTTTGAACACACAAAATGTGGCAGCAGCGCGCTGTTGTGCACGGGTCTAAACCAAAGTTGGGATGTTCTGCTTAGAACAAGAGAATATTCATGATAGAAAGCTAATCGGGCGATTTGAGAAAGCTGCAGAGCATCGGTGAAAACTGTTTATGCAGCAGTTATAGTAGACAGTCACTTCGCAATGACGAAACTTGCGCTCCCAACACAATGCCAACATATTGATGAAACTGTCTCTCTTCACATGCGAAAATTACTACGAGGAGGGTATATAACATATACATCAGAAGAAAACTTTTCACCTTGACTGTGTGTCTCGCCGATGGTTGATTTCGACCGAAAAAAAAAGGCTTAGTGGTGGGCGGGAGGGGGGAGGCGACTAGTTACAGTATTTCTCCTATGTGTAATCGCTAACCAGAGGAGTCTAGTCCAAGTGGAAATTTTTACGCCTCTTGGAAATTTCTTTTCATGTGCGAACAGATAGATATATAAATGTTCTAGCAGATTTAGACTTACGTAAATTTCTCTGTCTCCTTTTTTTACGTGTTGTCGCAATTTTCCTAAATCATCAATACCTTCCAGGGTGGCCTGGTAAATTAGTTTTTAACTAATAAGAAGTTTTAGTGAGTTGATTGATGAGCTGCGTATGGATTAAATTAGTTAGTTTCTTTTCTTTGTCTCCGTACTCTTTAGATTACTTCGGCTTGTCAAGGGCTCTCTGCTAGATAGCGAGCAAAAACCCAATTGATGGTTTAAATCACGCGAATATCCGTACACTTTGATGATTTATATCGGTGTTTGCAGATAAGAGCAATAGATAACTGTGGCGGTCCGGCTGCCGCGCCTTCTAGGTCCACTAAAAATTGGAACCCAAGGAAAGTGATTCCGTTTCGAATAGCCTCGAAAGCATCGCACTGGGCCCTATTTAAGGCGTGAATCAAGCAGAGTATTCTTTCGTTGTTTGCTCTACGTTAATCATTGGCTATAAGTGATCACTTTTCGCAGCATCACATTCATACCACAAGAAAAGCTTAAACTTTCCATATTTACATCAAAGTTTATCTGAAGGCGATGGGCTGGGGGTGTGTCTTTCGTTAGCACAAATCAGATGCTTTTAACCTGCAAACGGAAGGAGGTCACGGTCGCATAATGCCGTGGTTTGCACGATTTTTGTAAATCTACGTCCCTTAAAAAGCCAGGTAGCTCCTACGACAAAGTCCTGGGGGATTTCAACAGACCTTTCAGGTTCTCATTAACTGGAGGGTCCTACGATCAGAGGTATCCCTAAGCACCTAACGGTCATCACCGCTGCCAAGAGGAGAACTATGGATGATGATCTCGGAGACTGGCTGTACATGGATATAATGAAGTAGAAGACACACATTAACATTACACGGGAGTCTGGAAATGTAAGACTGTACGATGATGATGATGAGAAGTTAATAGTAGTTACATTACAATAAAAATACGTCCATATCTAATTTATCTCTCTCTCTCTCTCTCTGGGTCGTCAAAGTGTAAAAATCTTGTAAGGGTGTTCCAGAAGAGGTTGTGCTGAGAGACAGTTGTTAAGAGAAATTAGATACGTGTGGCCGTTTGAGAGTTACCATTGAAGTTAGCCAATCAGGTAGTCGCACGCGCAAATTCAAGCAGTCTGCTAGAGACAGTGTCGCCAAACGTGTTCTTCGTTTGGTTATCTCAAACCGAAAAAACGTAGCTATTGCTCAGCTAGCTTAAATTTATCACTTCCGCAAAAGGCTTATTTTAACTGTTAGTAAGTTAGTAAGCCAGTGTCAATACTGGTTTCTGCTGGTTTCTGTAATTATGCCTCTGGCTCGTTTCTTTTTGAAAGTCCGTTATAATAAAACATAA